>NC_088794.1:156248549-156561005 GCF_011386835.1 Chrysemys picta bellii
GGCCGTCTCATCATACCATCCTCTCCGTAAACTTATCAAGCTTAGTCTTGGGACAAATTAGGTTTTTTGCCCCCTCTGCTCCCATTGGAAGGCTGATCCAGAACTTCACTCCTCCGATAGTTAGAAACCTTCAGCTAATTTCAAGTCTAAACTTTTTGATGGCCAGTTTATATCCATTTGTTCTTATGTCCACATTGGTGCTTAACTTAAATAACTCCTCTCCCTCTCTGCTTCTTCTCCCTTTGATCTATTTATAGCGAGCAATCCTCTCTTCCCTCAGCCTTCTGTTGGTGAGGCTAAACAAGCCAAGTTCTTTGAGTCTTCTCTCATAAGGTAGGTTTTCCATTCCTCGGATCATTCTAGTTGTCCTTCTCTTGCGATTTCCATCTTTGCATTGGCAGGTTGCTGCTGGATCTCACTGCCGAGGAGTGTTGGTCCCTGAGATACACCCTACATTGTCCATGTGCCAATTTCCTCCCCGTAGTGTTAGTTATTCTGATTGAGCAAAACAATTCCTACCTCTTGCTGGGGTTTAGACACTTCAGACTTTGGGTCCATCCCTAATTCTCACCAGGGAAGCTCTGCTGTAGCTCATGGGAGCTCTGTTTGCCGAGAGATTGCTGGATCTGCCCTTGGAGGCCAGACCCTACGATTACTCTAGAGCATGAATTAATCCAGACAAACAAGACCACACTGTCTGACAATGATTCTGTTTCCAGAGCAATACTTTCTGAATGAGACACTGGGTACATTTGGTTTCCTTCATTCTTTTTTGAAACCACTGTGATCCATAATATTTAAGGTAAAAGGTTTCTTAGAGATTTTTGCATGACTGTTTCACACATGGATTGCTATAGTTTAATTCAGGTTTCTTTAATGTGTCAACTCAAGGTATATCATTAGCAAGTACCCATTTGAACAGTCTTACTGCTGTCAGATTGCCTTTTCTATCAAGGACGATCACAGAAAAGATGATTCAAAAAGCAATGAAGCAATGCTCTCAGAGGGCATCTTTGATGGAGCATTTCTCAATTTGTGGAGATAAGATTGCCTTTCCTGGCAGCAGAATATAAGGTGATTGACACTCATGGCCTCTGGGCTGGTAAAGGAACCGTATCTCATGGTCAATGAATGCAAATGTAAGGATAACTATTAAATGAACTCTAAAAATCCATTTCTTAGCTGCTTATCTGGCACGAGTGCTCATTCATTTAAATGAGTGAATATTTATTTTCAGGATTCCTTTGCTTATTCCTGGCTGGCTAGAGCTGATGGATTCAACTGCTAATTTTAATAATGCAAGTGTTTTAAAATGTTCAAAAATTGAAAAGGAGTTTCCCATTAATGTTGTGCTGTATTTGTGTCTATGGTCCCTTCTCTAAACTCCTTACCCACTAAACTAACTTTGCAACATGGCACACAGATAACATGCCCCAAGTCCTGTCCCAGTGACCTTGCCCGGCACAGAGGACTTTAGACACTTGAGAGCTTTATGGCCGCTACTTCAGCCTAAAAACTGGACTTACCAGTGTGGTTTTTGGCCTCCCTCTGCCCTGCTACACTTGAGGAAGCAGCTGTGGCAGATCCCCAATTGCCACTCAGTGCAATTGTACCCAACACCCGTGCAGAGATGTGCCTCATGGTTGACTCCTATTCAATTTGTGATCCCCTATAACCCCCGGATAATATAGGTATATCTCCCTATATTATCTCATAGAACTGGAAGGGACCCAGAAAGGTCATCAAGTCCAGCCCCCTGCCTTCACTAGCAGGACCAAGTACTGATTTTGCCTCAGATCCCTAAGTGGCCCCCTCAAGGATTGAACTTACAACCCTAGGCTTAGTAGGCCAATGCTCAGACCACTGAGCTATCCCTCCCCCCCAAAATAGTTTTCAACTGTACTACTGCCTTGCCAACTATGCCGCAGTTTGTAGCTGTGTATTTGATTTTTCCTTCCCAAGTGTTGTACTTTGCACTTGTCTTTACTGAATTTCATGTTCTTGATTTTGGACCAGTTCTCCATTTGTCAAGGCCATTTTGAATTCTAATCCTGTCCTGCACAGTGTCCGCAGCTCCTCCCAGCTGGGTGTCATCCATAGATATTATAAGCATCCTCTCCACTCCATTATCCAAATGATTAAATATTGAATCATACAAGACCCAGGACTGATCCCATATGACCCCACCCTCCCAGTCTGACCGTGAACCATTGATAACTACTCTTTGAGTATGGTCTTCCAACCAGTTTTGCACACACTTTATAGTAATTTCACTTAGACTCCATTTCCCTTCAACTCTGTCAGACACCTTATTAAAATCAAGACATATCACATCTACCTCTTCACTCACTCCCATCCACTAGGCCAGTAACTCTTTCAAAGAAGGAAATTAGATTGGTTTGGCATGATTTGTTATTGACAAATTCATGCTGCCTGTTACTTATAACCCTATTATCCTCTAGCTGCTCCTAGACTGGTTGTTTAATAATTTGTTCCAGTATCTTTTCAGGTATTGAAATCAGACTAACTGGTCTATATGTCCCTGGATCCTCTTTGTTCTTTCTTTGTAAGATAGGTCTATATTTGTCCTTCTTCAGCCATCTGGGACTCACCACCCTCCATGAGTTCTCAAAGATAATTTAAAATGGTTGTGAGATTGCTTCAGCTAGTGCTAAAGAAGCACTCAAGGAAGATAAGGTCACTGCAGAGAAGATGACTGATGCAAAGAATTCATTTTTCATGGCAAAAGATGTGAGAGAGATTCCCACAAACGAGCCATTCTTTTTAGGTGACAAATCAGATGAACTGCCCCAGACTGAGGTGTCATTAGAGGAGGTTTTGGAACAAATTGATAAATTGAACAGTAGTAAGTCACTAGGACCAGATGGTATCACCCAAGCATTCTGAAAATTCAAATATGAAATGGCAGAGCTACTAACTGTGGTATGTAGCCTGTCACTTAAATCCGCCTCTGTACCAGATGGCTGGAGGATAGCTAATGTAACACCGATTTTTGAAAAAGGCTTCAGAGGTGATCATAGTAATTAGAAGCCAGTCAGCCTAATGTCAGGACCAAGCAAAGTGGTTGAAACTATAGCAAAGAACAGAGATACCAGATACATAGATTAACATGATATGTTGCGGGAAGAGCCAACTTGGTTTTTGTAAAGAGAAATCATGCCTCACCAATTTTTAGAATTTTTTGGAGGAGTCCGCCAGCATGCGGACAAGGGGGATCCACTTCCATTTTCAGAAAGCCTTTGACAAGGTCCCTCACCAAAGGGACTTAAGGAAAATAAGTTGTCATGGGATGAGGGGGGAGGTCCTTTCATGGATCAGTAATAGGTTAAAAGAGAGGAAACAAAGGATAACAATAAATGGTCAGTTTTAGGCAGGTAAATAGCATGGTCTCCCCCAAGGGTCTGTACTGATATGGAAAAGGGGGTAAATGGTGAGATGACAAAATTTGCTGCTGATACAAAATTATTCAAGATTGTTCAATGCAAAGCTGACAGCAAAGAGTTACACAGGGATCTCACTAAACTGGATGCTTGGACAACAACATGTCTGATGAAATTCAGTGCTGATTGTGAAGTAAAGCACATTGGAAAAAATAATCTCAACTACAAATCTATGATTTTGGGTTCTAAATTAGCTGTTACCATTCAAGAAAGAGACCTTGGAGCCTTAGTGGATAGTTCTCTGAAAACGTCAGCGCAATGCACAGCAGCAATGAAAAAAGTTAACAGAATGTTAATACTATTAGGAAAGGGATAGATAATAAAACAGAAAATAACATAATGCCACTATATAAATCCATGGTACAGCCACACCTTGAATAATGCATACAGTTCTGGTCTTCCTGATGTCATCAGTTATTAGCACTCCTTCCTTCATTGATATCTTGCACCTAATATATTTAAAGAACCTCTTTTGATTGCTTTTTATGTCTCTTGCTAGGTACAACTTATTTTGTCCCTTAGCTTTTCTGATTTTTGTCTCTACATATTCATGCTATTCTTTTGTACTTTTCCTTAGCAATCTATCCACGTTTCTACTTCTTGTAGGACTCCTTTTTGATTTTCAGATCATTAAAGAGCTCCTGATGGAGCCATATTGGCCTCTTACTATTATTCCCATCGCTCCTTTGTGTCAGGATAGTTTGCAGTTGTGCTTTTAATATTGTCTCGTTGAAAAAACGCTTGCTCTCCTTTTTCCCCTTAGATTTTCTTCCCATGTGAGCTTACCTACCAGTTCCCTGAGTCTGTTAAAATCAGCTTTTTGAAGTCTGTTGTTCTGCCCTCATTTTTTTTCCCTTGCCTTCATGATTCTATCATTTCAGGATGATCATCTTCACTCATATTGTCTCCTACCTTCAGATTTACAACCAATTCCTCCCTGTTGGTCAGATTCAAGTATAAAATGGCTGTCCCCTTGGTTACTTTCTAGAATAAAAAGCTTCCCCAATACAGTCCAGGACTCTATATGAAATGTTGTGTTTTGCTGTATTACTTTTCCAACTGGTGTCTTGAGTATTTAATGTCCCCCATTACTGTCTGGTCTCATGTTTTGGATATTTTTGTTTTTATTCTAGAAACACCTCTTCCTCCTCCTCCTCTTGATTTGGTGGTCTATAGGAGACCTCTACCATGATATCACTCCTATTTTCCCCCTTTTATCTTTACCCAGAGTCCTTTAACCCTATCTGCCTCTCACCTTCTTCTGGACCTCAGAACAAGTGTATATGTTCTTGATGTATTAAGCAACACCTCCTCCATTTTATCCCTGCCTGTTCTTCATGAACAAGCAATCCCCCTCCAAACCAATATTTTAGTCATGAGATTTATCCCACCAAGTCTCAATGATGTTAATTAAATCATAATTCTGTACTAATAGTTCCAGTTCTTCCTGTTTATTCCTCACACTCCCTTCATTTGTCTATACCCATCTAAGATGTTGAGCAGATTGTCCCACTGATTTCCCTCTTGTTGCTCCTGTGACCCTATTATATTTTCTCATGTCCCCCCTAACAACTAGTCCTCTGTTAACATCACCTTTTTATGCTTACATGTGGGCTATTTTCACCTTCCCCCTTTAAATCTAGTATAAAGTCCTCCTCACTAGGTTGGTGAGTTGGTGTTCAAAGATGTTTCTTTTCCCCATTCCTGGTCAGGTGGACCCCCACCTCTTCCCAGCAGTCCTCCTTCCACAAACAGCATCCTATAGTCAAGGGAGTCAAAGCCCTCCTGTTGACACCATCTGTGCAGCTGTGCATTCATCTGCAGGATATGCGTGTCCCTGCCTGGACCCTTCCCCTCATCCTAGAGGATGGATGAGAACACCACTTGTACCCTCACTCCAGAGCCCTGCAGTCACTTAGTGAATCTTTAACTCCATGTGACTCGTGTAATCTAAGTAATAGCTCTATAAATGTAATGTTTTGAGCCGTATATGTTGTACAGATTATATAAGAAAAAACAAACAAACAAACAAAAACGTTAGTTAGTTAAAATCCTAAGATGCAGTATGTCAAGGTTAATTCTCAGGAGCACAATGGTGTGTTTCACTGCAGGGTAACCTAACATACAGACAGTCCAACATTTACACTGTAAAAAACAGCAAGCAGTATTTCAATCGGACATGGATCAATTTATTTTTTGAAAATGAGAATGGTGCAGTGGTGGAAAAGATAATGAAAGTCCCGGGCCATCTACAGCTACTCAAAATGAGCCAGTCAAAAAATTAAGAAAGTGGTAGGAAAATATGGCATATACTTGGTGTGTGGATTCTCCTTTACTGGGTCAGAAGAGTACTTGTTGCCTCAGTGTGTTATAATATAACCATTATTTTATACTGTTATTTACACTATTTGGTTATTTTCTAATTAGTAAAGAGTAGGGTTGGGTCTTTTCTTACACAGCACAGAAATTCAGATTTTACACTAAAAAATTTGAAAACACAATATAATGTTCAATGTTGGACAACTATTTTATTTTAAAATCAACAAATAAAACAAGTTTTTTTAATAATTTGTTAATTGTTCACTTTTATACATTGTGTTTTCCCATCCCATAGAGCTGGAAGGGACCCTGAAAGGTCATTGAGTCTAGCCCCCTGCCTTCACTAGCAGAACCAAGTACGGATTTTGCCTCAGGTCTCTCAGTGGTCCCCGTAACACACAACCCTGGGTTTAGCAGGCCAATGCTCAAACCACTGAGCTATCCCTCCCCACATTTTGCTCTCAACATTTTTTTTAAGTGTAGTTTTACTAAAACTATTTGGGTTCAAAGATCTTGAAGCATTTCTTTGAGTGCATATTGCTAGGGATTTCTCTCATTACAACTGTTTACATTAAAATGAAAAGGAAACATGGACATGGTTTATTCACAGTGTTATAGTTTCTATGTAAGTAATCATTAAAATTAATCATTTTCTTCCAGAAGTGTAAATAATGGTCCACCGTGCCTAGTGCAGCTGCACCTTTGGGCCTCAGGAAAAGAAGTGTGGGAGCCCCTGGATTAACGCCAGGCTAGTGTGCAGTAGGAGACGGCACGGAATCTGCTGTTTATGGATAATTGGTTTTATATGCTGAGACTAGGTGTGATTTAAGTGACTTGATTCCTTTGAGGGTATAAAAAGGTCTCTGACATTTAGTAGTTATGTAACAAAAATATGCATTCATTTATAATTGCAGCTCTGTGTAACCATGCATACCAGTTTAAAGATAGGAGTGCTTCGGTTTCCCTGCACATTCAGAGATCTTTCATTTTCACAAATTCTTGTACTGTTTTGTGAAATAGATGTTAAGCCTTAGAACTTCCCCCAAAACCCTGGTGCTCAGAGCTCAGGTTACATCTTGTGATACAGATGATAGCTTAAACCTCTCACATTCACCACCACTGGATGACAGGGCTCCTCTCTCAGGGCTAGAGTCCTTGCTTTTTCAATTCAACTTGCTCTAGCGGGCCCTATATCGCCGCCACATCTGCTATTCTAGTGTCCAAGGCTAAGAATTCAGCCCTTCCAAGATCCTTGCTTTGATTCAAACTAGTTGCTTAAACACTCATTCACTCACCCTGCAAAAAGAACAGGAGTACTTGTGGCACCTTAGAGACCAATGAATTTATTTGAGCATAAGCTTTTGTGGGCTAAAACCCACTTCATCGAATGCATAGAATGGAACACACAGACAGAAGATATTTATACATACAGAGAACGTGAAAAGGTGGGAGTAGCCATACCAACTGTAAGAGGCCAATCAATTGAGATGAGCTATCATCAGCAGGAGAGAGGCTCAAATAAATTCGTTAGTCTCTAAGGTGCCACAAGTACTCCTGTTCTTTTTGTGGATACAGACTAACACGGCTGCTACTCTGAAACCTGTCACTCACCCTGGATTCTCCATGGAACTTTGATCTGTGCAGAACCACGGAACCCTAGCTCCTGGCTCTGGGAGTCTCTGCCTTTCTCTCTCCTTTGGAGGAGATTAGCAGCCAGTAATTGACTAATGCAATGAATCCAGAGAATTTTGGTTATATAGACACCTATCATTAAGATGCTTAATGGTTTCCATTCTCATGGGTCTTTTTCACTTTCTTATAACTTTTTCAAATTTTCACCACTTGGGCTTTGCCTGAAGGAGGGTGTTCGTGAATTTGAGAACAAACCCTTCTGCCATTTTTTTGGGTGAAAAGATAGGGAAATAATGCATTTTTTACGTCACAATGTTTGTTTTATTACCTGTTTTAATAGCGCTAGCATTTCAGTGATTTGGCCTTCTCCTTAGACAGGGACTGTGGTCATGTCAAACTGTGTTCTGATTTGGCCAAATCATAAGGGTTTTAAATGGGCCCTCTGTGTGGATTGTTCTCTTGGCCCTGCACATGCATAATAAAGATATGCAATTAGGATTTTTTATTGTGGAAGGCAGAGCACAGTTCTTGCCTTATTGAGTGCATCATGTCTCATGCAAGGCACAGCATGCTACTGCAAATCATTTCAAATCAGGTAAAATAGCCTGTTCATTGTTTTTCTTTTTAAAAAAGAGAACCTGGAAAATTCCATTCAAAAACTGCATTAAAAGAATATTGAGACTGCAAATGCTGCTGGTCAATATCCGCGATAATAGCGACCTGCTGTTTTATGCAGACCTCTTCGACCACCCACCAGCTAACCTGTATTCTAGACGCCCTTTATGGTCATTGATGGGAATGACAGTGCAATCTGCTTGGCGCAATGAGTGGTCAATGGTGACACTTTCTCGTCACTCACCAGCCATCTGTCCACCAGGTTTTGATCTGCCCAGGCACCAATGGTCATTTCTGAACCAGTTTTGAACCAGACAGAGCAACTGCGTGGTCAGTGTCTTTAAATGGGTTTTTTTCTGATGACCCGCAATGCAGCTGCAGTCAACTTCAGACTATGTCACATATCCTTGTCGAATGCCCACTGCCTCTCCGCCTGGCTGCTGCTGATGCCACTAAATGGTTGGGCACATTGCACATACACCAATGACTGCAAAGCGAAGCACTCATAAGGCAAGAAATGCCAATTAAATTTTTTTTTCCCACACAGAGCACCTCGCACCTTCCGTGCACTGGTTTGATAGCACACACCGAATGCAGCAGATATACCTAGCGAATGACACAGGGGTCCTATGCATTACTATCAGAGCTGAGGTTTTGCTGTACTGCAGAAGCTATACATATCTGCTGGTAGATTCTCCTCCTCGTCATCTTCCTCCATGCTTCTTGAATTACGTTTGAAAGATTTTTCACTTTCTTCAGTTCCCATTTGGACAGCCTCTCCAGTCACCAAATCAAGAGGTCCAGAAATCCTAAGGAATGAAATAAAATAAAAATAGAAATGAAAAGTGTCAAGGTCCACTACGCACACATGAATTAGAACAACTAGAAAGAGAAAGAAATGACAATCCCAAGGCTTCAAGCCAAGGAAAAGGGGAAAATCATTAAAAACTGGTTTCAGAAAATAAGAAAGTCACTAACTTTGAGAGTCTGTCAACAGAAGAGTTAAACATATAGTATCAGTCATGTTGTTTTATAACATAATTAGAATGGCATACGGCCAAGTATATAGTCAGGTATATTTCTTTAACAGCTATTATATGAAGACATATAAAATATCCTCCCCGTTCTACAAACATAATTTTAAGTAAGAGACAAACTATAAATCAGAGAACTATATTTTTATGGTCACTAATGAAATAAAGAAGCATTGGAAAAACGGTGTCCTTGTCCTACCAGCCAATTTCTAAGGCCGACTTGCTATGCCTACACTGGAACTAGAAAGTATCTAGTGACAACTACTTTTCTTCCATGGGGTGAGAGATGACTGCCTCAGCCACGCAATATTCTAAAATGGTTCCGAGGTAGATTGAAACCTGCAAGTTCTTTTGTGGGGTTGGTGACCTCATGTTTGCTTGGGACACTAGCATTGTCTCAGAATTGTTTCCAGTGTGCCTCAGGATTGAATGAGGATGCTGTCAGAGCAGTAGCCTGGTCCCAGAAAGGCTGGCAAGGTTTCAGATGTGTCTTCACTGATGAAGTTTACACATGACACAAAGGTTGAGGGAGTTGCAAATAAGGAAGAGGACAGGTCACTATTACAGAGTGATCTGGATTACTTGGTAAGCTAGATGTAAGCAAACAATATGCATTGCAATATTGCCAAATGTAAGGTGATACATCTAGGAACAAAGAATGCAGGCTATAATGACAGGATGGGGGACTCTTATCCTGGGAAGCTTTGCCTCTGGAAAAGATGTAGGTCATGATGGATAATTAGCTGAACATGAGCTCCGTGTGTGATGCTGTGGCCAAAAGAGCGAATGTGATCCTTGGATGCATAAACAGAAGAATACCAGATCAGCCACACCATCACCGGTTCATTCACCTGCACGTCCACCAATGTAATATACGCCAACATATGCCAGCAATGCCCCTCTGCTATGTACATCGGCCAAACTGGACAGTCCCTACGTAAAAGGATAAATGGACACAAATCAGATATTAGGAATGGCAATATACAAAAACCTGTAGGAGAACACTTCAACCTCCCTGGCCACACAATAGCAGATTTAAAGTAGCCATCCTGCAGCAAAAAAACTTCAGGACCAGACTTCAAAGAGAAACTGCTGAGCTTCAGTTCATCTGCAAATTTGACACCATCAGATCAGGATTAAACAAAGACTGTGAATGGCTATCCAACTACAAAAGCAGTTTCTCCTCCCTTGGTGTTCACACCTCAACTGCTAGAAGAGGAACTCATCCTCCCTGATTGAACTAACTTCGTTATCTCTAGCCTTACTCACTCTTGCTTGCATATTTATACCTGCCCCTGGAAATGTCCACTACATGCATCCGAAGAAGTGGGTATTCACCCACGAAAGCTCATGCTCCTATACGTCTGTCTATAAGGTGCCACAGGACTCTTTGCTGCTTTTACAGATCCAGACTAACACAGCTACCCCTTTGATACCTCTGTATTTGGCACTGCTGCGACTGCTGCTGGAATCCTGTGTCCTGTTCTGATGCTGATGTTGATAAATTGGAGAGGGGTCAGAGAAGAGCCACAAGAATGATTAAAGGATTAGAAACCCTGCCTTATAGTGACAGGCTCAAGGAGCTCGATGTATTTATCTTAACAAAGAGAAAGTTCAGGGGTGACCTGATCCCAGGCTATGAGCGCTGTAAGAGAGCACTTCTTTGAATCAGGCCCTTACTCCCAGTTGGCCCAAAAGAATTCGGGGAGAGAACAGGTGTTCTGAGGTGGGGATTATTACACAATAGATGATTGTATTTGTAATTGCGTTGTCTGGCCCCAGTTCCTATTGGGTCATTGAACCCATCATCATTAGAGCAGGCACACGCCCAGCTCCAGGTGACAATGGGAGGCTATAGAGGAGCATTTGCATGGTGTTCACAGGAGATTTTTTTATTTTCAGTCACTGCAGTAGAAGTCCAGGTTAGATCTTAGGATACTTTAAATAGACTGCAGGAAAGAAAGACTCTCTCAGAAATGAAATATATGAGACTGTGAAGTAATGTTGATTGTGGGCCCTCGGGGTCACTGGTGGAACCGTTCCTCTTTCTAACCCATATAAATGACCTGGTCACCAACCCCACAAAAGGCTGTGAAACAATCTATAAACCTGTTAAATCTGCAGACGGGACAGAACTGGGAAAGTGCTCAAGCAGCAAACAAGAAGGGAAACTGTCTTTCAGCCCTGCTGAATAATGAGGCCCAGGGACATCTAATACAGACTTGCATGGAGCTACATGCTGAATGCCAAAATGTCAAGGACGATAACAACACAAGTAGGTTAAAGCCAAATCCAGAAGTTTCTCTAGAACTCTTGTAGGGAAGTTCTGTACTGTATTCGCCACGTTTCCTTAAGTGTCTCGGTAATTGGAAGACACAAGTGAGCTTAGTAAAATGCTGGCTTGACTTACGTTGTAACAGAATACAAATCAAAGGAACTGCTATTCATGGGGAGTCTGGTCATTGCTCAGCTGAGAGGAGAAAAAAGCCAGAATAGAAGAGTTGCTGTCCTGGATCATACCATGGTTCATCGTGCCCCGTGTCCTGTCTCTGACAGTGGCCCAGATCAGAACTACAGAGAAACTGTACAAAACAGGGCAATTATGGAGTGAGCCTCAGTGCTCAAGGTTTACGGTTGCCCCAAGCACGGGGTTGCATCCCTGCCCATATTCACTAATAGCTATTCATGGACTCATCCTCCATTCTATGTCCTCTGCTATACAGGAGATCAGATGAGATGATCACTATGGTCCCTTCTGGACTTGGAATCTATGAACTTATCCAGTTCTTTCTTGAACCCAATTATACTTTTGGCCGTCACAACATCCCATTACAATGAGTTCCACAGCTTAGTTGTGCATTGTGTGAAAAGCACTTCCTCTTGTTTGTATTAAACCTGTTGCCTCTTAATGTCATCAGGTGACCCCTGGTTTTTGTGTTGTGTGAAAGTGTAAATAATACTTCTCTATTCATCTTTTTTCCAAACCATTCATATCTTTATAGACCTCTACCATGTCCCCACTTAATCATCTCATTTCTAAGATGAATAGCCCTCCTCGTTTTAGTCTCTCCTTCCTTGGAGGTTTTTAAGGCCCGGCTTGACAAAGCCCTGGCTGGGATGATTTAGCTGGGAATTGGTCCTGCTTTGAGCAGGGGGTTGGACTAGATGACCTCTTGAGGTCCCTTCCAACTCTGATATTCTATGATTCTATGATTCTATGATTCTATGATTCATGGAAGTGCTTCCATACCCTTGATCATCTTTGTTGCCCTCTCTGAAACTTTTCCAGTTCCACTATATCCTTTCTGACATGGGGTGACCAGAATGAGACACAGTTCTCAAGGTGTGGGTGTACCATGGATTTATATAGTGGCATTATGATATTTTCAGTCTTGCTTTCTATCACCTTCCTGATAGTTACTAACATACTGTTAGTCTTTTTCACCAATAACGTGGATCATGTGGAAATTTTCAGAGAATTATCCACGGTGACTCCAAGTTTTCTTTTTTTGGGTGATAACAGCTAACTTAGACCTCGTGTGTGTGTAGTTGATTATAATTTTTCCAATGTGCATGACTTTGCACTTATGAAGATTGAATTACATCTGCCATTTTGTTGCCCAGTCCCCTGTTTTTGGGAGAGCCCTTTGAAGATCCGAGTCTGCTTTGGAGTAAACTATCTTGAAAATGTTGTATTATCCAACAGGTTGACTGAGGGTGGGTTCATGATTTGATTTGTTGTATTTGCTCTCTAAGGCAAGCATCTGTCTGTTGCTCTAATAGCATTGCCAGCAACTATCCCCAGTCTGGGGAACCGGTGCCATGGGCAGCACAGCAGAGTGCCGGTGAGAATCAGGCCTACAGTTTGAACGCTTGGGAGGTGATGATACAAACTCTCTGAAGCTGCTGCAGTGATGGGGAATCTGCTGGAACACCTCACAGCTGCACGACACCCTTCTCAAAATTCTTAGCCTGTCTGTCTCAGATGGGTAGGATCACTAGGAATGAGCTGTGGAGCTGGGGGGGGGGAAGGAGGAGAGGGGTTGCACATGCACCTGGTGATTCCCTGTCCTGAGTCGTGCACGATGAGTGTCATAAACCATCTGATGGGCTCGGGAGGTGCTGTTGGTTCTTTTCCCTAGCTAGATTTTACACCTTGGTTCCCCCGAACAAGGCGAGTATTCAATGGAAGCCGTTTTTGTATCAGCATCAGACACCCCTTCCTGCACAGGAGATGGAAACAAAGGGCCATGTTACAGAAGTACCTGATACCTCAGGCTTTCAGAGATTAAACCCCTGCGTTCTGTAGTTTGGAGACATCATTCAATCATACAGTCAGGAATGTGTGATACAGACGGTCTAGAATGTTTAAAGGTAGATGCTAAGCTTGTCTTATTTGCTTTCCATTCAGGTGTCAGAGTTGCAACTCAACACTGCAGTCCTGTATTTTGAACCTACTACTGGGGATTAAAGTATTTATCAACATGCATGCAGCACCTCTGTAGTAAAAGGAATATGAGCCAAGCCTTATTTTTCACTGTGTGTAATTTTTATGTATTTGTAGTGACGTGTTGTTCTCTCGGATCTGAACGGAGTTTTTACTGCTGTGAAAATCACCTGCATGAGATAAAGCAGTGCCTCTGGGAGGAGCTGTGAAGAAGGTACCAGCCCCAACAGTATGGGGAACAAATATTTATGTAGAAGTAAATTCCTCTCTCTAAGCACATTATAGGACAGGAATGTCTTTGTTCACACATGCATATTTGTTACTTTTTAATGACCAGTCTGAACCAGTTGACTAGCTCGTAGATGGCATACAGCATCACTAACATCTATACAGAAATATGTGCAATGATACACACTGTTTTTGAAGTAGGTAGATCAAAGGTAGCTTTCCCTCATAATATTAAATGCAAAAACTGTATTACAATTATAACTCAGTGAGGGAGCAAGATGGGGAGGAGTGAGTCCATAAGAACATAAGAACGGCCATACTGGGTCAAACCAAAGGTCGATCTAGCCCAGTATCCTGTCTTCCGACAGTGGCCAATGCCAGGTGCCCCAGAGGGAATGAACAGAACAGGTAATTATCAAGTGATCCATCCCCTGTCACCCAATCCCAGCTTCTGGCAAACAGAAGTTTATTTGTCTTATTTGACTTAGCTAGAGACTCTATTCCCAGCTGGGTTAAAAGGGCAACAGGACAGCTGAAACAACAGCAGTGGGATGCAGCAGGATCAGAAACAGAGGAAGAGGTTGGGCCCAAATCCACTGTCATTTAAGACAATGACAAAGTTTTTATTGACTCCCGTGGGTGCAGATCAAGGGCAGATTTCAAGGAAACTTGTGCTGCATGTGACTCATGGTGACAACTGCAGTTTCCCTTAGGCGGATTGTCCCAGTAGCCATCCCCAGAGAGAGTACGGGATAGCCTGTATCTTCTCCAAACCTAGCAAATGCAGAATCTACTGCAGCCTTAAGCCTGCAAGTGCATTTGTGTGGGCAAAGGGCGAGGGTACGCAGAATTACTGCAAACAGGACCCTGACTGGCTAATGTGCACGTGCCAAGTTCCCAGGGCATTGCTAGTCAGCTGGTGTTACTAAGTAAAATTAGTCTGAAAAAGATGAAAAGTGGGGTTTTCCCACTCTCCAATATATCAGAAGCGGCTGAGGGCCATACCGCAAAACGCTGTAACTGTAACATTGCTAACCTTTTTTTCAACAATAACCCTTATGAGACAGCCCTATAATTTAATGCAGTTTAAAGCCAGAAGGGACCATCAGTCTGACTTCCTGTCTATCCCAGGACATTAAGTTGCACCCAGACACCCCTACATTATGCCAAATAACTGAGTTAGACAGAAGCATTTCATTCCGGCAAAATCATGGAGCAGGTCTTCAAGGAATCCATTTTGAAACACTTGGCGGAGAGGAAGGTGATCAGGAACAGTCAACATGGATTCACCAAGGGCAAGTCATGCCTGACCAACCTGATTGCCTTCTATGATGAGATAATTGGCTCTGTGGATGAGGGGAAAGCAGTGGATGTGTTATTCCTTGACTTTAGCAAAGCTTTTGATACGATCTCCCAAAGTATTCTTGTCAGCAAGTTAAAGAAGTATGGGCTGGATGAATGGACTATAAGGTGGATAGAAAGCTGGCTAGATCGTCAGATTCAACAAGTAGTGATCAATGGCTCCATGTCTAGTTGGCAGCCAGTATCAGCGGAGTGCCACAGGGGTCGGTCCTAGGGCTGGTTTTGTTCAACAGCTTTATTAATGATGATGAGATGAATTGCACCCTCAGCAAGTTTGCAGATGACACTAAGCTGGGGAGGAGTAGTAGATACACTGGAGGGTAGGGTTAGGATACAGAGGGTCCTTGACAAATTGGAGGATTGGAGGGTGAAAAGAAATCTGATGAGGTTCAACAAGGTCAAGTGCAGAGTCCTGCACTTAGGACGGAAGAATCCCTTGCACTGCTACAGGTTGGGTACCGACTGGCTAAGCAGCAGTTCTGCAGAAAAGGACCTGGGGATTACAGTGGACAAGAAGCCGGATATGAGTCAGCAGTGTGCCCTTGTTGCCAAGAAGGCCAACGGCATATTGGGCTGTATTAGTAGGAGCATTGCCAGCAGATCCAGGGAAGTGATTATTCCCCTCTATTCGGCACTGGTGAGGCCACATCTGGAGTATTAGTCAGTACTGAAATGTTTTCAAATTATCAAAACATTTCAGTTGAACTGAACCAACTTTTTTTTTAGATTTTCATTTTGTGAATTTTTTTGAGATTCTGACTTTGTACAGGGGAAAAAAAATTAAATAAAGAAAATGCTCAGTAAATGGGAAAAGCGTTCCCACGCACCTCTAGAAAGCTGACAAAATGCACCCCCTGTTCACAAGTCTGGTGGGTAGCTGCATATTCGGAGATTCATTAGCAGGCTGCTCTGGCATGCAAACCATATGGCTTGCTGAGAGTCTGTTAATCCCAGCCTGGAGTTTGGGACCATAGTGACCCCCTATTTTAAAACAAGGTTCTTCCACTAGTCATAGAAGGCTGTCGGGAAGAAAAATACCTGACATTGTTCCAGCGAGAAGGTAAATAACAGCCCTCCTGGCTAACATTAGTGCTCTAAAGCATTTCAAATACAGCTAAAATAGCACAGAGATAAATTTCAAAGCTGTAAATATGGTGCTGCTAAGTGCACAATATTTACTCTTCTGGGAGCCACTTTTCTGTGCAGTAATAAAATCCAGTGGTGTTAGTCGGCATCAACAGAGTGTTGGCCAGTCTGAGGTGGTTAGTCTTTACCTGCAGTGGTGCAGGTACCTGTGCGTAATGGGTGAAATCTACTTTACCCACAGAAAATCAGAAGCATCTGTCTCATGAGGGTGACTCAGGAAGCTGTAACCTGTTGTTACTAGGGACAGGAGTAGCAGCTACAGACCTTCCATTGGGGCCCACTGGCTGTGTCCCTTCTGAGAAATCTGAAAAGTGCCCAGCATGTCCTGGGTGCAATCCTGAATTAGTACAATGGATTGCACTGGGCTGCTAGTATTCCGCTCGAGTACTTGTGGGTTTGTGGGTCAAGGCTGAAATCTCACAAACTCCTGTCACTAGAAGTCACTTTTCACGTGTGGAATGACTGTGGCACTGTTGTTGGTGGGAGAGCAGCAAGGTGCGGTTTGCACTGGCCTCACAGGCTTTTCGTAGCTTTTAAGGCCAGAAGGATCATTCTGATCAGCCAGTCTTCCCTGTGCAAGCCAGAGACCCTCACCTAGGGATTCCTCCTCCAAGCCCAACAACTTGTGGTTTCTAGGGCCTGTCTTATAGATGGACGTCCATCTAGATTCTTGGCACAGAGGACACCAGTGAAACAGCAATGTTAGTGTAGGCTGTGAGACTCCATTTTAAATCTATCACCTGCAGGCAAGTCCTGCAGGGACACTGGTGGTCGTGAATGTCCTGGAGCCACTACAGTTGTGTTGCACTGGAAGGGATTTGGCACCACCATGGAGCGCAGATCCCCATGCACTGTGGAGCAAAGCTCTGCAAGGCTCCTTTGGCTTGGTGTGAGAAAGGCCATAGTGTGACCAATGGAGCATAACTACAGGACTCCACCAGCCAAAGTTTCCTGGGGAAGTGCCCAGCAGCTGTTGAGAGTCTGCAACCCTCCAATTGCCATCGTGGCTGGGGGATGCCTCCAGGCCCAGAAGAACGTTTCTCCCCCCTTCTCCTCTAATTGAGGCAGGCTGGCGTGAAGCACAGTCATTTATTCAGGCTGTGCACTGGAAAGGGGACCTGGCCCTTAGCCAGTAGGCAGTGAGTTAGGGGCATCTGTGTAACACAAGCAATGGATGGTGCCAGACAGACTCTAGCAGGCATAGGAAAGACTTGCAGAGATAAGGGTCAATTGGAGACTAAAAATCGTAGGGATGATTTGTTTCAGACCTTTAAATCAGGCTATTGCAAATTAGAAACTTAGGGCTTGCAGGCAGGGGGAGCAGCAAATTCAAGGATACTCCACCTTATCCAAATAAACTCATCTTTAAACTGTTTAAACTGCAGCAAGGGAGGTCTAGGTTGGACATTAGGAAAAAGTTCCTAACTGTCAGGGTGGTTAAACACTGGAACAAATTGCCTAGGGAGGTTGTGGAATCTCCGTCTCTGGAGATATTTAAGAGTAGGTTAGATAAATGTCTATCAGGGATGGTCTAGACAGTATTTGGTCCTGCCATGCGGGCAGGGGACTGGACTCGATGACCTCTCGAGGTCCCTTCCAGTCCTATAATCTATGATTCTATGATTCTATGATCTTCATCAGTAGGCATGTCCATGTCAGGGCTGGACCACCCCCCTCCCCACGGGAATGGACTTGGCCTCAAAACTGAAGCAGCAGCTCCAAGAACATGGGATGGGAAATGTGTCCTACCTTAGCATTAGCAAGACCATTACTGGCTGCTGGGCCCAGTTCTGGTATCCGTGCTTTAAAACAAATGCTAACAAATTGGAAAGGGCTCAGAAAAGAGCTACAAGAGTGATTTGTAACCCCACTTGGAGTTTGCTAGCTCCTGGAACTCTGGACTGAGCCTCTAGGGGTCCTAGCCTATGAACTACACCCATAAAGGCTACCAGACCCCTCTGATGCCATTTCCCAGCATGCTTGGAGCCAGGGGTCTGGGCAGAATGGACTCGAAACTCCTGCTGAGTCCAACAGGGAGGGTTCTGCATAGGGTGATCCATATGGGCAGTGATGAGCTGGGTCTGCTCAGCCCCTCAGAGGGAGGGGATAGCCTGACCCAGAGCCAAAGAGACTAGTTTTAGTCTCAGTTGAGGACTGGCAGCTGAGAGGGAAGCAGAGCGGCTCAGGGAGTCTCGGATTAATTCCCCTCCCCACAAAGGGAGTATGCGCGTGGCTGTCACATCTAGTGCACAGGTCAGGCTGCATGAGCCCTGCAGAGACCAGCGTCTAGAGGGCGAGAACTAGCACCAGCAAGGTCCCACCCAGGGGTGAAGACAAAGTGAGGGACCCCTTTTTCTTTAAGCTGTCCAACATTCATAGCACTGCAGCACCCGCCTCCGGACTGCTCCCCAGCATACCACCTGCCTGGGAAGGTGCCAGGCAGGGAGCCAGCGTTGGGAGTGTTGGGAGGTGGGGAACTTGTTGATGTGTTTTCCCTTATTAGTTACTCTAACCTTCCCCAGCTCCCATTTTCCTGCTCCCCATAAAGTCCCTTTTGTCATGCTGTCGTTTTGGAGCATGTTATTTCTTTGTTGGTGTTTGTGTTGATGCCTTTTGTTATTTCTTATGTACTGGGGATTATACCTCTGGCCAGCAGTCCTACATGGTTCGTTTTCCCAAGGGTCAGTGCCCTGTGAGTCCCTGACTTGGTGAGGAGTCATCTACATGGAGGCACCAGGTGTCACCAAAAAGGACCCAACCCATGTGAGAAGTGGAGAGAATCTGCTCCAAGTAGCCAGCATCAGGGAGGAGGGTGATCTTCAGATTCAAAGTCTGGAAAACTTGCCCCACAGTGGAATGCTAAAGAAGCTCAGTCTCACTAGCGTAACAAAGAGGAGGGTAAGAGGTGACTTAATCATGGTCTGTAAGAGATTATGGTATGATCAGGATGGGCAGAAATGGGCCTTTGTCACAGACAAAGTCAGAACAGGAGCCAATGGCTGGAAGCTGAAGCCAGACTAATTCAGACAGGCAACAAGGTACAAATTTGGAACAATGAGGGTAATTGACCATTGGAACAATTTACCGCAGCGCTGAAGCCATTGCTTGAAATTGTTATGTTGCAACTGGGTGTCTTTCTACATCAGAGAAAGTTATGGACTTGATAGGGGATGCACTTGGTAAAATTCCATGTCCTGTGCTAAGCAGGAGGTCAGAGTAGATAGTGATAATGTTTCTGTCCCACCTTAAAATGTATGGGGGAAAAACTCCATCAGACTCCACAGAACAAAAAATCCCCTGCATATCACTGTGTTGGGGTGGAGGCCTCAGGATCCTGTCATACTCATCCCAGGAAAGAAGCAGTGGGGCAAAGTCTTCCACACAGCCTAGAGGCTTTTCATGCAGGAAAGTAGAAAATCAGGGAGGCTGCAAGGGGCTAGCCAATCAGAGGGTTGCAGGCTAGTATAAAAGGAGCTGCAGTGCAAACCAGAGTCAGTTTCTTGCTGGAGCTAGAGGAGTGCTGATGGTGCTCCTGGTTGGCCAAAGGGAACTACAGCAGCATGGACAGCTCAGTGCTGGCAGGGACCTGGGGCAGCGAGGAAGAGGCCCTGGCTGACTGCTACCCTGAACTTAGATGAGCCCTGAGGAAAGGGTGAAGCTTTGGTGAAGGCTGAGGCTGGAAGGAAGTGGCCCAGGGAACTGAAGACATGGCACTGTGTTGTTGCTATTCTTAAGGTTGTTGGGTGGGACCCAGAGTAGTGGGCAGGCCTGCCCCCTCCCTCCCATAGGCCACTGGGGAAGTGGCCTACACTTGGACAGTGATAAACCCCCAGAAAGGTATCAGAACTACTTAGTGCCCAGGGAGAGGCTGGGGCCAGAAGGACCCACAGAGGGTGAAACAATTGCCTCCAAGGAGGAAGCCCCGGGGGTATGGCCCAATATCAGGGGCAGGACTGTTCAAAGACTGCAGACACACCCGACCAGAGGGGTGTGCTCATGAGAGGTGGGTGCCATGCTGTTTCTCTCACCTTGAGAGATAACAAAGCTGCAGACTCACCACATAACACCAGGCAATTGACAGACCCACCTACTGCTGATTCCTTCACAGAAATCTTCTGTTCACACAACTCCAGCAGCGCTCTCACCATTGCTTGATCCTTGTTAGGCCAACTAGCACAGTGCACTGGACTGTACATCATGTGAAGGCAGTCGCTGAGTCCTCTGATTCTGTGTGTGTTTTACCCAGGCTGGCTGAGTACACCAACTGCTCGCTTTGACCATTATTACATCTTTGCTCCTTTGTGATAGTTTGTTCAGAATTTTATTCCCTCCTCTGTCAGCTAGTTACCGGCATGGGTGGGTGGGTTCTACAGCACTGAGGATTTCTCTCATTGAACCTATCTGTATACAGCACAACTGCAGCCTATTGCTTTATAATGCATTCATAGCCCACATCGGTTTCTCTGTGATTCAGAAACGTGAGCCTCATTGATTTGTCAAAAATGTGTAACACGTAGAAAAATGAAATTGTGACATAAAGGAATAAAAGATGTAAAGGCTACAGATATGCAAAGAAGTGAAGGACTGGCTAGTTGCTTTTGTAGACTGAGATGCAGCCTGAAACTGCTGAAGCTGCAAATTTAAAAGGAGACAAATCGAACTCAGAGTATTTGGCAACAGAGATAAAACAGTTCATTACCTGGGTAATGTCTGCAATTCTCTTGGTTTAGAACAAGCATAAAATTAGGGTAACAAAAAGTGACAGTTACTGAAGTCCAGCCCCTTTGTGGGAAATTCAGCTTCGAAATAAGAACCAGAGACTCCTGGAAAGATGAAGTTAGAGTCTTTAAATCAATGGGACAAGTTCCAAGCTTGGGAGCTAAGTATCCTCCCTGTATAACGAGCACTCCAACACACTGACATGGTGACAGAAGATACAAACCCCTTTACTTTATGTGACACAAGAATTTCTGTGTCAACAGGTTCATGTGGAGTTGGAGATACAAGTAAAATTGTGACATAATGAATACAGTGGCTATTGTTATTTGGCACTGTGAATCCAAGGCTGGCTTGGTCTTAGGATTCACCCTCTTCCATTCCATTCCTCACCTAGCTCCAAAAGGACCAGTCGGCACTAGCAGGCAATACTGCTGGCAGTCCCCACAGTCAGTCCCTTATCCCACTGAGACTCTGTCCTCCGCAGCCTCACACGAGGGACCAGAAGTTGGTGTGTCCAGAAAGGACAGCCAATCTGACTGTGAGCCAGTCACCCACCCAGGCCAGTCTCAACCTCTGGCAGGCACCGTGTGTTGCTCATGTTCCTTTGACACACATGCTGACTCCACCTGAAGGCCCAAGAGGGTGTAGAGAGAGCCAGGTAGAGCTGTAGTGGAGTAGCAGCAGGAGAGGCTGACCTGCCAAGCAGCACTGCAGCAAGAGGTGCTGGAGAAAGCATGCTGTACCTAAGGACACAGCTTAAAAGAAGGCCCACTGAAGAGCTGTGCTAGTGGGGCTTGGGGCCTCAGCAGTGATGCTCATGGAAAGACAGAATAAAAAAATTCAAAGCTCATTTCTCTGCTCCCTGTTGACTGCATCTTGCTAGCCAGGAGAGTCAATCTGAGTAGCGGCCCATGGAGACCAGGGATACCCTATAATAAAACAGACAGTACAGTACTGCATCCATGTCTACAAAACAGAGCGACCAGACCTTTTTGGTATTTGGGGTATTGGTGATGAACCTCCAAAATCTGCATTAAAGAGAACAACATTTTGGGTTGACTAAACAGGTGTTAATTTCAGTCATAGGAAATGCTAGGAGGAATTACAATTACAGTTGTGAAAGCATCTGCTTTTCACTTTGCGGAAAAACTGAAAAGTTGCCAAATATACAATTTCTAGTATTTCCAAATGTTACCCAATACATTCAACTGTACTGGATTTTCTATTATTTTGCAACTGGCAAGTCATTCTGCAAATGTTCTGTTTAAGCTGTGGAAAAATTAACTTCTTTGTGTTTACAAAACTTGGTTAACATAGTGACAAAAATGCAGAGGTTTTTGTAATGCCTACAGAGAGCTGTTATATGGCCTTCTTGCTTTACAGTGTTTTGAACCTCTCATCCACAAAGCGCACATTTAGAACACCGTGCTCTGCATTGGTAAAAATTTGGTTAGGATGATAATATGGAAACAGAGAAGATACTACAAAGGACAATCAAAATTATATAGGAACTAACAAAAATTTAGTTACTGAAAAGGGTTGGTCAAACTGCTGCAATTCTGAAGGGAGATGGGACACTGGACAGGGTGGACCAGTGCTCTGAGGTGGTACAGAGACGCCTCTTTCTAGGTGCCTGGCAGCTGTCTCTTGTTCACAGGCTCAGGGTCTAACTGATCATCAGATTTGGGGTTGGGACAGAGTTTTCCCTCAGGTCATATTGGCAAGGACCTTGGGGGTTTTGCCTTCCTTCTGCAGCCTGTGGTGGGGATCCCCTTCCAGGACCATCTGGGCATGTCTCACCTAACACTTTCCCTGCCATCACAGAGGCCTCGGGCACTTTTGCACCCCACCCTGCTCTCTGCCTGTGGCACACAACAGTTTACTTTTGCTGAAGCCAGAAAAGCTTTCATCTAACTAAAGTCATTGGGCTTAGAATAGGGGGCAGCGGGGTTAAGTGTAAAGGTTGTATTATACAGGAGACCAGTTTACTGTTTTAAAACATATTTTGTCTGTCTGACTAGCCTGTCCTCATCATTATTCCACTCCAGCAAACTTTGTCAGTTGCAAATTTTATCAGCAGTGGTTTTGTATTACTTATAGATCATTGAGAAAATGTGGAACAGTGTCTGGTCTAGTACTGGTCCCCGCTGGAAATAATCCATTTAACAATGATTCCCCTTTGACTACTTTTTGAGATCTGTCCATCAGTTATTAGTCAATTTAACATGGGCTTTATTAATAGTGTACAGTGCTGCTAATTGGTTAATCAGAATGTTGTGTGGAACTAAGTCAAATGACTTACAAAAATCTAACTTCTGTCATAGAGTATCAAAATTGACTATGAAATGAGCACATTGAAAGGTTTTAGAAATCAAATACCCGCAGTAACTATCTCACAGTTGTAAGGCAAGAACAGTGTGGAAATTACTAACATTAAGGAGGAATCACACTTGGCTGAAAATGTATAGTAGGTATTTCATTATTAAAACACAAACTAGGAATCTCCCTTTATTGCAAAGGTCCTGCCCTGATAGATAAAAATTAAATAAGCAGGAGGTAAAATCTCTTAAAGCCAATTTTACATTTCTGTGAGCAGTTTTAAATTAAAATGAAAATTGCACATAACCTTCATGATAGCTATAACTGTTCAGCACCACACAGTATAAGGTATGACATTTATTGCAGCACATGTTGCCTGGCTCGGGAAAAGTAAAATGACCGTGTTACGGTCGAAGTTTAACACAGTTGCAGTGTTCGTTAGGAAAACGTGGAGAGAGGCGCTTGACTCCACTAAATCAGTCTCAGAACGCATTGCCGGCTGACATGCAGGCCCTCACTGTAGCGAATTAGATGGAATGACTTGTATTCACAGCATGTTGGTCCATTGCAGCAGCACAAGAACAGGACAGAAAGGTGTGACTCGAGCGCTGTGCTTCAGTCAGAATGCCTTAGTGACTCGTGTAATGTTACCTGTGCTCTGACAGGACCGCACGTTCTGCGCCGGGATGGACCTACACTCTGCAGCAAAGTCTCTACGTTCTGGGCTGTTCTGAGGGGGCATCCTTGCAATGGTGGATCAGCATCATTCCATTAAAAAACGCAGGAGGTCAATGGTTAAAAGAGGAGCTGAAGGGTACAGCCACTATGATAGTCATTGTGATATTCAATTCCAGTTATTTGATGCTGGCCCCATATGTTCAGTGTTGAATAAACTGCAGATTTTTATACTGGCATCATCGTAGCTGCCTGGGGGTGGGGCTTGGGGCTTTGAGCACCTGGAGAAGGGGTGGGACGCAGTACGGGACTGATCACTCACAGTGTTCAGCACTGGTGTCTGAGATACTGTAGCTAATCCCTCTTCTCAGCAAAGGGAGATGCTGCAATCTCTCAGGTCCCAGTGGGTGGTTGCTGTGAGCACAGAGCCTTAAATGGCATGGAGGCTGAAGGTCCAGCCAGAAGTCAGTGCTTTCTGAAGTGCGGCTGGGAAACTAACCACAGAGCTTGTTCTCCATCTCTCTCTGCAGTTGGCTAGTTTTGCTTTGAAACCCCTGGTCACTGTGCCTACTTCTTGAAGCAGACCCTTGTGAGAGTGGTTCCTGAAAAGGGACAAGGAAGGGGTTTTTTGGAGGAGGTGGGGCAAGAAGCTCGGTGGTGTAGGCAGCGTGGATGATACACAGCAGCACTTGTCTGTTGCTATTGCTCTCCATTTGTGGGACAATTTTGATAGATGTCCCCCGAAGTGGATCTTGGAATCAGGTGGAGATGGCATCAATCTTGGTTTGCAGCTTTTGAGCCTCTCATAAAAATACCTCTCGGTTGGGGGGGTTGGGGTGGGAGTGAGGTTGGGTAGCTAGAGTTGAAGTGGAAGGTGCAGGTATCTTGGCCTTTGCATTTTCTGCCATTTGTGAGGTGGCTCAAAGAAGCACTTGTGATAGAAGGGCTGCAGCAAGACCTCAGTTTGTAGGGCTGTTTATGGGATTGTGTTGTCGCAGACTGCAAAGACTCCTTGGTTTTTGTTGAAAAGGCTAGCCTTATCAAAGGCTAAATCTTCAACAGTGTTTTCAACCTCCCTGGGAAAGCCTGATTCCCATCGCACCACAATGGCAGTTGTCATGGATCTTGATGCCATATTGATCGTGCCTACCTCAGCTTGTAATGAGATTCTGGCCACTGTTTGCCCTCGTCAGTAAGAGATTGATATTGAGCCCTGTATTCCTGAGGTAACTAGTCCCAAGCATTCAGGAACATAGAGTAATTCAAGAAATCATATTGTGCGAGAAGGGCCTGTTAGTTTAAGATTCTAAACTGAAGGCTAGTAGATGTAAACACTTTATTCTTCTTCGAGAGATGTCCCTGTGGGTGCTCCACTACAGGTGCTGGTGCGTCCCTGCGCCTTCGCCCGGAGATTTTTACAGCAGTGCTCATAGCGGCCACGCATGCTCAGAATCTGCCCCCCGCTGTGACTCTAGGGTAATAGAACGCATGCGTGGCCGGTCTCCTCAGTTCCTTCTCAACCGTCCCCGGCCTGAGACGGAGCTCAGCAGGCTCATTAGAGATTCCTTCACTATTCCCTTAATTATCCTTTAGAAACCATTTTTCTGTCAGTTTTTTCTGGTTAAATAGTTACTTACCCAGTTTACCTAAAAAAAAAAAAAAAAAAAAAAAAAATTTCCTGTCAGCCGCGGCTATGCCGGACTCCACCGGTTTCAAGCGCTGTGCTACTTGTAAGGAGGCTATCCCGTCATCGGACGGGCACTCAAAATGTATAAAATGTTTGGGGGAAGGTCACATTCCCCAAAAATGTGCCCACTGCTTTAAACTCAGCTCCAGGGCACGCAAAGACAGAGAGCTTAAACTAAAACTGCTCCTGCTTCAAAAATCTATCGGGTCAGTTTCAGACCCAGGCATTGAAGCTGGCTCCGCTACCCGACACAGCCCCCCCCCCTCAAAAAAGATAAAGAAGTCTACGAAGAAGGGGCATTTTTCCTCACCAGGCAGGGCTAGGAGGCATACAATTTCTCCAGGCAGATCAACGATCTCTCTGCCTGTGATCCCTCGCCTCAGCACTTTTCATGAGGCAGGCTCCTCCGGAACAGCGCAAAAGCCGCGGGAGGCTTCAGCGCCGCCGAGAAGCTCCGGTGCCGAGGCATCAGGCTTCCAGTTGCCTGCCTCAGTGACGGCACCGTTCGGCACCGCGAATGAGACGGTGCCGACATTCCTCGGCACACCGCACCCGGGGCAGCCCGACTTTTCTCGCCCGGCACCGACCGCGGCACCGACGCCTGCGGGGCATTCTGACACTCAGATCACAGCCAGAAGCCCCGATCGCAGGAATGCTCTTGTGCAGCAGCCTCTATCGGCTCAGCTTTCATCTCCTGCAGCAGCTGCTTTCACACATTTTACCCAGACAGCTGATCTTCTAGTGTCACCTACCTTGCAGTCTCCGCTCATGAACGCATATTCTGTGGCAATGCCTGAGTCAGGATCTGAGCAGTTTTCCTCCAGTGAGGAGGAAGCAGATCCACAGGGAGTTTTTTCCCCATATCATGATTCCCAGCCCCGGACCCAGAGCAGTAAGGGCTATGGAAATACTATCTCATCCCACTCTCAGGACCATGCCCCTTGGGGGATGAACCCCTGGATGGCACCATCAATGCCCTACCCACCACCATGGCAATACTGGACACCATGGGCATCATACCCTCGGGAACACATGCCCCGTGGCCATTCGACCAGGCGCAACACTGATCCAGTGCCGTCTCCTAATACATACGCTAGTGACACGAGACGCCTGGCAACACAGCCACGTTCCCAGGATAAACCTAGTCCTTCTCCCGGTCCAACAGACCCGGAGTTAGCGCCGGAGGAAGCGTTACTTCCCCTTCCCCCCACTCCCTCTGATGAATATACAAAATTCCAGGACCTCTTTAAGAGAGTTGCTAGTGCCCTGAACATTAACCTGGAAGTGGTTCCCGAACAACAGCATGAGCTGACGAACATCCTACAGCCCCCTTCTTCCTCCAGAGTGGCACTTCCAATTAACGCAGCCCTTTTAGAACCTGCTAAGTCCATCTGGCAGACTCCAGCGACAAGCCTACCTACCTGCAAGCAAGCGGATAAGAAGTATTTTATTTCTCCAAAGGACTCTGAATTCCTTTTTACTCACCCAGCACCAAACTCATTGGTAGTAGACGCTGCGAACCAGAGGGCTAGACAACAGTATTCTCGTTCTGCCCCACCTAACAAGGATAGCAAACGACTGGACCTGTTTGGTCGCAAGATCTATGCATCCTCCACCCTCCAATTTTGCATAGCTAATTATACCGCAGTCCTGGCAAAATACGACCATAAAAACTATAATAATTTAATGGACTTTATTGATGACATTCCAGAACAAAGAAAACAACAGTTCAGAGCTATAGTTTCTGAGGGCCAAGCCATTTCACGCACCGCTCTCCAAGCAGCCCTCGATGTAGCCAACACAGCGGCAAGATCTACCGCTACAGCGATAGTCATGCGACGGGGCTCATGGCTCTCCTCTTCCTTTTTTCCTCGAGAAGTTCAGAACACGATTGAAGATCTTCCCTTCGACGGGGACAAACTTTTTGCTTCTAACACGAATGAAGTGCTTCATTCAATGAAAGACTCCAGAACAACCCTCCGGTCTTTAGGTCTCCAGACACCTACGACCAGAAGACGACAATATCGATACCAACCGTACCACCGGCCACGTTATCCCGCATTTACACAACCTTCCCATAGACCGCAGGAACAGCAACAGCCGCAACGTCCACGACCAAGATTCCAGCGACGTCGCCCAAACTCTACAGGGGCGCCTCAACCCCCATCAGCTAATAGGCAGATTTGAAAACTTGGTCGAGGGTTTAGAAAGCAATGCCCTCACTCCAGCCGACACACCAATCTTTGGACACCGCCTACGACCTTTTTTCCAACAATGGAGGAGCATTACCTCCGACAAATGGGTCTTAGAGGTAGTTACAATTGGATACGTCATCCCGTTCCTCTCCTTACCTCCCACCCACCCACCCTCCCCGTCCCTCTTCAGGGACCCTTCTCACGAGCAGCTACTCCTCCAAGAAGTGCAACATCTCCTTCATCTGGGAGCAGTAGAAGTCGTGCCAGAGCAACACAGAGGGAAGGGTTTTTACTCCCATTATTTCTTAACGGAGAAGAAAAATGGGGGATGGCGACCAATCCTCGATCTCAGGCGGCTCAACAGATTCATCAAAAAACAAAAGTTCAAGATGGTGACCCTCAATACCATAATCCCAGCGCTGGAGCAGGGCGACTGGTTTTCTGCCCTCGACCTACAAGATGCCTATTTCCACGTCACTATACATCCGGCCCACAGACGTTTCCTCCGGTTTACCCTTGGTTCCACACATTTCCAATACAGGGTACTCCCCTTCGGACTATCTACAGCCCCCCGTGCTTTTTCCAAACTTCTAGCTGTAGTCACTGCTTACCTCAGGAGACAAGGGGTAATAATATTTCCGTACCTCGACGATTGCCTCCTCAAAGCTTCAACATTCGACGAGGCGCTCCGGTTCACACGACTCACAGTCGAGTGTTTTCTTTCTCTCGGCCTACAAATAAACAGAGACAAATCCACATTACGCCCCACCCAGCACCTTCAGTTCATAGGCGCAGACCTCGACTCTCAGACCGGGCTGGCACCGCTCCCACCCGATCGCTACAATTCCATAAAACAACTGACCACAACTATTCGCAACAGCCCTCAGGTAACTGCCCGGGACTGCCTACAACTACTAGGTCACATGGCCTCGTGCACTTTTGTCGTCCAGAATGCACGCCTGCACATGAGGTGCTTCCAAGCGTGGTTGGCAACGGTTTACAAACCGAATGTGCATTCTTTGAACAAGACTCTCTCCCTGCCTACTCCAGTCAAAAGCTCGCTACGTTGGTGGACCGTCCACTCCAACCTTTGTTCTGGAGTCCCGTTTCTTCAACAGGCTCCATCACGCATTCTGACCACCGATGCATCTATGACAGGGTGGGGTGCACATATGTCTCATCACACAGTACAGGGACTATGGTCACCAACCGAGACCTCCCTGCACATAAATGTACTAGAACTTCGAGCCATTCGCAACGCGTGCCGTCACTTCCTGCCACTAATCAAACATCATCACGTACGCATAATGACGGACAACATTGCTTGCATGTTTTACGTAAACAGGCAGGGCGGAGCTCGTTCCCATTCGCTGTGCACAGAGGCGATGAAGCTCTGGAATTGGTGCATTCTGAACAACATCCGGGTATCAGCTGCTTATCTTCCCGGGATCATGAACACCACAGCGGACGAACTGAGCAGACGCTTCCCATGGGACCACGAGTGGGAGATAGACGACAAAACCATTCACGAGGTATTCAGCATCTGGGGCTACCCTACAATAGACCTCTTTGCAACTGCAAAGAACAAGAAATGTCTCAATTTCTGCTCCAGAGCAGGACTGGGCAAACGTTCCCTGGGGGACGCATTCATGATCTCATGGCACCGAAACCTATTCTATGCGTTTCCCCCGATACCAGTTCTCAACAGGGTCCTGATAAAAATACGAACGGATCGAGCCAAGGTGATCCTCATTGCCCCATCGTGGCCCAGACAACCATGGTTTCCCTTTCTCACCAGAATGTCAATCCAACCACCAGTCTCCCTGCCGCTTATTCCGAACCTTCTATCTCAACAGCACGGTCGTTTTCTCCACCCCAACCTGTCCATGCTTCACCTCAAGGCCTGGTTCCTACGTGGTTCTCCCAACGCGAATTAGATTGCTCCGAACAAGTTCAGGAGGTGCTCCTACATAGCAGAACGCAATCTACTCGCAAGACCTATCTTCAAAAGTGGAAACGATTCACACATTGGTGTTCTGCCAAACACCTTTCTCCTACCTCGGTACCTCTTCCGCTTATATTGGACTATCTCTTGGGCCTTAAGCGAGCCGGCCTTTCTTTCAGCTCCATCAGGGTCCATTTAGCTGCTATTACAACTTTCCACGACAGAATTGATGATATGTCTGTCTTTGCTCACGCTACTACGAAGCGTTTCCTCAAGGGCCTACAAACCTTATATCCAGACATTAAACAACCAACCACCCCCTGGAACCTTCATCTGGTACTGTCTGCCCTAACTCAACAACCCTTCGAACCCCTAGCCACGTGCTCCCTTTTACACCTCTCCATGAAAACTGCGTTTCTAGTGGCAATTACTTCTGCCAGACGGGCAGGAGAAATGGCAGCTCTCATGGCTCATCCACCATATACGATATTTTTTAAAGACAAGGTTACCCTCAGATTGCATCCCAAATTTCTTCCGAAGGTACACTCATCATTCCATATTAATGAACCCATACACCTCCCGACTTTTTTCCCGAAACCACATGCAAACTCCTTTGAAGCCTCAATGCATACACTAGATGTTCGCAGAGCCTTGTCATTCTATTTGGATAGAACCAAACCCTTTAGAAACTCCTCTAGACTTTTTGTCTCTATTGCAGAGCGCTCCAAGGGCATGCCTATTTCTACCCAGAGACTCTCGAACTGGATCTCCCAGTGCATCCGACTGTGCTATCAGATGAAAGGGGTTGCACCTCCAGATGGCATTAGAACACACTCCACTAGATCTCTGGCTGCCTCCATCGCGTTCTTACGCAAAGTCCCCTTGGCTGACATTTGTAAAGCAGCCACTTGGTCATCTGACCATACTTTTGCTAAACACTATGCCCTTATTCAAGGCCCTTTATCTGACATACGCTTGGGCAGGGCGGTACTCTCGACGGCGTTCCTACCAGATCCGAAGTCCCTACCTCCTTAGGATACACTGCTTTTAAGTCACCTGTAGTGGAGCACCCACAGGGACATCTCTCGAAGAAGAAGAGGAGGTTACTCACCCTGTGCAGTAACTGACGTTCTTCGAGATGAGTGTCCCTGTGGGTGCTCCACTACCCACCCTCCTCCCCTCTACTTCGGAGTTGGGGGGCCTCCGTGGTAGAGAAGGAACTGAGGAGACCGGCCACGCATGCGTTCTATTACCCTAGAGTCACAGCGGGGGGCAGATTCTGAGCATGCGTGGCCGCTATGAGCACTGCTGTAAAAATCTCCGGGCGAAGGCGCAGGGACGCACCAGCACCTGTAGTGGAGCACCCACAGGGACACTCATCTCGAAGAACGTCAGTTACTGCACAGGGTGAGTAACCTCCTCTTCCCCATAAGGTCTAGACATTGGGCTTCCTTCTCTGCAGGGCTGGTCCTTGGATGCTGTTGTCTGAATCTTTCCATGACCCCATGGATCAGCAAGGAGTTCAGGGAAGGATGGGTGAACAAGAACTCTGGTCTCATAACTGGGACAAAGTACCACTTTTCTGCCCACTTGGGGGTAGGGGCTCAGGTAGCCGGCCTATGCCATACAGCCTTTGCCGGTTCTAGTATGGCTTCATTTACCAGAAGAGTGACCTGACTGTAGGTTTTCCAGGAGCCTATGTTGAGAGTCCTGGACCTCTCCTCAGCAGATTTGGAGCTCTTCCGCCATTCTCTGTACTAGCTGTTGAAATTGTCCATGATCATCCAGGAGAGACCATGAAGTTGGTGCAACCACCTCATCAGGTGATGAGGATAATACCCCTGTTGGTACCAGCGGATCCATCTTGTTTTCCTTTTCTTCTGTGGGCTCGGGGGGAGGTTCTGATTGACCCTTTGGAGGAGAGGGGTGGTTAAGATTCTCTGTTGCATTGCACAGATTTGGGGAACTGTGTGTGAGGTCCCATGGGCCACAAGAAAGCCAGTATGAAGGGCCAAAAGTAGGTTGCCAGAGCCCCTGGTCCTGGGGAGGAGGTCCCTGTTTGTGTGGCCAAGGTGGCTTCAGAGCCAGGGCAGGAAACCAAGGAGCAGACCTGGAGCAAAAGAAATGTTGACTAATTTCAAAGGGGCCGACTTTCACATTCACCCAGCGCTAGCAAACCTGGTGAATGTGACAGCTGTGGCTCTCTGAAGCTGGACGCAGGCACGATGCCCAGCAGACGGACATGTGATTCCAGTCACACTCACAGGCCGCTCAATTTCAGAAGTTCAAAACCTTCTTTCATGTTGGTTGCCATAGAGAGTCTGTTGTTTGCCTTTCTGTGCCGGGGGGCGTAGCTGTTCTCTGGGGGCAGCTGGTTTGGTGAGTGAGCCGCAGGGAAGCACTTACTGATAACGTGGGCCTGACATCAGTGTCAAAGTCCCTAACTGACATCAGCAGGAGCAGGAGCCAACCCTGGATGCTCCAAAACTGTGCTTCGAACAATCTCTCTTCCTGGTGCAGCTGCCCATCACTTCCTGTGCAAAGCGGAGTCCCTAGAGCCAGAAGAGGACAAGCTAAGGCTGCACTGAGTCTGACACTGCCCTTAATAAACCCACAGAGCCAGATCCTGCGACAAACTCTACACAGCAAGATCTGTCTGCTGCAGGTATCCCCTTGCCCATCGCAGGGCTGGGAGCTGCCTGGGAACAGGGCTGCAGGGAGGGATTAGATAGCTCTCTGTTGGGTGGGGCAGGGTCTGAAGGGCACAGACAGCCTGTGGAGAGCCCCGGGAATAGTATGTAGCCTGGGGCCGTGCTGCTATCACTGTGGATCCCCCTCAGCAGCCACAGTCAGGGAGAATCCCGGATAATGGGCCTGCACTAGAACAGCCCCAGCGAGATAGGGGAAAGGAGGCACACAGCAGACCTGGCCTCTGGAGGTCTGCAGGGTTTGGTGGGAAGCTCTGCAGCTTGCTCTCCTCTTCTCCTCCCTGCAGCAGAGCAACTGGGCAGCTGTGCAAGGGGATCCCCCAGCTCCTCTGGCGAGTCTCACCACAGCAGGGGGAAATCCAGTGCATCGTCCCGGGCTAGGACAAAGGAGAGCAGGTTCCCTTGGAGCCGCAGCCTGGGCTCTGGCACACGGGGAGTTTGTGTTCTTGATTGCAGAACTGTAACACTTTCAGAGATGCTGTAAAAGAGGAGATATTACAGCTCACACTTGCCATCACGTGGGAATTGCAGCACTTAGCTCTGCAGCAGCTTGGGAATAAGGCTCTATCCATGGGGAAGCAGAAAAAAACGTAGAATGTCAGGTGTGTCTGCCGTAATCCTGTACCTGTGGGACTTGTATTTGGATTTAATTTTAGGCTAATTGTTAAGCAATGGCTCTGTATGGAGCAAATGTGACCATCTTTGCAAAGGCGTTTGGGGTTTATATGGTGAGATTCCTGAAAAGAGAATGGTATTTCTTTGAGATCTAAGTTCAGGTTGATTTATTCTGATGAAATATCTGTTCCTTTGACCTCAATAGGAGTAATATGTGTCTAGTGATGCTCTGTGTAATGGACATGGAGCTGCTCTGTAGTAACTTAGGAATACAGAGCATTGGCCGAGCTATTAGGATGTTAGCTGGATGAATATGTGGGATTAGTTTAATGGGAGGCTGTGAAGAAAAGCAAACAATGGTTCAAGAGATGCCATCCCGCCGTAAACAGTTGGGGCTGTTATGGGACAAGGGCGGGGCCACAGGCTGAGAGGAGTCTGTGGTCACCTCCTGCTGAGCCCACTGGACTGGTTTGGACAAGGAGAGCCAGATATGGGAACTTATGGGAACAAAGCCGATTGGAGTGGATTTAAAGGGAGGGGTGGAGGTTTGCGAGGGGGGGAGGGCAGCCGGTTTGGAAAAGCCAGGCAGGCAGTCATTGGGATGTCTGAAGATGTTAGGCCTCCTTAGGCCACCACCACAGAATGATAAACCATTAGGGATTGTCCGATTTAACTTGGAATTTTCCTCGCTTAGTCTGCCTTTTGGGACCAGCCCTGAAAACACTTACACAGGTGAGTAACTTACTCATGCATGCAGTGTTTGCAGCATCCGGGCCCTTTAGTTCAGTGGTTCCCACATGGTGTGTCCTGACGCACCAATGGGCTGAAGAAGGTTCCAGATAGATCACCATGGTCAGGACCAGAGTAACCCACAGCCTGGGCAAATATACACTTCTCCAGCCTCATGCAGAGGGGTGGTCTTAGGGGCGGGGTGGGGGGCAGAAAGAGGGGGAATGGCAGGTTGTGGTGCTGGGGATAGAGGGTTCCTGTATGTTGCGGTGGGTCACAAAACCAGACAATGCAGATGATGGGTCACTGTGGTAAAAAATTTGGGAACCACTGCTTTAATCTGCATGTACTTTCTTAAGTCCTGTGCCATGGTGCTTTGATTAAAGAAAAGCAGCCCCTCCCCCACCAGCTCCACGCTACTTTTGCCTCCTGTCATCCTCTCTTCCCCCAACCTGTGTCCTCTGGACCATGAGGAAGGTACCACAATAAGAGGTGCTGCAGCAGCTCTCAGCGACTTGTGTGACAAGTGGGGCCACATGACAGTGCTGTTTTCTCAGTTGATGGGCAATGTCTGGAGTTCCAGCAGCCAGCCCCTTGTTGTCGGGCTGTGCTCTGCATTGGTATAAGCCACCCCAAGATCCTGTGGTGCCTGGAGACTGACTGCTCCGGGTCTGTGCTAGGTGCACCAGGCCCCTCTGCCACTGCTCCTCTAGGAGTCATTTATCGGGTGGACAGACAGTCTCTGTCATGGTGTTATAGAGACTGTGATCGAGTGGAAGATGGCAGCCTTCACAGGGCCCACTCTGTTAAGTGAGAATTCACGATGAATGCCATCAACTCGGCAACCGAACATCGCTCAGCGATCTCCCGGTCACCAGAGCAGCAACTCAACAAATCCTAAAGTTTTTCCTCAGGGCTATACAATGTGCCAAATAGGCCCTGGAACAAGAATCCTGCAACTTAATGTCGAAGGACTCTCATGGGCAAAATGCAAGTACCCTGGAAACTTGCTGAAGACTTACAACATCAATATCCTCATGTTGCTAGAGATCCATGTTAGGAATGACCAACAGGCTAGGCGCCTGGAGTCTCTGGTTCTTATTTCAAAGCTGAATTTCCCGCAAAGTGGCTGGACTTCAGTAACGGTCACTTTTTGCTAGGCTCAAGTCTAACCCTGGAAAAACAATAGTAAGTGCATTTCATCTTGAAAATAAGATTGCCAAAAACACACTGAAAATAGCTTTCTGGTAAAAATATGTGACATGATTACACTCCACCATATCTCAGAGTGAAACTCGACCACACCCTCACCTTCCATGATCGTCTAGAGAAGGTAGCTGCAAAGATGAAAACAAGAGCCAACATAAGCCAGAAACATTCCCAAGATTGAAGGGTTATAGGAACACAGCAGCAGCATGCCATGGAGACTTTATTTATGTATTACACAGAATAACTGAGACAGACGGCATAGCCACTTGCATCATGGAATAAAATTGCAGCACATGTTTCTGGATCATCATCAGCAAAACCTCCTTTGCTGTGTATCCTGTGGGCAAGGACGGTCGCTTCCTGTGTGCTTCTGCAACACCTGGCCCAATGAGTCCCCATCCCAGACTCTGGGCCTGTGGGGGCTACCACAATACAATACAAAGAACGTGCAATAATGATACTGGGAGGATTAAAATGGAGCGAACGGGATCCCTAAAAGTAATTCTGCTGTTGAAATAGGCATGAGTCTGAAAGTACAAAACCAGGGCAAGCAAATTCCTGAGTCTTAAGGCTTGTCTTCACTACAGAGGTAAGTTGACCTAAATTACGCTACTCCGGCTACATGAATAACATAGCTGGAGTCGATGTAGCTTAGGTCAATTTACCCTGGTGTCTTCACTTTGCTGCATCAACTGGAGATGTTCTCCGGTCGACTTCCCTTAATCTTCTCGGAGAGTGGAGTACCGGGGTCGACTGGAGAGCGCTCTGCCATTGATTTAGTGGGTCTTCACTAGATTCTCTAAATCGATCTTGATTGCAGCAGTGATCATCTTCCCATAGTGAAGACCAGCCCTAAGAAACACATTTCAGTGAAATGTCATGAAACCTGACCTAGCCACCCATGTGTCCCAGCTGCATGGGACCTATTGACCCTCGTGCTCCCACCTCCCTCTGAATGGGCACTTTTCAAAGCCTCTGTGTGTTATTTTAGGGCAGGGTTAGCAATGAAACAGACAACAAAACCTGGTCTGACTGAATCACTTTAGAAGTATAGAGCAAAATCCATCGGCCTTCTGAATTCATTAAGTCTTCTGAATCCCCATGTGCATGTATTCCCATCTCTATGGTATTTCATCAAAGGGTCAGCATAATTCTGCATTTAATAATGTACCGTAGTAACTAAGAACATTCCCAGTAACCTTTCAGACTGCAGGTTCTACAGGTCAGGGACTTGTCTTGTCCTCTCGTGGAGGTGATGTTATTATGTCAGTGTAGTAGGGCACTGACATCGGTGGGACAAGGCTGTTGTGTAGACAGTGACATAATTAGTTTGACATAAGCTGCCTTTCCTCAACCTAATTGCCTAGTATAGACCTGGCCTCGGCCTAAATGATAAAGGCAACAAGTCACACAATCCTCTCGTACATTTTTTATATGAAAATGCAACTATGTGGAGAAAAGAGAATAGTTTCTATTTAATGAAAACAACTTTGTGTTTGTTCATTATTATTTGTACAGCACCACAAGTGCATGGTGTTTTGCAGATGGATCAAGACAAGCCCCTGACCTGTAGAACCCCCAGTCTGTATCTGACAGAGCACAGCAAGGGATGACACAGAGCTAAGGAGCATTGGAAGAGGGAGCCGTGAAGAGGTGGAGTCCCGGCGATGACGGTTCATTGTGTCTCCCTGGCTGGAACTTAAAGTTGCTCCCCCGTCCTGGCTGCTGGTTTATCACTGTTCAGGTAGAGCCATGGGGGATGCATGATGCATCTCCTCGCTCTGCAGCATGAACCAAGTTGGGAGTAGTATTCATCTTGCCGACAGTAAGGTATTTGACTGAGGCAAGCCAAGGAGAAGGCGGCGTGGGTCAGCAGGACTCAGTACCAGGAGGCCAGCCAAACGCAGTGATCATAGAGAGGGGCGAAAGGAGGGTGTTGATCTCCCCCCCCCCCCCCCCCGCAATACGTCACATTATCAGTCTTTATTGAATGTGTTTGTACTGCCAAGAGCCATGCTGAAAGTGCTGTAGGATGCTGCACTCACACCTGAGTGGCTGACAGGTACATCCCCTAAAACTCAACCTCCAGTTATCTGGGCTGGACATGGCAGGTGTGTGCTGTGCTGAAGCTTGACAAGGTGAGATGGTGTCATTTAGCTGTCCCAGGGGCACTCCAGGACGCAGGCTCGCAGTTATTCCTGACAGACAGCACTGCAAAAGGGACACGGAAGGCTTGTGTGGATAAATAGAGTCCCGCAGAAGCTGGGCCATGCTTGCTGAGTCAAGAAGGTATGTGAGAAGGGTCTGGGCTAGTTACCCTGGACATAAATGCTGTGGCATGAATAATGGGGATAGGGGAGAAGGGAGCTTGTGCTCGCATGAGGGATAGTGGAAAATTTTCCATCACAACTCTTTTTTAATGGGAAAGTTGGATTTTCAACTAACAGAAATTTTTCACAAAAAGTATCAGCTTTCCATGGAAAATGTTGCCTTGTCAGCAAAACCACCCAAAATGTTGATTCCGAAATGCCGCTGTGGTGCCTTATGGACGTTTTCAGCTTCCTTGTGCCTCCATTCTTCCTTTAGGGCTATGCTTTTCAGCAGGACTACAGTTCCCATGCTGCACCATGGCCAAAGGACTCCCAGAATGTACCATGGCATTTCAACAAGAGGGGAAACGTCATCCAGCCAGGGAGTCCAGCCCATGGAGGAGAATGGGGGATTAGGCACTCAAACTACAACTCCCATGAGGCACAGCAGTGGCATTTCTGAATAAATATTTTTGTTTTTTTTTCACCAAAAAATAAAATTTTCTGTGGAAACCCTAATCCTATATATACAGACCAGGGACGTATGCACTGTGCCTCTTGCTAGGGCTGGCTGGAAAACAAGAATTCTGGTTTGTGAAAATGTCACTCTTTTGGCGTTTGGTTTGTTCTGCAATGGGAGAAAATGACCCGAAGAAATTTGTGTAAAAAAGCAGCAGAGAGAGCCCTATCTCCGCCAAGCCAATCGGTTGGTGATGTGGGCCCTCACTGGTGGAAGGCTGACGTTCTAGTCCTTGCTCTGCCTCAGTGTGGCACTCTTCTCCAAACCCTGGCACCCCAATATTTATCAATATTTACCATGGTAATATGATTATGATGTGGTTTGCACAAAGTACCCCTTGTGAAGTATCATTTTAAATGGCTTGATCTGTTGACCATTAATATCCTGTTGAATTGTATGTGCTATCATCGTATGTTGAGTTTTGCAATGTGTGTCTTACTGAAATATGTTGTGAGGGTTGGGAACACTCCAAGCAGCCATTCACACTGACGGCCCATTAAAGGGAATACACACTCCCAAGGACTGTTCCAAGAACCTGTACAATGGAGACCTCTCAGAGAGAACACAGAGACAATGGAGACTGCTTGTCTCACGTCATAGCAAAGAGTCTTTCCAGCAAGCTGGAAAAAAACTATAAAAGAGGGGAAGTGGCATCATCACTTTGCCTCTCTTCTCTCCACAACTCAACACCTTGAAACACATCTGGAGAACAAAGATTGAAGTGGGGAGGTGGTGCCAGGCTGAAGGAGACAGCCAGCCTGTGTGTGGAAGATCTGAGGTCTATAAATTAGGATTTGATTCAAGCCGTGTTGCACCCTGATAGACAATACAAGCAGGTCACAGATTTCAGTTTTACTCTTATTTTTTAAGTAACCAACTTTGAGCTGGACGCTTACTAGTTATAATCACTTAAAATGTCTTTCTGTAGCTAATAAATCTGGTTTATAGTTGACCTAAAACAGTGTGTTTTGGTTGAAGTGCTTGGAAATCTGCTCAGAAACGAGGTCTGGCACATGTCATCTCCACATTGAGGGCGGGGGCGGACTGAGTAATAAACTTACAGGCTTCTGACCAGGGCAAGACACTACAGCCCTGGGTTCCTATCCTGGGGAGCTGGGGGAATTGGCTGGAGCCTCTCTATTGTTGGCTAATGAGTCGCTGGGAGGACATTCATGTAACTCAGTTGGGTGTGTCCCCACCTGTGGATGACTGTGTAAGTGCAGTATCTGGAAGGGTTTGCAGCTTGTCACAGCATCACAGTGTGAGAGGGAACCCAGGCTGGTAAGTAAGACAGAGGGCTCAGCAGTACCCCAGTTCCAGGTTGCACCTCAGGGAACCTGTCATACACATTCATGTCTGGATCTCCCACAAGTGTCCTAACAGCGGGCTATAGATTCAGTCTCAGTTTCAGTAAATTGGCATTTTCTGATTAGAAGAACTCCTGAGCAGCCCCACTTCTCGCAGAGAACGGACGTAAACGTGTTGACTTTGCAGTCACAGTGAGTTTCCATCTCTTTCCACTACTTATTCATGACAAGAGTGAAAGGCTGCAGTACAACTGTGCTACTTAATGCTTTTTCTCAAGTATACTTCAGGTGTATTCCTGACATTATCATCGTTTCTAAAAGGGAGTTAGTATGACACAAACCTCATGAAGGGGAGGCCCTTGGAATAATGTGTGTTTTGTTCTTGCAAGGCACAAAGGCTTTTCCTTTTCCTTCTGCTCCCCATTATGCTCGAATGATGGCACATGTAGCACAACAGAGCTTGTCCTGCATCCTTAGCCAAAGCTATTTATGCACGCTGCAGTGGGGTGGGAGGCTGATGCCTCATGAGAAGCAGGCGTAAGGCCTCTGACATCTGGGGTGTTGCACTGGTATAAACGGGATTAGAATCAGGCCCACTGAGCACATGCTCCCGTCTTAGAATGTGTCAATTATCTCCAAAGTTATAGCCCACCTTTAAAAACCCAGCCACCATGGAAATCACATCCCTCCGGCATTGTCTGTACCCCAAATGCGGGCAGGAACAATGATTCATGCACTTACTGATGCTGCAAAGCACTCTCAGCCATGCACCAGCACGGCACTGCACCAGCTCCTCTGGGGGTGAGGGGTGTGTGATGAAGAGCTGCACCCAGCCTGCCACTTCCCTCTTAGGCATTTACAGAAGATAAATTCCCTGTTAATCCAGAGCCATTTAACAGAGCCAGCTCCACATCCCTCCCTGCGATAGCTCCCATGAGGCGTCCTCCTGCGGCAGCTGAGGCCAATAGATGGCCAAGGACCAAGCCATTGATCCCGGAGCAGCAGCAGCACTGGAAATCCTGTGAACAAAATGGGTGCTGTGGGTGCGTGACTCCCCTGGGAATCCAGTCCCAACCCCGCTGCTCAGTGCAGAGTCCAGCACGCACACTCTGGGACCAGGCTGAGCGTCCCGAGGGGGGGGGGGGGGGCTGTGCTGGCGGCCTGGGTTTTGTGACACTGAGCTGCAGGGCCATATTAACTGAGCTGGCTTGGCTGGCCTTCCTGCGCCCGCACTGGGGACAAGCCCAGTTGGCTGTAGGCCTCTTGGAGGGCACGGAGCGACTGGGGCCCTGCAGCCATATGAAGCCAGGTACGCCCGTTCCCAGTGGGTGTGCAGCTCCCCACTGCTAAGTGTTTTGCAAAGGTGCAAGTGAGAACACAAGGCACCAGCTGGGCAGGGTGAGCATGTGCAATGAGGTGCTGGCAGCGGAGGGAGCAGCTGGAAGGGGGCAATAGTTTCTTGCTCCACAACATTAAGGACTTTTAGTAACTATAGCCAGAGATCCCAGGCCCAGCGTCATCGTCACACTGATACTTTGGTGGCTTATAGCAGTGTCCACTGCAGACATCAGCAAGCCCCTCCCCCCCCCAAGCAAGCTCCCAAATGCTTGTGCGGGCTACTGCTATAGTCTTCAGGGGCACAACTGAGGCATGCACTGAGGATGACAGGCAGTGCGGCCTACAGGTGGTAGGCGCATGCTAGCTGAGGCAGCAGCCCAAGCAGAGTTGTCAAAATGGGACCTGGCTGTGCTTATGAGGCAGAATGGAGGGGTGGGCACAGGGAGAGAATGCACATGGGGCACAGGGGCAGGGGCAGATTTAGGGACAGGCGATTGCCGGGGTGCCAGGCTTGGAGGGGTGCCGGGCTCTGAGGGGATGCTGGGCTTGGGGGGGCGGGGGAGGGCAGACTTCGGGTAAGCGCTGGCCTCAGGGGAGGCACCAGGTTTGGAGGAGGTGCTGGGCTCAGGGAGGTGCCAGGCTTGGGGGAGCGGGAGCCACACGGGATGCAGTAATCAAAAGTGTAAGAAATGGAAGTGGGGGCACCAAAGCTGCTCCTTGCCTGGGGCACCATTCGGACTAGGGTTGATCTGACACAGGGATGCTGCTATTTGCTCCCACTCACCCCTGTAATGTACCGTGACACTTACCCTGCCAGTGGAGAGGGCAGTGATGCTGGATGTGGCGAAACAAGCACCGTCTCGCCCCACCTGCCTGAGCCCCGTCACACCTCTTATCCCCCTCAACAGGAGTCCCTGCTTCACAGCCTGGTGTCCAGGTGCTCTTTGGAGAGCGCATTGCTCATTGCCGCCCCGTGTGCCAGGGCAGTGCACATTCCTGGGCTCTCCCCCTCTCCCGCTTTCCTGGGAGGTGCATTCCAGGCAATGGGCTGCATGTATGGAGCACTGAGCGCCAGCCAGATATTGCTAATTGCCCTCATTATGGGTAGCGTCGCTCATGCTGGCTGGCTGTGCTGGCCAGCCACCCGCAGGTGCCTTAGAGCAGCCGGCTTTAGTACCTGGGCCAGGGCCGGCTCCAGACACCAGCTTACCAAGCAGGTGCTTGGGGCGGCCACTCCGGAGAGGGGCGGCACGTCCAGCTGTTTGGCAGCAATTCGGCGGATGGTCCCTCACTCCCGCTCGGAGCGAAGGACCTCCCGCCGAATTGCCGCCACAGATCGCGATCGCGGCTTTTGTTTGTTTGTTTTGTTTGGCTGCTTGGGGCGGCCAAAACCCTGGAGCCGGCCCTGACCTGGGCTCTGAGCTTCATGAGTCACAGCAGCCCAGACGCAAGCTGATGCTGCTGGTGCTTTTTTGTCTAAAGATTTTCACCCTGCTGCCAAAAGTAAACTCTCTTGTCTTTTCATTTGTAGTAAAAGGGCTAATTTAGACTAAACCAATCCAATATCAGACTGAGTGTGAGAGCAGCTCTACACTTTGGTTCAAAAATAAATAAAGTGCCCAATTGATTTGCTGCACCAGCTGTCGATACTGAAACCCTTGGAGTCCCATTTTGTGATTTTATTATTTAAAGCATTCATTTGTGTTTAATGTGCTTGAAGCTGCCCGTGACAGCCTGGCCAGAGACATAATCTCCTTTCAGCTGCAACGCCAAAGGGGTGTATTAGTCACAGTCATGGCTAGTGCTGTTGGCACAGATCCTTGAGGTGGAGAAGGCGGCATTTTGTCTCACCAGAAGGTATTGCTGTCTAGAACTGATGGCTCATTACACAGCACAGTACATGCCGGGGAAGAGGGGAGGGGGAACATGCAAACCCTTTCTGGTCTAGCTTTTACATTCACTTGGCAACTCCAGGGTCCCCAAGGGAATCAGGGCCAGACACTTCTTTACGGCGGGTAGATCAGGCCAACTTAAAACAGCAGAGCCATTTTCAAAACATCTGGAGCTTTCCTGCCAGAACAGCGACCTGGGAACTCTCACAGGAAAATAAAACCGGCCAAGCCCAGCTGAGTGCCTGGCCGAGGCCCAGACCAAAATTGACTGTTAAATTATAGCCAGAGATAAATTATCCATGTAGCACTGAGTGATATGGTGATAGGTAAGCCTGCGATTCGTCATGGAGGGCACCGAAGTCACAGATTCTGTGACTTTCTGCTCCTCCGTGGCTTCTGCAGTGGCTGGTGCAGCTGACTCCAGGGCCGCCTGAACAGCCAGCCCTGGGGAGCCAACTGCTCGGACGGGCCTCAGAGCCAGTTGCACCAGCCGCTGCTCCAGCAGTCCTGGGCAGCTGGCTCCAGGAACCGCTGAAGCAGCAGCTGGTGTGGCTGGTCCAAGGGACCACCCGAGACACGGTCCAGGGGCCTGTCCCAGAGCCAGCTGCACCAGCCGCTGCGGGAGTGGCCCTGTAGCCAGCCACTCGGAGGTCCCTTGGGCTGGCTGCACCAGCCGCTGCTAGGGTTGCCCCAGACAGCTGGCACCTCCCGAGCAGCGGCAGGTGCGGCTGGCTCCGGGGAGCACCCGAGCATCAGTCCTGGGGGCACCCTAGGGACACCCTGAGCAGCAGCAGTCCTGGAGCAGCCTGAGGCCCTCCGGGGGAGCAGTCCCGGAGAGCTGTGGCTGCCAGGGCTGTCAACCCCCAGCGCTGGTGCAGGGCTTCCCCGCTGTTATAGCCCCCCCCATCCCAGAAGCAGAGATTTAGTCATGGATATTTATAGTAAAGTCATTGCCAGGTCATGAGCTGTGAATTGTTATTTATTGTCCGTGACCTGTCTGTGACCCTTACCAAAAATACCCGTGACTAAATCTTAGCCTTAGTGACAGGCACAACAGAGACGCTGACTGTGTACTCTGTCGCTGACTGACTCTGGGGTGGGGGAGCATAGCACAGAGGCAGTGTAGTGAGATTACAGGGTGGCCTGGGTCAGGGCAAGCTGTACCTCTGACCCCCGCTCCCCACCCCAATCAGTTTCTCTGTGAAAACCCTTTCCAAGAGACAGTCCTGTTCCTGTAGCTGGCTCAGGGTGTAACTCTGCAATTCACCCACTCCTAGCCTGGTTCCCCAGGTCACCCCTGCCTCACAGGGCCAGCTGGGGGATTAGCCCCGGCTGTAGATGTCCCTTTGGCAGCTAGGACCAGTATGAAAATGCAGTGACTCAAGCCACCTTGTTCCCAGGACTATAACAAAGAGGAAAAGGGTTAATACCAGCAAAAGCCTGGAAAGGGTTAACGAGCCTAAGAAGGGACCAGCTAGGCCCCAGCTGATGGGAATTAGGTGGCCTAAGCAACCCCTGAATGAAGATGGCAGGAATAGGCATGAGAAGGGGGCTGATGTAAAACCAGGAGGTTGGCAGCAGAAAAGGTCTGCAGGGAGGAAGCTAGTGGCCACTCTCAGGATATTAGAGAGGGGAGGCAGGAAACCTAGGGGGAGAAGGTGTAGGAAACGTCCTCAGGGAAACAGCAGTGTGGGTTAAGAAGGTGCAGACCTTGGCCACTGCATAGTGGGGCCCTGAGGTGGAACGTGGTGTAGAGAGCAGGTCCAAGTTCCCCCACCAGGCCCTGGAACAGTTCGTCCTGTGGGACTTTGATACTCCTGGAAGGGGAACACACATTAATGACTTCGCCAGTGAGCTACGTCATAAAGCGAGTGCAGCCCCGACTCTCAGAGAGTGAGAGAGAGGCTGTGGGGTGTGCAAATGAGTGATGGATGCAGGGGGCCTGAGATCTGGAATGCACTAATCCCCAGAACAGCCAGGAGGAGATGCTTCCAAATGGCTGGTGTAAAACAAGTCAGCATCAGAACAGAACAACCAGTGACCTGCCTTTGAGCCACGAATTTCAGGAACTCCGCTCACGCCTTCCAAAGGAGTGGGCATGATTGGCTTTTATGGGTGAGTCAGATCATTATGCTAATTACCAGCTGTTTGAGTAATATAAAACAATTAATACTGGCTAATGCACATTATGGCCATAAACAGGGTGAAGGGCCAGCTTGTCGTCAAGGTTCTTGCTTGCATTTTTTGCTGCGGCTGGAGCATGTTTGCGGAAGCACTCAGTCTCCGTGACACTGGATTGTGTGTTATCACCACACTTGTCACTTTGTTACACTAGCTGTGGGGTTTAGCTCACAAATTACAGATTTAGGTGTAATTTTTAAAAAATATAGAACAAACTGATCATAAATTTCCCAGCAGTGGGAGAAAAAATATAAAGTCTGCCACTTTGCCCCGCCTGTTCAAGTCTACTGTAGCACATCAGCCTGCTCCAGGCTTTGCTTAGCAAGGAAGTCTTCTCTGTGACTCGCTCAGTCCCCTTTCCCTGCTCTCATGGCTGTAGTGGATAAACGTGAGCAGGCGTGTCCCACGCCTGCACACACTTCCACCTTGGGCACCTGGGTGAGACTGAAACAAAATAGATAAAAGCCAAATGTGAACAAACTCGTTCCAGCCAATTTACCCACTTTCTTTAAAAGTCCATCTCTGGGCTGAGATCAGGGCCCCATACAGGAGCGTAGCTGCTGTTCCCAACTGCAGCGATGCCAGGGAGGGGATGGTGAGCATTGCTAGTAGCTCTGCTCTCCCCCCCCACACACACACAAAGGGGGTCAGATCTGGGTTGGCTGGAGCATGACTAGGTCCTGCATCCCCCCTGCACTCGGCTGTCAGCACTGGGAAAGCACAGGTGCATTTCTTTTAAAAGTACAATAAATGCTGCTTCCAGCACAGGCTTGCGCCTCTGCCCTATGGCTCCTCCCTATCACTTGAGCATTGCACCCTCCAATGAAATGAAGGCATTACTTTGAATTTGTATCACCAGTTTCACTCCCAATGGGCAACTGATTTGCTGCAAATCCCCAGAGTCTGCTACCCTGAGCAGCCACCTTTTCGCATGTGCTTGAGGGATCATGTGCAGCTAAATTTAGATCAGCAGCAACAGACGCTGGGTTGCTTTTTCAGGTGAGCCACCCCAGGCCACAGTGTCCCTCTGCTCTTGTGCACTGGCAGGGTCATGGGATGGACTCCAGCTCTCCAGGAGGACATGCTCCTACCATGACAAAGAAGTCCTCTGCCCCATGCGGCAGTGTGACTGGATCCCCAGCTGAGATCCTAGCGGTTTACATTTGTTCCAGCTTTCATTTTAGAGAGGGGTTACCTTTTCAAGGAGCATGGCAATTTTAAAATGTTGGTGTGGGGGTTGGTAGATTAAATTTTGGGCCTCACAGACTTGACTCTGTCCCTTCAACTGTGCACCCATTCAGAGATCTTATGATCAGTCCTTAGGAAATATCATAAAACTTTTATGAGGCAAAATCCAATTTCCCCTCTCTAATACCAAGACGTTGATGTAAAGGTTAGTGTAGAAGTATGTCAATGCTTACAAATGCACTTTTTTGGTTTTGAGCTATACTGAATTTCTGACAATGAAAAAGAAATAAGCAGAAACCCTAAATTACAGCTGCCTAAATTGTCTCAGTATGAGTTACATAAAAGTCACAATGGGAGTTTAGAATCTCAGGGGAAAATGAATTACTGCTAACCTTTCAGTTCCACTCAAGACCATGATCCCTCAGGTGACAGCTGAATCTCCCCCTCAAAAGCTGATTAGCCACTGCAGGTCCTGCATGCGAATTCCTTGGGCTTCCTGTGGCATTTGTCAAGAGATTATGTAAACCCCAGATAACACTCTCACACTTACTTTATTATTCCTTTGGGACAAAGGAATGGAAAAGGGTTGGAATAATGGCCAAATATGCAACTGTCTGTCATAGAATCATAGAATATCAGGAAGGAACCTCAAGAGGTCATCTAGTCCAACCCCCTGCTCAAAGCAGGACCAATTCCCAACTAAGGGTACATCTACACTACAGCGGGGAGTCGATTTAAGATACGCAAATTCAGCTACGTGAATAGCGTAGCTGAATTCGACGTATTGCAGCCGACTTACCCCGTTGTGAGGACGGCGGCAAAATCGACTTCTGCCGCTTTTTGTCGGCGGCGCTTACTACCACCTCCGCTGGTGGAGTTAGAGCGCTGATTCGGGGATCGATCCCCGAGAGGTCGATTTCTACCCGCCGATTCAGGCGGGTAGTATAGACCAGACCAAAATCATCCCAGCCAGGGCTTTGTCAAGCTGGGCCTTAAAAACCTCCAAGGAAGGAGACTCCACCACCTCCCTAGGTAACGCATTCCAGTGCTTCACCACCCTCCTAGTGAAATAGTGTTTCCTATTATCCAACCTGGACCTCCCCCACTGCCACTTGAGACCATTGCTCCTTGTTCTGTCATCTGCCACCACTGAGAACAGCCAAGCTCCATCCTCTTTGGAACCCCCTTTCAGGTAGTTGAAAACAGCTATCAAATCCCGCCCCCCCATTCTTCTCTTCTGGAGACTAAACAATCCCAGTTCCCTCAGCCTCTCCTCATAAGTCATGTGCTCCAGACCCCTAATCATTTTTGTTGCCCTCCACTAGACTCTTTCCAATTTTTCCACATCCTTCTTGTAGTGTGGGGCCCAAAACTGGACACAGTATTCCAGATGAGGCCTCACCAATGTTTAATAAACGGGAACGATCATGTTCCTCGATCTGCTGGCAATGCCCCTACTTATACAGCCCAAAATGCCGTTAGCCTTCTTGGCAACAAGAGCACACTGTTGACTCATATCCAGCTTCTCGTCCACTGTGACCCCTAGGCCCTTTTCTGCAGAACTGCTACCTAGCCATTCGGTCCCTAGTCTGTAGCAGTGCATGGGATTCTTCTGTCCTAAGTGCAGGGCTCTGCACTTGTCCTTGTTGAACCTCATCAGGTTTTTTTTGGCCCAATCCTCTAATTTCTCTAGGTCCCTCTGTATCCGATCCCTACCCTCTAGTGAATCTACCACGCCTCCTAGTTTAGTGTCATCTGCAAACTTGCTGAGAGTGCAGTCCACACCATCCTCCAGATCATTAATAAAGATATTAAACAAAACCGGCCCCACTTGAAACCGGCTGCCAACTAGACATGAAGCTATTGATCACTACCCATTGAGCCCGACGATCTAGCCAGCTTTCTATCCACCTTACAGTCCATTCATCCAGCCCATACTTCTTTAATTTGGCAGCAAGAATACTGTGGGAGACCGTATCAAAAGCTTTGCTAAAATCAAGGAATAACACATCCACTGCTTTCCCCTCATCCACAGAGCCAGTTATCTCATCATAGAAGGCAATTAGCTTAGTCAGGCACGACTTCCCCTTGGTGAATCCAGGCTGACTGTTCCTGATCACTTTCCTCCCCTCTAAGTGTTTCATAATTGATTCCTTGGGGACCTGATCCATGATTTTTCCAGGGATTGAGGTGAGGCTGACTGGCCTGTAGTTCCCCGGATCCTCCTTCTTCCCTTTTTTAAAGATGGGCACTACATTAGCCTTTTTCCAGTCATCTGGGACCTCCCCTGATCACCATGAGTTTTCAAAAATAATGGCTAATGGCTCTGCAATCTCATCCACCAGCTCCTTTAGCACCCTCGGATGCAGCGCATCCGGCCCCATGGACTTGTGCATGTCCAGTTTTTCTAAATAGTCCCGAACCACTTCTTTCTCAAAAGAGGGCTGGTCACCTTCTCCCCATATTGTGCTGCCCAGTGCAGCAGTCTGGGAGCTGACCTTGTTCGTCATGGGTCCCCAGAGCAATAATAATAATAAGAATATAACATTAGGGATCTATTATCTGACCAGGACACTCATAGTGATGATGAAATGCTAAGGGAGATTAGAGAGGCTATCCAAATTAAGAACTCAATAATAGTGGTGGATTTCAATTATCCCTATATTGACTGGGAACATGTCATCTCAGGACGAAATGCAGAGACAAAATTTCTCGATACTTTAAATGACTGCTTCTTGGAGCAGCTGGTACGGGAACCCACAAGGGGAGAGGCAACTCTTGATTTAGTCCTGAGTGGAGCGCAGGAGCTGGTCCAAGAGGTAACTATAACAGGACCGCTTGGAAATAGTGACCATAATATAACAACATTTAACATCCCTGTGGTCGGAAGAACATCTCCACAGCCCAACACTGTGGCATTTAATTTAAAAAAGGGGAACTATGCAAAAATGAGAGGGTTAGTTAAACAGAAATTAAAAGGTACAGTGACTAAAGTGAAATCCCTGCAAGCTGCCTGGACGCTTTTTAAAGACACCATAATAGAGGCCCAACTTAAATGTATACCCCAAATTAAGAAACACAGTAAAAGAACTAAAAAAGAGCCACCGTGGCTTAACAACCATGTAAAAGAAGCAGTGAGAGATAAAAAGGCATCTTTTAAAAAGTCAAATCCTAGTGAGGTAAATAGAAAGGAGCATAAACATTGCCAAATTAAGTGTAAAAATGTAATAAGAAAAGCCAAAGAGGAGTTTGAAGAACGGCTAGCCAAACTCCAAAGGTAATAACAAAATGTTTTTTAAGTACATCAGAAGCAGGAAGCCTGCTAAACATCAGGACGAAATGCAGAGACAACATTTTTTTAGTCTGCAGAAGAGAAGAATGAGGGGGGATTTGATAGCTGCTTTCAACTACCTGAAGGGGGGTTCCAAAGAGGTTGGAGCTCGGCTGTTCTCAGTGGTGGCAGATGACAGAACAAGGAACAATGGTCTCAAGTTGCAGTGGGGGAGGTCTAGGTTGGATATTAGGAAACACTATTTCACTAGGAGGGTGGTGAAGCACTGGAATGCGTTACCTAGGGAGGTGGTGGAATCTCCTTCCTTGGAGGTTTTTAAGGCCCAGTTTGACAAAGCCCTGGCTGGGATGATTTAGTTGGGAATTGGTTCTGCTTTGAGCAGGGGGTTGGACTAGATGACCTCCTGAGGTCTCTTCCAACCCTGATATTCTATGATTCTATGCCTGCTAAACAACTAGTGGGGCCCCTGGATGATCGAGATACAAAAGGAGCGCTTAAAGACGATAAAGTCATTGTGGCGAAACTAAATGGATTCTTTGCTTCAGTCTTCACGGCTGAAGATGTTAGGGAGATTCCCAAACCTGAGCCGGCTTTTGTAGGTGACAAATCTGAGGCACTGTCACAGATTGAAGTGTCACTAGAGGTGGTTTTGGAATTAATTGATAAACTTAACATTAACAAGTCACCGGGACCAGATGGCATTCACCCAAGAGTTCTGAAAGAACTCAAATGTGAAGTTGCGGAACTATTAACTATGGTTTGTAACCTGTCCTTTAAATCGGCTTCTGTACCCAATGACTGGAAGATAGCTAATGTAACGCCAATACTTAAAAAGGGCTCTAGAGGTGATCCCGGCAATTACAGACCGGTAAGTCTAACGTTAGTACCAGGCAAATTTGTTGAAAGAATAGTAAAGAATAAAATTGTCAGACATATAGAAGAACATAATTTGTTGAGCAAAAGTCAACATGGTTTCTGTAAAGGGAAATCATGTCTTACTAATCTATTAGAGTGCTTTGAATGGGTCAACAAACATGTGGACAAGGGGGATCCAGTGGACATAGTATACTTAGATTTCCAGAAAGCCTTTGACAAGGTCCCTCACCAAAGGAACTTAGGTAAATTAAGTTGTCATGGGATAAAGGGAAAGTCCTTTCATGGATTGAGAACTGGTTAAAAGATAGGGAACAAAGGGTAGGAATAAATGGTAAATTCTCAGAATGGAGAGGGGTAACTAGTAGTGTTCCCCAAGGGTCAGTCCTAGGACCAATCCTATTTAACTTATTCATAAATGATCTGGAGAAAGGGGTAAAAAGTGAGGTGGCAAAGTTTGCAGATGATACTAAACTGTTCAAGATAGTTAAAACCAAAGCAGACTATGAAAAACTTCAAAAAGGTCTCACAAAATAAGTGATTGGGCAACAAAATGGCAAATGAAATTTAATGTGGATAAATGTAAAGTAATGCACATTGGAAAAAATAACCCTGACTATACATACAATATGATGGGGGCTAATTTAGCTACAACGAATCAGGAAAAAGATCTTGGAGTCATCATGGATAGTTCTCTGAAGACGTCCACGCAGTGTGCTGAGGCAGTCAAAAAAGCAAACAGGATGTTAGGAATCATTAAAAAGGGGATGGAGAATAAGATGGAGAATATATTATTGCCCTTATATAAATCTATGGTACGCCCACATCTTGAATACTGCGTACAGATGTGATCTCCTCATCTCAAAAAAGATATACTGGCACTAGAAAAGGTTCAGAGAAGGGCAACTAAAATGATTAGGGGTTTGGAATGGGTCCCCTATGAGGAGAGATTAAAGAGGCTAGGACTTTTCAGCTTGGAAAAGAGGAGACTAAAGGAGGATATGATAGAGGTATATAAAATTATGAGTGATGTGGAGAAAGTGGATAAGGAAAAGTTATTTACTTATTCCCATAATACAAGAACTAGGGGTCACCAAATGAAATTAATAAGCAGCAGGTTTAAAACAAATAAAACGAAGTTCTTCTTCACACAGCGCACAAGTTGTGGAACTCCTTGCCTGAGAAGGTTGTGAAGGCTAGGACTATAACAGCGTTTAAAAGAGAACTGGATAAATTCATGGAGGTTAAGTCCATTAATGGCTATTAGCCACGATGGGTAAGGAATGGTGTCCCTAGCCTCTGTTTGTCAGACGGTGGAGATGGATGGAAGGGAGAGCTCACTTGATCATTACCTGTTAGGTTCTCTCCCTCTTGGGCACCTGGCATTGGTCACTGGTGGAAGACAGAATACTGGGCTGGATGGACCTTTGGTCTGACCCCGTACGGCCACTCTTATCTTCTTATGTTATGTTCTTATGAGCAGCCAGAGGGGGCCTCACAGTACAGGCTGTGCGGGGGTTGGTGTGCATTTCTCAGGGTGACACAGGGAGTGAGGAGCCAGCTCCGGGCTGGTCTTGGGGGTGCCATACAGCGGATGAGGTGTCATTGAGGGGTCCAAACCACAGGCTCAGCCTGGTGGGGCTCTCGAGGGCCATGCCAGGGAATAGAATGGGGAGCTAGAGCACCCACTGGCTCACACTGCCAGGACTGGCACCGTGGTATCAGGCAGGAGAGGCTGGGCCAGGTGCTGTGACAAGGCTGCGGTTGAGCCCTGAAGACTTGAGGTGTCAATGAGTATTTCCCTCCCTTTGTGTTTGTCTCACCCGAGAAAAACATCCTGTGCAGTCTCCCTGCTTACTGCCTGTCTTCTCCTGCTCCTCAAAGGGGGCCTTGAGCATGCCCGTGTTTGCTGAGACCCTGCCCCTGTCTCTGTGCATTGGCAGGAATAGCTTCTCCCGCCCGTCCCCTCCACCAACCCGTTCTTCCTTGTCCTGGCCCTTAGAGCCTTTCCCCATGGAGCAGCTAGCCTGCGTGTTCCGGGATGTGTAGTGGCCACTGATATGGAAGAATTAATATCCACATCAATGGCCCGTCTGTCCCTGGAAGGTTTAGTTCAATGCCAAGGCTGCCTTGCGAGCTGTTTTCTCTGAGCAGCACATTCAACATTTACTGAGAGCCCACGCAAGAGAGCTTCACCAAACACCATTACAGTGGCTCAAATGAGCATCCCAACAAGGCCCTGTGCAGTAAAAACAAGGGAACCCATCAGTAACAACATCAGAAAACCCCAATTCTCCACATATACCTGGCTCCCCAAGTCCCTATCAGCAAAACCCCACAAGGCCTCCAGCCTCAAACTCAGACAGGCTACCTGTGCACAGGTCTCCTTTCATCCCATTTACTGTTTTAGACTGTTTTGTTATTTAATGGCAACTGAGGTGGAGCACAGGTGGATCCTAAGGTCGGGGGGGGGGGGAAATACCGGTGGGAGAATACGGTGCATTATGCAGCGACTGCTTTTCTTTGCTCAATTAGATGAGACGGGGGTTTCACACATATCCTTGATAGTGTTGTATGTTTAAACATGCTGCTTGTTGCAGGTAAAACTCAAAGCAATCCTCCCTGTTTTGTGTTTAATTTTATTCTGTATTGATACTGAGACAGTCTACTGAGAAACCTATTAAAGAGCAGAGACATGTTAAAGACACATGCTGTGACCATGCCTGGGAGTTTAGAACCAGTACAAGGCATGAAGAGTTACACAACACCTGAGGCTCCTGGTGCTACATGACTGAGGCAAGTTTCCTTAGCTGCCAGAGAGTGCATACAGGATAATGGCCATTCCAGCTCACTCAACTGACCTGAACCAAATTCCCAGCTCCAAACACCCCCAAGCCATGGAGCCCTTTGGATCACGAGCCAGCCTTTGCAACTGGAGAACGTTAAGCAAAACATTCTTAGAGAATACCATGTAAAACGGCACAAACTTGGTGCTAGCACCTTAACAATGAGTGTTACAAGCAAGGACAATGGAACAGGGGGTAATTTCAGTGCCCTCACCCTGGGAAGAACCGCAGGACAGAAGTATAATTTCACACCCCAGAGGCATGAGCCGCAGGGTCTTGTTCCAGTTATAAATGGCTTTACAGGAAATTAGGAGAGTTTTAAAAAGCCTGCTGCTGGCCAGCTCCATTTTTTTTTACTGGGGAGGGATGGCCATATCAAAGTGTAAAGTTGCTGAGTGCTCATGTTCCCCAGCAGGCTTGTCAATCAGCTCTCAATGGGATCTACCTCCGTACCTGGATGTGAAATGCCTGAGAGGCTCACGAGGCCGCTATCACCCTCGCCACAAACCAAGTCCCTGTAGGGAGCCTACTGGCTATTGCACTGGCCATCAATCCCAGACTGATGACCTGCCAAGTGACAGCAGCCACTGGGCACACGTTGCTCCAGAGCTCTGCTCCTGATGCTGGCTTCCTAGAGGACACTGGCTGGGCTTCCACATATTGGTGCTCACGGCCTCCATAAAATGGGGAAACCTGCCTGAAAGGGGCCTCCATGCACTCCTGGATCCCAGCTTCCTGCGACGGCTACCTTCCACAGCAGTCGCACGTGTGGCCGTGGAAACAGCTGCTTCAGACACTGGCCTAAGGGGATGGGGCAGGAACACTCACAGACCTCAACCCCTCAGAGCTAACTTTAGCCAACTCTCCTCCTGCCATCAGCTACTGCCCCAAAGGAAAGGAGAGCAGTGGAGGGAGAAGTCCAGTCTCTTTCTCTCTCTCACACACACACAATTTTCCAGCAGTCTGGGCAGTAATGAGCCACCTAGCTGGATTTGGCATATTCAGAGACTACACTCATGGGGAGAGAGCTGGGAGGCTCTCAATTAGTGTGCTGAAGTGCCTGACTGCACTAGCTGAATGCAGGTAATGCCCCTGTTTCTATGTCCATGCGAAGCAGAACTGCTCTGCATTGTGCACTGCTTTATAGGGCTGTGGTGGCATGTATGAAAGCCCCCTGGCCTCACGTCAGGGTGAAACAATGGAACTAACGGCCCCATCACCTCAGCCCAGAGGCATTCAGAATGTTTCTGACCTGGCAAAGAAAAACACATAATTTGCATGCCATTATTTGTTTATTTTTCAGTGTAGTCACCCTTGACATTAATGCGCAGCTGGTCTGTTCCTGTCTCGTGGAAGCCCTTGTTCTGCACACCCAGAAACCCGGCAGCTGCTGCAATTGCCTCATCATCATCATTGAAACTCTTTCCACAAAAGTCTTCCTTCAACTTGGGGATCAGGGAAATCTGAGGGAGCCAAATCTGATAACTAGACTGGATGGGGAACCCATGTCACATCATCAGCCACAATCCTGCTCATTAATTTTTGTGAGTTTGCTTGACGCTGCCCCCAAAGGTCCTTGGACATAGCAAGTCGCACTCTCGTCTGGTCAGCACTCACCAGTCTTAGCACCCATCTTGGTGACACCTTCCTCATGTCAAGTCTTCACTGAGGATGGTGTGAGGCTCCACTGCTGATGCCAACTGGCTCAGCTATGTGCCTGACTGTTGATCTTCTGTCATTCATCACCATCTCGTGGACTGCGTCAATATCCTCTGTTGTGGTGGCCTCTCGGACGCATCCTGGCTTTGGCTCAGCCTCGGTGTTGATTTGCTCACATTTAAATTCAGCAGCCCAGTTTTGGCCATGGGATATGAAGGGGCATCATCCCACTGGTGTTGCCACCATGGACTCATGGATCTCCTTTGGGAGGGATCAAGCCTTTCTTATGGAGGTACTCAATCCCTGCTCTGTTTCAGAGTAGCAGCCGTGTTAGTCTGTATCCGCAAAAAGAAGAACAGGAGTACTTGTGGCACCTTAGAGACTAACAAATTTATTAGAGCATAAGCTTTCGTGGACTACAGCCCACTTCTTCGGATGCATCTGATTTGATGCATCCCTGCTCTGATTTCAGTCTTCTCCATTTTTCATATCCTCAGTGACTGAGTCATTTCCATAAGTTCTACAAGGATGGCAAAATAGCTACTAAGCAAGCAACATGTCAGTCCTTTGCTCTGTGAAATTTGTTGGGCCCTAGCGTATCATTAACTAGGTCAGGCCAGACACTTTCTGAATGACCTCTGTATTCCCCATTAAGGGGGTTCACCTGGCGCTGCTGTTACCATTCAGCCTCACCACGTATTTTCAGACCTGTTGTTTCCCTTATCAACATATTGTTTTATTGGACAATCTCATTTCTAGCGTGTAGGAAAATGGCATTTCGTTTCAAATCATTATAGGTTGCTTTGCCCCTTTCATGCCAACACGCTTCACTAGCTCTCTCTCTTTGGGCTTCTCCAGGGAATGCACTAGCCCAGCTACAAAAATTTGTTTTCTGTGTCATTTACATATTATCTCAATGACCATAATTATTTTTAAACATTGTAAGTGGGATTAGTGTCAGAAAAGTTAGCTAATAGACAAATAAGTCCTCTTTAGCATTTATGCAAAACACAATAGCATGGATTCAATGAGACTTATTCACACTTTGTGGATTTGAAAGCACTTTCCTTCCAGTAAGACGCTCAGACCTCAAGGCTCTGCTCCTCCAAGGCAGTTTATGCTGTAGGTTGCAGCATGTTGAATCACAGCCCAGCGGCCGCCACACCTATTCTTTATCATCCAGTTTAGAACTGTGCTTCATATCTGCCACAGATCTTATTTTAGTATCAAAACATTTATAATTTCTAATCAGCTAAACACGTGTGGCACTCTTTTCTAAGAGTTTCCACAGCCCTCCTTCCAGGGTCTGTGCTGAACTTTTCACTGAGCCCTTCCCTCTGCTGGTTCCATTGAGGCTGGCAACAGTCTCTCGAGAAACAGAACATTTAGAACAAACCCTTCCTCCAAGGCATCTCTGCTGGGGCGCAGCCATCCATCCTTCCTCCACAGCCCAGGGGCCTGGTCATTCCAGCTCCCTACCACGGCTTGACTTCGCCAACCCACCCAAAGTCTCTCCCCACACGTCTCCCTTACCTATCCCAGAGGCCTGCTTGGGTCCCATGCCTCATCGGTCACCTAAGAACATCAGACGAAAGTTCCATCTAGGCCAGTGTCTTGTCTGCCGACAGTGGCGAATGCCAGGATCTTCAGACCTTTATTTTCCCTAATGAGGGAGTGGAGCTGGCTGTGCCACACGTGGCGCTGAGCCCCGTTTCCCCTGCAAGGGCCTGCCACTCTGTGACAACCTGCATAGGAGCAGAACGATTGCAGAGCAGTGTGATACAGAATGTCACCCCAATGTGAAGGGCCTGCCCACAAGCCCCATGGCTGGGCCCCTCTGCTCAGCAATGGATCTCTGGGGAAATACAGCCTGATTGTCCAATAGAGTCTTGCAGCTGTAAGCAGACACATTATCGCTGTGTATTTAATGTAAACTGAGGAAAGAACAAAACTACTGATCTCATCCTACATGAAATGTTTGTTGGCAAACAGGCAATTACACCTAACACAATCTGTCAAGGGCACAGCTTGCTACTACGTTGCTGGCCATTGATTTGTTTCCTTAAAGACCTTGCGATGTCATACTACTGGCAAACAAACCCCTTTACATGAAACTGGGATAACTTTTGTGCAAAAAAGAAAGACCCTGGTAAGAAAAGAAGACAAAGCTTGTAACTCTGGCAAAGAAAGGAAGCTGGAGCTCACTGATAAGTGGAGTGGGTAAAACTTTACAGGATAAATTCAAGGCGGCATTCTGGACTAACCTGAATCAAGTAATATGAGCTGGTGGGCACTGCTCTGCTCTCCTGGTCGCTGATCTTGTCGCCTCTCCCATATTGTGCACAGTTGGACCTGGTCAATAAGGGCATTGGACCCTGTCACCTGGTGGTGATTCAGGAGGCGTTGCACTTCCCGCAGCGTCAGTGCTGGGGTCATTTCCGTGGTGGTGTGGGGGATGCAGTAATACTGCACAGCTGGAAGTGACACTTTTGAGCACTGATCGAGTATCACACCAGAGAAGCTGTTTGCTCCCATTTGTTAAACACAGAGCTTAGTTTTCCTTTGGTGTTACTAGCAGTCTTCATAGCCACACTACACCTAGCAATGTGAACACTGCAGCTCGGGCAACAGGCTCTCATGCTCACCCAACCCCATGGGGCTGAGCATTAGTGGCTGGCCTGAGTCTCTCTTGGAGACGCAGCATCCACACTGCAATTCTTAGCATGCTTGTACAAGTTCTGTTATGTGCATCTGTCTGCCCAGAGAATGGTCTCCGGAGATGTTATTGGCAGGACAAGATGGCTTATCAAATTCTCAATTGTAGCGAGAAATGGGATAGTCAGACTGCATTTGTCAAGCCACGCAGCAGTCGGGACTTCCAATTCTACTACACTGTCTGGTGACCCATAAGGCCCCTGTTAGACATCTATGGGTGATCCCAGTTTGGAATGGGACGCCAGAAAAATTCCTTTCTGGTTCGCTCCACAGCTTTTTAATGAGTATGAAACGTCAGATCATCTGTGAGCAAATGTGTTTAAATTGGAGGGGTGCCTTGAAAACAAATATTTAAAAGCCAGGTGGCTGCAGTATGAATTAGTGAAAGGTCAAAATATTCACTTATTCATAGGTCATTAAACACTCCTGTAGATGTAAACATTCCCGGTCTGACCCAGGGTGTAATATTGGGAAGGACACAGATGTAACCTTGGCAATGGGATGCATTACACTTGCTGACCTGCTGTCTAATATTGACATTGAGGGATGCATTACATACACCAATCTCCTCCTCAATATTGATGATGTCATGCATTGTGCTCTCTTGCCGATGGGTTAATATTGATGATGCCATGCATTGCACTCTCTGACCGAATGTGTAATACTGACGATGTGATGAATTACATTGACTGACCCATTGATGGTTAATATTGATGGTGTCTTTCATTACATCCAGGTTCTTTTTTTAATTCCACTGGATGTGGAGGAACTGTCAAATAAAGTGTACAGAAATATTAGTTTGAATACTTGAATAATTTCATTTCCCCTGAATTCGTGCTCATTCTGTCTGCTTTTCACAAAAATGATTCCAGACTTGCTCTACTAACCTGAATCCTAGTACAAAGCATCATTAAAGCTCATATGTTTCTATGTTCATGGAAAATGAATTTAAACTTTTTATCTGATATGATATGAAAGGAGAATTATGGCCATCCAGTCAGCAAACACAAACGTGCCTTGGATTATTTCACCCCATCATAACTAAAGGTATGTCTACACTACGAAATTAGGTCGAATTTATAGAAGTCGGTTGTTTAGAAATCGTTTTTATAAGGTCAATTGTATGTGTCCCTACACAAAATGCTCTAAGTGCATTAAGTCGGCGGACTGCCTCCACAGTACCGAGGCTAGCGTCGACTTATGGAGCGTTGCACTGTGGTAGCTATCCCACAGTTCCCGCAGTCTCTGCTGCCAATTGGAATTCTGGGTTGAGATCCCAATGCCTGATGGGGCAGAAACAGTGTCGTGGGTGATTCTGGGTACATGTCGTCAGGCCCCACCCTCCCTTCCTCCCTCCCTGCCATGAAAGCAATGCCAGACAATTGTTTCACGCCTTTTTTCAGCCCAGACGCCATAGCACTGGGAGCATGGAGCCCGCTCAGATCACTGCGGCAATTATGAGCACTTTAAACACCACGCGCATTATCCTGGAGTATATGCAGGACCAGAACCTGCCAAGGCAAAACCAGGCAAGGAGGCAACGGCAGCGCGGCGACGAGAGTGATGAGGAAATAGACATGTGTAGCCTGATTTAGGGTGTACTGATAATATTAATTTGGATAATATGGGAATTTAGTTTATTAATTGAATTTTATTTAATGTTAATAATAATATTAATAATTATTATTAATAATATTAATTAGTATGGGTTTTAGGCTCGCCAATCTGTTTGATCAGAAGATAAAAGTTCTTGTCCTGAATCAGGCTTCACAGAATTTATAAAGGACCCTCGGGTGTATGACAGGAAGCTCTCACAGAGACAGATATAGTCTTAAAGACTTTTTATTAAAATTAATAAATAGTAAGTACATGGTAAAATGCCCAGAGTTACAAAGTTACAATTGCATTACTGCTATTCAAAAGATAGTGAAACCAATATTCCCATTGTTATTACTGCTTGCTGTGTGCTCCACAATATCTATGAGAGTAAGGGGGAGACATTTATGGCGGGGTGGGAGGTTGAGGCAAATCGCCTGGCCGCTGATTACGCGCAGCCAGACACCAGGGCGGTTAGAAGAGCACAGCAGGACGCGGTGTGCATCAGAGAAGCTTTGAAAACCAGTTTCATGACTGGCCAGGCTACGGTGTGAAAGTTCTGTTTGTTTCTCCTTGATGAACCCTTCCACCCCCCCGGTTCACTCTACTTCCCTGTAAGCTAACCACCCTCCCCTCCCCCCTTCGATCACCACTTGCAGAGGCAATAAAGTCATTGTTACTTCACATTCATGCATTCTTTACCAATTCATCACACAAATAGGGGGATAACTGCCAAGGTAGTCTGGGAGGGGTGGAGGAGAAGGGAAGCGCCGGGTGGGGTGGGGGAGGAGATAAGGACAAGGACACACTGCACTTTAAAACTTTAAAACTTATTGAAGGCCAACCTTCTGTTGCTTGGGCGATCATCTGGGGTGGAGTGACTGGGTGGCCGGAGGCCCCCCCACCGCATTCTTGGGCCTCTGGGTGAGGAGGCTTTGGAACTTGGGGAGGAGGGCTGTTGGTTACACAGGGGCTGTAACGGCGGTCTGTGCTCCTGCTGCCTTTCCTGCAGCTCAACCATACGCTGGAGCATATCAGCTTGATGCTACAGCAGCCGGAGCATCGACTCTTGCTTTCTGTCAGCAAGCTGACACCACCTATCCTCTTCAGCCCACCACTTGCTCTCTTCAGCCCGCGATTCAGCCCACCACCTCTCCTCGCATTCTTATTGTGCTTTTCTGCACTCTGACATTGTCTGCTTTCACACATTCTGCTGTGCTCTGTCAGTGTGGAGGACATCTGGAGCTCCGAGAACATGTCATCCCAAGTGTGCCTTTTTCGCCTTCTAATCTTCACTAGCCTCTGCGAAGGAGAAACATTTGCAGCTGGTGGAGGAGAAGGGAGAGGTGGTAGTTAAGAAGACACATTTTAGAGAACAATGGGTACACTCTTTCACGTTAAATCTTGCTGTTCACATTACACAGCACATGTGCTTTCATTACAAGGTCACATTTTCCCTCTTATATTGAAGGCCTGCTGGTTTGGTGTGAGAGATCACTCACGCAGTGCCAGGCAACAGACTTCAGCTTGCAGGCAGCCATGGTAAGCCACAGTCTTTTGGCTTTTTTAACCTTTGTAACATGTGGGAATGGTTTCAAACAGCAGCGCCCTCATTTCCCATACCAAGTACCCATTGGGTTGGCCATTTTAAAATGGGTTTGCAATTTAAAAGGAGGGGCTGCGGTTTCCGGGTTAATGTGCAGCACAAACCCAACTAACCCCTCTCCCCTCCCCCCTCCCACCCAATTCTCTGGGATGATCACTTCACTCCTCCCCCCACCGCGTGGCTAACAGTGGGGAACATTTCTGTTCAGCAGAGCAGGAACGGGCACCTCTGAACGTCCCCTTAATAAAATCACCGTATTTCAACCAGGTGACCGTGAATGATATCACTTTCCTGAGGATAACAAAGAGAGATAAGGAATGGATGTTGTCTGCATGCCAGCAAACACCGGGACCATACGCTGCCATGCTTTGTTATGCAATGATTCCAGACTATGTGCTACTGGCTTGGCGTGGTAAAGTGTCCTACCATGGAGGACAGAATAAGGCAGCTCCTTCCAGAAACCTTTTGCAAAGGCTTTGGGAGTACATCAAGGAGAGCTTTCTGAAGATGTCCCTGGAGGATTTCCGCTCCATCGCCATACACATTAACAGACTTTTCCAGTAGCTGTACTGGCTGCGAATGCCAGGGCAAATTAATCATTAAACACGCTTGCTTTTAAACCACGTGTAATATTTACAAAAGTACACTCACCAGAGATGCCTTGTGTACCCTCAGGGTCTGGGAGCACGCCTTGGGTGGGTTCAGGGGTTACTGGTTCCAGGTCCAGGGTGATAAACATATCCTGGTTGTTGGGGAAACCGGTTTCTCCACTTCCTTGCTGTGAGCTATCTTCATTGTCTTCATCCTCATCTTCCTCGTCCCCAAAACCTGCATCCGTGTTTCGTGATTCTCCATTGACGGAGTCAAAGCACAAGGTTGGGGTAGTGGTGGCTGCACCCCCTAGCATGGCATGCAGCTCAGCCTAGAAGCGGCATGTCTGCGGCTCTGCCCCGGACCTTCCGTTTGCCTCTCTCGTTTTGTGGCTCTGGCTTGTCTTAGCTCCTTAATTTTCACGCGGCACTGCTGTGTGTCCCTGCTATAGCCTCTGTCCTTCATGCCCTTTGAGACTTTTTCTAATGTTTTGGCATTTTGTTTACTGCAACGGAGTTCAGCTAGCACTGATTCGTCTCCCCATATGGCGAGCAGATCCCGTACCTCCCATTCGGTCCATGCTGGAGCTCTTTTGCGATCCTGGGACTCCATCATGGTTACCTGTACTGATGAGCTCTGCGTGTTCACCTGTGCTCTCCACCACGCTAGGCAAACAGGAAATTCAAAATTTCGCAGGCCTTTTCCTGTCTACCTGGCCAGTGCATCTGAGTTGAGAGTGCTGTCCAGAGCGGTCACAATGGAGCACTCTGGGATAGCTCCCGGAGGCCAATACCATCGAATTGCGTCCACGCTACCCCAAATCCGACCCGGAAAGGCCGGTTTCAGCGCTAATCCCTTCATCGGAGGTGGATTAAAGAAATCGATTTAAAGAGCCCTTTAAGTCGAAAAAAAGGGCTTCGTCGTGTGGACGGGTCCAGGCTTAAATCGAGGTAAAGCTGCTAAATTTGACCTAAAATCGTAGCGTAGGCCAGGCCTAAGCAAACTGCATTAATTTTAATTAGCAAACCAGAAGTTTTTTTTTAAAAAAGTTGGAGTGAATACATTCAAAAAATTGTGAGCTGGTCTTGGTCATTTCATGAATGCAAAAAAGCCAAATTCACCACATAAATTGTGATGAATTATTTGCACATCTGTGTATTCAGCACCAAGTAACCATATCATCTATTTTGGGCTAGTCATCTTTAACCTAACTCCTAGCAAACATCTGAGGGAAAGGAGAACTCGTTCAGGTTTAGAGAGGAGAAGCCTCATCAGCTGAACTATCAGCAATGATCTGATCGGTCCCCAGTGGCATTTCTGAAATTGGAAAGGAACCATATATAATATGTGTGCACTTGAAATCCAGGGTGCAGCCAGTACCTCGGGGCAGATGGTGGCACTAATATTCTGTACTCTGAAATAGGGGAGATAACTGGACTCATTCAGCTGCTGAGTATCACAAATACTATTGCTATTCAGCTAACTAAGCCCTCCGACTCTGACCTGGGCTGCCCAGAGCTGAGATCTGCTACTGAGAGCGGCAGTCACAAGCTGGATAGAAAGGATGCAGAGAAACGAAATGATCCAGAGGCGAGAGACAAAGGGGACCAAAGGGATTCAATGCGAGCCATATGAGCGAAGGCTGAAGGAATTGGGTATGTTTAGTCTGAAAAAGAGGATTTTAAGGGGGGACATGATAGCAGTCTTCAAATACTTGAAAGGATGCCATAAAAAAAGATTTCGGAAAGTTGTTCTGTCTTGCCAAAGAGGGCAGGAAAAGAGGAAACGGTTCCAACTACAGTATAGCAGGTTTAAATCAAATCTCAAGAAAAACTTCCTAACCGTAAGAATAGTAGGACAATGGAACAGACTGCCTAGGGAAGTCGTGGAAGCTCACTCACTGGAGATTTTCAAAAGGAGGCTGGATAGCCATCTGTCTTTGATGATTTAGACACAACAAGTCCTGCATTTTGGCAGGGGGTTAAACTAGATGACTCAAGTTAAAAATTACTCAGACAAGTTAGATGTCTTCAAGTCACCAGGGCCTGATGAAATCCATCGTAGAATACTCAAGGAGCTGACTGAAGAGATATCTGAGCCATTAGCAATTATCTTTGAAAAGTCATGGAAGACAGGAGAGATTCTAGAGGACCGGAAAAGGGAAAATATAGTGCCCATCTATAAAAAAGGAAAGAAGGACAACCCAGGGAATTACAGACCAGTCAGCTTAACTTCAGTACCCAGAAAGCTAATGGAGCAAATAATTAAGCAATCAATTTGCAAACACATAGAGAATAATAAGGTAATAATTAACAGTCAGCATGGATTTGTCAAGAACAAATCATGTCAAACCAACCTGATAGCTTTTTTTGATAGGATAACAAGCCTTATAGATAGAGGGGAAGCAGTAGATGTGGTATATCTTCACTTTTGTAAAGCTTTTGATACTGTCTCACATGACCGTCTCATAAACAAACTAGGGAAATACAACCTAGATGCAAAAAGAACAGACTAACACAGCTACCATTCTGAAACCTGATAACCTATATGGTGCTACTTTAAGTTGAGTGCATAACTGGTTGGAAAAACATTCCCTGAGATTAGTGATCAGTGGTTCACAGTCAAGTTGGAAGGGCATATCGAATGGGGTTGATATGAGTATTAAATATTTAAAGGTCTAAAAAGACATGATCTCTGAGGGAAGATTGACACAATTGGGTTTGTTTAGTCTGGAGAAGAGAAGACTGAGAGGGGCCATGAGAACAGTTTCCAAGTGGCTGGGTGAAATGGGGCCATGGAGAGGCTGTAGCTGCTGTTCAGATGATATTCACACTTGGGACTCTGAATATCATCTGGATATAATGAAGACCAGTCCCATCCAAGCCCAACTATCAGCCTCTCCGTCCTCGCTCGTTTGAATCCCTAGCGGCCTGCCAGCTCCCAGAGCAGAATAGCCCTCTGTAATATGTATGAATAGTGCTTTTACCATTTACTTGAAAAGGTTTTCATCATTTTCTTACATTTTGACCTGGGAGACAAGACCAGAAACAACAAAAGGGAAATTGCAACCCCTGCCCTGGAGTGTTACTTGCCTGAACTACCCACTTATACTATCATCGGGAGACAAATGCATTTCCTTCTTAGGGATTTGCAAGTTTTTAATCAGTCTTAAACACAAAACTGCACTTCATCTGCAGAGCCAGTAATTGCAGATTTTTGACTTATGAAGTCTCAAAATTGTTTGCTCTTAAGCTGCTTATTGAAGATGGATTTTTCTCTATCTCACAATGTGTGACAAAGGTATCATTTGGCTTTGGAAACTATGTACTAAGCTCAAATGGCATTTAAAAAATAAACAGCTTTCATTGGAGTTCATGTAAATTTTGTGCTTTCACCATAACAATAAAAAGAGTTTGAGCGCTAAGAACAGCGACAGAAACTGTTTATCTGCCTCAGGTAAGTCTGAAAAAAGTCACCTGTGTATGTGTGTAGTGCAACACGGCATCATCCTTTTTAAAGCTCTCTGTTTTCTTGCTAGCCTGTGAGTTTCCTGCAGATGGCAGTAAGCTATCCAGCAAGGCTTTTAAATAGGTGGACATCTGGCCATTCTCTTATGATGAAATGCACCTCCTGTGCCTATCAGGAGTGCTGAGTGGAAAAAGGCAGCCCTATGCAATGAACTGTTAAAGGACAGTAATTGAATCACGTTGCTCCCTGAGCAGCAGGAAGGCAAAGTAGACACAGAGAACCATCAGCCAGGCATGTGGGCACCAGATCCGGACACAATATTCCACTGCCAAATGCAGAGAATCACCCAACTCCTGCTGTGAACCCCAGGTATTCACCAGCTTGTTATTACCGACTCTGAGTACCAGGAGCTGGGAGTGGAAGGCAGGTGGATCACTCCATGATTGCCCTGTTCATTCCCTATGAGGTGTCTGACATTGGCCACCGTCGGACGACAGGCTACTGAGCTAGATGGACCATTGGTCTGACCCAGTATGGCCATGCTTATGTAAAGACATGGGAGCTGTGTGACAGATTTCTGTGAACAATCTGCCTGAGGCGTCAGGTGATCAGGCAGATGACGAAACACACCAAGAGAACACACACAATGGAGAGTGCTGGGGAGGGGGGGTTCCCCACATCACTCAGAGGAAGGAAGAAGCAAAGCGATAGTGCCCCAAGCTCTAACCCACTTTTATACTCACATTTGCACGACCTGAGACGGGCCAAGCCTGGGTGTAATGTAAGAAGAAGAGGAGAGCAGGGGGGTGGACAGGAGTTCTTGTCCCGTGCACAGGTCATCCAGGGTCTGCTGTGATCTCCGAATTGCTCCAGCTCTCAGGAGGGTTTTTAAGTCCAGGGTTCCTTTGGGGGTGTTTTGTTCCGCGACCTCTGTTCCTGCTGTTCTTCGTATCAGTCCAAAACGGCTTTCTGTGGTCTTCTTAACTTTCCCAAAACACACCAGCTCCAGGGACGCGCAGCTCTGCTTTCCCTCCCCCCCGCCCTCCATCGTCTCGCCTGTGTTTTTTATTTTTGCAGCTGATCTGGTTAGGTGATTCACTAGCAACCACGCACCGCACCATAACAACTCTAACTCAGGAACCAATCCATGCAACAAACCTCGATGCCAACTCTGCCCACATATCTACACCAGCAACACCATCACAGGACCTAACCAGATCAGCTACAACATCACCGGCTCATTCACCTGCACGCCCACCAATGTTATATATGCCATCATATGCCAGCAATGCCCCTCTGCTATGTACATTGGCCAAACTGGACAGTCACTACGCAAGAGGATAAATGGACACACGTCAGATATCAGGAATGGCAATATATAAAAACCTGTAGGAGAACACTTCAACCTCCCTGGCCACACAATAGCAGATGTAAAGGTAGCCATCTTACAGCAAAAAAACTTCACAACCAGACTCCAAAGAGAAACTGCTGAGCTCCAGTTCATTTGCAAATTTGATACCATCAGATCAGGATTAAACAAAGACTGTGAATGGCTATCCAACTACAGAAGCAGTTTCTCCTCCCTTGGTGTTCACACCTCAACTGCTAGCAGAGCACCTCACCCTCCCTGATTGAACTAACCTCGTTATCTCCATACTGATTTATACCTGCCTCTGGAGATTTCCATTACTTGCATCTGAAGAAGTGAGGTTCTTACCCACGAAAGCTTATGCTCCCAATACTTCTGTTAGTCTCAAAGGTGCCACAGGACCCTCTGTTGCTTTTTACAGATTCAGACTAACACGGCTACCCCTCTGATACTCAGTCAAAACAGTTCAGGTGTTTCTAAGACCACAGTTTTGCCCTTCAGACTTTTTCTCTGAAATGCTTTAGCACCCCATTCTTTGGCGGAGATGCATGAAATTTGGCCTGGTTGCGGTGGCCTTTTTATCAGGAACACTCCTTTTGCCATCCCTGTGATCACCTGCCCAAACTTGGCCAAATTGTAAGCCTTTGGAAAATCTGTTCACCCATGCTCAGTAGAAACGTCTTTCATTGTAACAGATAAATCTTCCAAAGATTCCATCCTCACAGAGCATGCTCCATCACGGCTCCTCCTTCTCACCAGACTGCACGTGCACAACCCCCACAGAGCGACTCCAGCCCACAGTCCAGACATGAAGTCCCTGTAATGGTTGCTCCAGTCTGTGGTGGGACTAGGCACCAGAACTGAGAGCTGGGGGCCTGTCTCTCCTTTGCTGTCAGAAACCCCTTTGCCAGCATCAAGACAGCACAGAGAAGGAAGCTGTCTGATTCGAATGCAGAGGGGACAACTTAGAAATGCTGCATTTCCAAAGGCAGGACATCTCAGTAATGTTATTTCTTCTGTATTTTCATGCGAGATCTAGGAGAGACCACCATCTAGTTTAATGCAGCTTGTGGACTGTAGCTTTCTAAAGCTGTTTATTGACAGCCCTTTTTGCCAGTACTACTACCAGGTTCACTACTTGAAGGGAAATACAAAACAAGCTTGTTTTACATAAACATTATTCAGTTCTAGCTTTAATCTGTCACTCAGGCAGTAAGTATGCTTTTTGACTAAACTGTGTGATTGCTGTTGTTACAGTGTAAATCCACATAAAACCCCCTCTTTGCTTGTGTTACTGTTGATTTCTGCTGGCATCGCTTTGAGCAGAATTTAGTTCTTACTGAAGAGTCTCCGGAAGGGGGGGCAATACAGTGGTGCAGGAGAAGCATGGCAGTACTCTGATATTTCTCCATTCAAGCAAAGGATTTCATTTGCTGTATAAAGTATGTGAAGACCTGTTTACTTAATGCTATTTGCATCACTAAATGAATGGTTAAAAACTGCATTTCTCCTTGATGTAGTGAAACCAAATGGAAAGGTCATTCCAAGTGGGTCACTGTTGAGCCATCTACTTTTTCTCATTTCCTGAGCTTCCACACGTTTAAAGACGTTTCCCATGTATGTTCTTGATTATTCAGCACAAAGCTCTTCTTTCCATTCGCTTCATTTTCCTGTCTAATTACAACATCAGTTTGAAGGCATTTACAATATACAGTGTGAGAATATTATGAGGTTTCTGTAACTAATGCATATATATTACACCAGGCTACATTTGTTTGCTATGTGACTAATTACTGCTGCAAAATTACTTGTCTCTGGTAACTAAAGCCCAGAATTTTAAAGGCATTTAGGCATTGCTCTGTAACTTAGATGGCTAAGACCCATTTTCAAAAGCAACATAGGCACTTAGGGCTAGAGCCACAAAGGGATTTAGGCACCTAACTCTCACTTTAGGCTCATGAGTCCAAAATTTAGATACTTAAACCCCCACTCAGCTGCCACCTGACCCTGTAGGCCCCTAGATTCATGAGGTGCCTAAGTTTCTGATGGCAAAGCACTCTCTGCTGGTGGACATGCACACAACCGCCTGTGTCCTGACACCCTGTGCCTATTTCATGCCTAAGCCCCATTGGGATTCACAAACTAGGTGTTCCCACCAGCCCACCTGTCGGGCCTCACCCTGTAAGTGTGCTCAGATGCCACCTGAAAGCTGCCTGCACAAATAGTAATGTTAATGGTGCTGCTGCCTACCCCTTTGCCCAATAGTCCAGTGGTGAGTGCACACGCCTAGGAGGTGAGACCCAGCTTCAAAACCCAGCTCTGCCTGATGTAGAGCAAAGATTTGAACACAACTCTCCCATATCCCAGGAAAGCAGCCTAACTTTTTGACTACAGTGCATGACTACCTCAGTCTGTTCTGCTGAAGCTCTTCTATATTGCATGAAATAATTAAATACTCACCGACGCAGGGACTGGACGCTGGATGTCTTGGGTGAATGTGCTAAGTACCAGGCTACAGGCTCAGTCTCTCTCGCTGGTCCAATGATTCCTCTGCAGGCTAGATAGGTGGGGGGTACAGTGCGAGAATCCCACTGGGACTTAGGCGCTGAAATAAGGTGGCTTTGCACATGGCCATTGGGAGACATTCAGGTGCCTAGCATACTTTACCAGTGAGTGCTTAGGCACCTCAGGAAGTTAAGAGGCCTACAGGGTCAGGCAGAAGCTGAGTGGGAAGCTTTGAAGGTCACCCTGGCATTAGGGGTGTGTGTTTTTGCCCAGATCTGGCCAAGTTATAACACTTTGAAAAATCTCAGTTTGCAGATGCTCAGTAGAGTCTTGTTAGAGTTTCGCAGCTAAATTCTCATAAGCTTCCATCTGTACTCGGCATGCTCCATCTCCTCTGAGCTCCTATATGCCAGCTGGACTGGGCTGAGCAGGGCTTTCCCAAGCCCTGGAGATAGCCAGGGGCAGCATATGTATCCAGCAGTTATCTTCTCTTAGTGAAGAGACACTGCTCTAACCATCCATAAAATGCCTATACTGCTTCCTAACAGCTCAGACTCTGGTTCCTTGCTTCTAAGCTCTCCAGACCTTACTCAGCAGAACTTGCACTGAAGTCAATCACAGTTTTGCTAAGCAAGCACTGAATAAATGATGAAGATCCCAATTTTCCCCTGTGCTCCCAGAAGAAGAGAACATCTTGTGGGGACACAGAACTGGTAGAAACACTTCTCAGATCACTCCCCAACCTCCCCTGGACTCTATGGAATCCCCTGCAGAGCCACGTTTTGGGACAGGGACAGACATACTTCTGAGCTTACTTCCGCCCCCTCGCCGAGCCCCTCAGTACACCTGTGAGGACGACACCTGCTGCACTTTTCACAGTTCCCATCCCAGGAGGCTTTCCAGAGGCAGGGGGCAGCCAGCTGACGTGCTACCAGCAGGAGTCAGCAGGGCAGACCTGTGCTGCCTTGGACCCTTTTCCTGTACGATGTGTATCTGTTGAGAAGCCTCTATCTCGGCACCTGACGCCTCTACAAAATACCGCACACAGCTTCCACCTTTTGTTTTGCTCCTGACAGAGAAGCCCTTTAAGTCTCTCTTTTCTCTTAGGCCAGGTCTACACTCAATAAGAACATAAAAATGGCCGTACTGGGTTAGACCAAAGGTCCATCTAGCCCAATATCCTGTCTACCGACAGTGGCCAATGCCAGGTGCCCCAGAGGGAGTGAACCTAACAGGCAATGATCAAGTGATCTCTCTCCTGCCATCCATCTCCACCCTCTGACAAACAGAGCCTAGGGACACCATTCCTTACCCATCCTGGCTAACAGCCATTAATGGACTTAACCTCCATGAATTTATCCAGTTGTCTTTTAAACACTGTTACAGTCATAGCCTTCACAACCTACTCAGGCAAGGAGTTCCACAAGTTGACTGTTATGTTATGTTAACCCAGCTACAGCACTCAGGGCTGTGAAAAATCGACCCCCCAAGTGACGTAGTTAAGCTGATCCAACCCCTAGTGTAGACAGCACAAGGCTGATGGAAGAATTCTTCTGTCAATGGCACTATGGCCTCTCAAGGAGGTGGATTAACTATGCCAATGGGAGAATCCCGGCTGTTGGCATAGGCAGTGTTTATAGGCCACTGTAGCATTTCCAGTATAGAGAAGCCCTTAGTGTCTCGACTACCAGGTCTTACACAATCTCATCTATTTACTAGGGCTGTTCAGATGGGGAAACTGAATGAAGGAAGCCTGGTGGGGACCTTAGTAGTTCTGGGTTGGGCTCATCTAGTATTGACATTGGGTTCATGGAATTAGTTCTTGGGGATTGGTGTCTGGGTGTCTTTCTTAAAAGATGTGCTGCCTACACCTAGCACATTTTACAAGTCTAACTAGATAGGCAAATAAGATCTACAGAACACACTGAAATGGAACGATCACAGAGCAATGCAGCCTAAGGAATCCGTGGCTGCAAACACTTCCGTTCTAATGCTGGACTGGAGAGCTAGTGCATTGTGAGGGTGGGGAGTGAGACCCCACCTATGTGCAGGGAATTGTGCTAGCACATCCCAAAGCAGGAGGGCAGCCTCCAGCAGGTCTCATTCCATGCAGCAGAGAAGAATGGCCAATACACATATGAACAGCTACAGTACAGGGGTGGCAAACACCGCTCCTCCTGGCTGTTCTCTCTCTTTATATGCTAGCCGTGATTTACAACTTCAGCTCTGGATCTAGGGACTGGGAGTGAGGATGTGAGGGAGATCCCCACACCTGAGCCGTTCCAATATGAAATTGCAGAACTACTAACTCTGATATGTAATCTGCCATTTAAATCAGCCTCTGCACCATGTGACTGGAGGATAGCAAATGTGATGCTACTGTTTTTTTTAAAAAAGGCTCCAGAGGTGATCCAGGCAAACTGGTTAAAACTATAGTAAAGAACAGAATTGTCAGAGACATAGATGAACACAATTTGTTGGGGAAGAGTGATCATGGCTTTCATAAAGAGAAACCGTGACTCACCAAACTATTAGAATTCTTTGAGGGGTCAACAAGCATGTGGACAAGGGTGATCCAGTGGATATAGTGTACTTGGACTTTCAGAAAGCCTTTGACAAGGTCCCTCACCAAAGGCTTTTAAACAAAGTAAGCTGTCATGGGATAAGAGGGAGGTCCTCTCATGGTTCAGTAGCAGGTTAAAAGACAGGAAATAATGATTAGTTTTCAGAATGGAGAGACTTAAATAGTGGGGTCTCCCAGGGGTCTGTACTGGGACCAGTCCTATTCAACATATCCATAAATGATCTGGAAAAAGGGGTAAACAGTGAGGTGGCAAAATCTGAAAATGATACAAAACTAGTTAAGTCCAAAGCAGACTGCGAAGTGCTACAAAAGGATCTCACAAAACTGGATGACTGGGCAACAAAATGGCAGGTGAAATTGAATGTTGATAAATGCAAAGTAATGCAGATTGGAAAACATAATCCTAACTATACATATAAAATGAAGGGGTCTAATTTAGCTGTTACCACTCAAGAAAGAGATCTTGGAGTCATTGTGAATAGTTGCCTGAAAACATCCACTCAATGTGTAGTGGCAGTCAAAACGTTAACAGAATGTTGGGAATCATTAGGAAAGGGATAGATACGAAGGCAGTAAATATCATAATGCCTCTATATAAATCCATGCTATGACCACACCTTGAATACTGTGCCAGCAGATCGAGGAACGTGATCGTTCCCCTTTATTCGACATTGGTGAGGCCTCATCTGGAATATTGTGTCCAGTTTTGGGCCCCACACTACAAGAAGGATGTGGAAAAATTGGAAAGAGTCCAGCGGAGGGCAACAAAAATGATTAGGGGTCTGGAGCATATGACTTATGAGGAGAGGCTGAGAGAACTGGGATTGTTTAGTCTCCAGAAGAGAAGAATGAGGGGGGATTTGATAGCAGCCTTCAACTACCTGAAGGGGGGTTCCAAAGAGGATGGAGCTCGGCTGTTCTCAGTGGTGGCAGATGACAGAACAAGGAGCAATGGTCTCAAGTTGCGGTGGGGGAAGTCCAGGTTGGATATCAGGAAAAACTATTTCACTAGGAGGGTGGTGAAACACTGGAATGCGTTACCTAGGGAGGTGGTGGAGTCTCCTTCCTTGGAGGTTTTTAAGGCCCGGCTTGACAAAGCCCTGGCTGGGATGATTTAGCTGGGAATTGGTCCTGCTTTGAGCAGGGGGTTGGACTAGATGACCTCTTGAGGTCCCTTCCAACTCTGATATTCTATGATTCTATGATTCTATGATTCTGGTCACCCCGTCTCAAAAAAATATATTGGAATTGGAAAAGGTACAAAGAAGGACAACAAAAATTATTATGGGTATGAAACAGCTTCCATATGAGGAAAGATCAAAAAGACTGGGACTATTCAGCTTGGAAAAGAGATCACTAAGGGGGGATAGGATAGAGGTCTATAAAACCATGACTGGTGTGAAGAGGGTGAATAGGAATTGTTATTTAGCCCTTCACATAACACAAGAACAAGGGGTCATCAATGAAATTAACAAACATCAGGTTTAAAACAAACAAAAGGAAGTATTTCTTCACACAAAATCCAGCCAACCTGTGGAACTCGTTGCCAGGAGATGCTGTGAAGGCCAAAACTAAAACTGTATTCAAAAAAGAATTCAATAAGTTTCTGGAAAATAGGTCCATCAATGGCTATTGACCAAGGTGTTCAGGGATGCAACTCCAGGCTGTGGGTGTCCCTAAACTTCTGACTGCCAGATGCTGGGATTGGATGACAGGGGATGGATCACTCAATATTTTTCCCTGTTCTGTTTATTGGTTTTGAAGCATCTGGCAAATGCCATGGTCAGAAGGCAGGATACAGGACTAGATGGACCATTGGTCTGATGCAGTATGGCCGTTCTTCGGATCTTATGGAAAATTGACCAGCATACCTATTGTGAAATAAACTATTGCATGATATTCCAGAATAGCTCCTCACGTGGAGACTCTATTCCAGAATAAAAGTGACTTTATTCTAGAATAATTGCTCCACTCACAAAGCAAAGTAATTAATCCCCAATAAATAAATAAATAAGTAAATCACTTTTATTCCATAATAAAGCATCCACTTGGGGAAGTTATTCTGGAATGGCTAAATTATAACAGAATATTTATCCCAGAATAACTATGCTGTCCATTTCTCCTGTGTAGACAAGGCCTGATTCTCATGGGCTCAGCTACTGCACCTGTGCAGTATGAGCGCAACATCCTGCTAGATCAGAATGGTGAGGCTGGACAGTGGCTTAGCACTCACTCTACCCACACTGACAGACAGCCTATGGTGTAGGGCATGGGATGTAACACTGCTATTCCCTTCAGCTTCTCTCTCCTTGGTCCTACAGCTTCAACCACTCACATGTGAGGTCCGATGTAGTCAGACTCTCCCTTTCCACATTCCACACTGAGCTCTCTCCTGCTGAAGGCATCATTCCCATGTCCCCAAATGCAATAGGGCTTTCACCAGCTTTTGATGTTTGCTCACTAAGGAGCTGGAAATCTATCGCACTTTCACATTTCTCTTTGCATGGGTGAGAGATGACCATGTATATATTCTCACTGTTGTGCAAGCAGCTTGGCTCCAGATGTGTTTGGCCATTAGTGGGAAAGTTCTTATCTCAGCTCCCGTCGCCCATTCTGCTCCACAGAGAAGAAAACCTCTCTCTCGGTATAGAACTGGACTTCTCTCTCTTGTTCCAGTAGCTCTGTTCTTCCCAGCCTACCCTCTAAGCTATCACAAGCAATAATTTCTATTTTGCAGCTTGCTATAGCTTGTGTGTCCTTGTTGATACTGGAAGGGAATGATATAATTAACTGGCATTTACAGAGGCTCCCATGCGCTCTCTCCAGTCCCACCCAAGGTTTACATCCTCAATGCTCTCCTAATGAGTAGGAGCAGCAGTCTAGCTTCCAGTGAGCTCTGTTCTCAGGGGGGCAGTTACTGAGAGTGCCTGGGGCAGTGCTAAAGTTAAAATTTATAGTCCATTTAACGATAGCCTTTTGAGATGAAACCCATAATTCCTTCCACGGATTCTGAAAGAAATGGAATCACCCATGCTTAGAAGATGCTTCAGGGATTCTGTTGTTTCACCCTTTCTTTCTTACTCATGGAGCAAAAACTGCCCTCCTGGCTCAGGAAAGTGGGATGCAATTGGTTCTGGAGCAAGGCAGTGTCACCCTGGTTCAGCAGAGAAAGCCGCTCAGATCAAAATGAGGGGCCTTCACCTCGCCGAGCTGAGAGGGATTCAAAACAGTCTAAATCACCACCTTGTGCTTCCCCCATCCGTTCAGATTTCTGTTCAAAAGTAGAAGGCACAGCAGGCCAATGCTCCCCTGTGCCAGAATTTAAAAAAATAGACACAAAACTGTAGTCAGCTGCTGTCTCTCATCTCAGCGTGATGAGATGGGCTGGGCTGGAGCTTGGGCTCTGAAACCCACTGGCTGCCCCAGTTTTCACAGTCGGAACTCCAGCATCAGCCTGAACGTCAAAGTAACATCCGAAGAAGTGGGCTGTAGCCCACGAAAGCTTATGCTCTAATAAATGTGTTAGTCTCTAAGGTGCCACAAGTACTCCTGTTCTTTTTGCGGATACAGACTAACACAGCTGCTACTCTGAAAAAGTAACACCTGCACAGCTATTTGTAGCATTCTAGAACAAGTCTGTTGACCCAGGCTCTGACACTCCCTCCCATCAGCTGTGTAGACATACCCAAAGATGCTACCACAATACAGGTAGCCCAGTTGGACTCCGGCATAATGGCTACTGCCACTCCTGGGTAGGGATGCATCTCCTCTCAGGAGATGTGCCTTCAGCCACAACAATTGAATTTATTTATTTATTTTTAAATTTAACTCAGGGAGAAGGAATCCTGCAGGCTCTCATGCTGCCACATCCAACTGTTTTCTGGCAGGAAGTCAAGTAAGCTTCATTCTGAAAGGCAAACAGCATTTTGCACTAATACACGCTACTTCTGTTTGAAATTACACTAGGCAAAAAAATGCCAAAAATGAAAAACTCCAATTTTAATTTACATACTACAGAAGTTCAGTCCTTTTTGTACCATGTCTTGGTTATTAGGCTTAGACTCCCTCCAGGGAATCAGTGACTCTGAAAAAGATTTAGAGTCATGGTGGACAATCAGCTGAACATGAGCTTCCATGCGACACTGTGGCCAAAAAAGCTAATGGGATCCTGGGATGCATAAACAGGGGACTATAGAGTAAGAGTAGAGAAGCTCTTTTACTTCAGGATTTGCCACTGGTGCAACTGCTGCTGGAATCCTGTGTCCAGCTCTGGTGCCCACAATTCAAGAAGGAAGTTGATAAATTGGAGAGGTGTCAGAGAAATCATGAAAGTGTTTTAGCCAACAAGATGGAATTCTTTATTACATCTTGCCCTAACAGATAAAGAGAAAGTGACCACAGAAATTAAAATTAATGGTAGCTTAGGTTTATAATAATGGTTTCATCAGTTTATAATGTGCAAGCAAAATAAAGGCCAAATTAGTAATTGCTATGCTTGGTACAGTAATAGGGCCAATTTCACAAAGCTGAAAACAGTTATGAACCAAATCAGCTGGGAGGAAGAATCTAATCCAAAAATGTGCATGATAGTCTAGAATCATTTTAAAACACCTTACTAGATGCCTGAAAAGCCTCAATCCCACAATTGAGGAAAAAGGCTGTGCTGGTTAAAAAAATCTAACCAGATTTAGAGGGGAAGTGAAGGCAGCTATAAAAATTTAAAAATAATATGTAACAAATGGAAGAAAGGGGAAGTTGATAGCAATGAATATAAATCAGATGTTAGGAAATGTAAAAATTGATAAGGGAAGTAAATGGACACAAGGAAAAACCTATGGTTACAGTTAAGGACAATAAGGAATTTTTAAAATATATTGGAAACAAAAAGAATCCTGACAATAGTATTGGTCCGTTACTAGAAGGAAATGGTAGAATTATCAATAATAATTGATTATCTGCAGAAAAGGCAGAAGTGTTCAATAAATACTTTTGTTTTCTATTTAGTGGAAAAACGGATTATATACTCATCATATGATAACTATCTTTCCATTCCGTTAATATCTCTGGAAGATGTTAAACAAAATTAGACATTTTAAAATCAGCAGGTCCATATAACCTGCATCCAAGAGTTTAAAAGAGCTGGCTGAGGAGCTCACTGGACAGTTAATATTGATTTTCTATAAGGATTGGAGCACTGGGGATGTTCCAGAAGACTGGAAGAAAGCTAATGTGCCGATTTTAAAAAAGCACGATGAACTGGATAATTATAGGTCCGGCAGTCTGATATCAATCCCATGAAAATAATGGAGCAGCTGATATGGGACTTAATGGAGGGTAATGTAATTAATGCAAATCAGCATGAGTTTATGGAATATATCAAGTTAGTTTGACAGGATATATCTTTTTAATGAGATTACAAGTTTGGTTAATAAAAGTAACAGTATTGATGCATGGTACTTAGACTTCCGTAAAGCATTTGACTTGGTACCACAAAACATTTTGATTAGTGCTAGTATCCACAAGTCAAGAAAGAGATTGAGAAATTGGAGAAGATTCAGAGAAGAGCCAAAAGAATGATTCAAGGATTTGAAAACATGCCTTATAGTGATGAGCTCCTTGAGTCTATCTATGTAGCTTGACAAAGAGAAGGTTAAGGGATGACTTGTGGTTTGAGCATTGGCCTGCTTAAACCCAGGGTTGTGAGTTCAATCTTTGAGGGGGCCATTTAGGGATCTGGGGCAAAAATCTGTCTGGGGATTGGTCCTGCTTTGAGCAGGGGGTTGGACTAGATGACTTCCTGAGGTCCCTTTCAACCCTGATAGTCTATGACAGTGGTTCTAAGAACAAATATTTAATAATGAAAAATAGAGCTGGAAGTTGAAGCTAGACAAATTCAGACTGGAAATAAGGTGTAGTATTTTAAAGAGTGAGAGTAATTAGCCATTAGAACAGGTTACCAAGGATTGTGGTGGATTCTCCATCACTGGCAAGTTTTAAATCAAGACAATGTTCTTCTACAAGATCTGCTCTAGGAATTATGTTGGGGTAGTTCTCTGGCCTGTGTTATACAGGTGGTCAGACAAGATGATCTCAATGGCCCCTTCCCACCCTGGGACCTATGAAAAAAATGAGGCTACCCTGATTCCCAACCCCATGCTCATTCCTCCAGCCTTCATTAAGTGTATAGGGCAGAGTAAATCTGTGCTAGCTGAGGCCTCAGATTTTCAGGCACTGTCATCTTTAGCCACAGGCAAATCCATTTAAAGTAGACAAACAGTTTTCTTTTCAACACTTAGTCTATTGAACTTTGTGGTTCAATGAATGTTTAATGTCTATGCATCAGTGAAACTTCCTCTTTTAAACTGAAAATTCAAGACTGCCTGAATGCTGAAACTTTTTTGTAGTGCACTTCAAAGTGTTGAGACAACTCATCAGGTTTGTCACTGGAAGTGAATAATCACAGTTGTGAGTCTATACCGAGAGATTCCCTCTAAACCTCTATGGTGAAATAAAGAAATAATCAATCAGACAACTTTGAAATCATTTTTGATTTTATCACTCAGAGCATCAGCTATGACTCTGAGATGCTTCAAACATTAAATATACTTTACACAGTTTTAGGAAAATCATGAAACATTCTGAGAAATTATCTGGGAACGTAATGCTGCTGAACAGTTTCTTTCATTTTCTGCCCAAAGAGCAGTTATCAGATTCGTACCTTAGCAGGACAGGACATAACAACAATAAAATCGACTCCATTTCTAGATAAAGTAGTGGGCACTGGGCTGGAGGTTAGAAGGCCTCTCCAAATCTCACAAGCCTGGGCACCGACTTTCCCCCAGCTCAGTGTGTGCTCAACCCCCCACCACACAAATCCCTGGCCCCACCCCTGCCCCGCCTCTTCCCGCCCCTGAATCACCCTCGCCCCACCCCCATTCCACCCCTTCCCTAAAGTCCCCGCCCCACCCCGCCTTTTCCCACCTTAGCCCTGCCCCCATTCCACTCCCTTCCCCCAAGTCCCCACCTTTTCTCCGCCTCCTCCCCTGAGTGTGCCGCGTCCCCGCTCCTCCCCCTCCCTCGCAGAAACTCCTAAGTGCCGCCAAACAGCTGTTAGGCATCAGGGGGGCAGGAAGCACTGGGAGGGAGGGAGAGAGTGGGGACGCGACACGCTGCGGGCGAGAGACAGAGGCAAGGAGGGGTTGGGGGCAGGGAGAGCTTGGTTGCCAGTGGGTGTGGAGCACCCGCTAATTTTTCCCCGTGGGTGCTCCAACTCCGGAGCACCCATGGAGTTGGCGCCTATGCTCACAAGAGCAGTCCAGCCAATCAGTGACTGGATTTGTACTCCTGGTCTTGTGACCTGTGTGATCAGCCGTTTGGAGTCACTCCTCACTCCTACTAGTGACACTGCTGGGCTGGCTTATTTATAAACTCTCTGGGCCTGACTTAAATCTCACTTACATCAGCATAAATCAGGAGTTACTCCACTGAATTCAATGGAGCATAGAATCAAAGAAGTTTAGGGTTGGAAGAGACCTCGGAGATCATCTAGTCCAACCTCCTGCTCAAGGCAGGACCAAACCCAACCTAAATCATTCCAGCCGGGGCTTTGACAAACTGGGCCTTAAAAACCTCTAAGGATGGAGATTCCATCACCTCCCTAGGTAGCCCATTCCAGTGCTTCACCACCCTCCTAATGAAGTAGATTTTCCTAATATCCAACCTAGACCTCCCTCACTGCAACTTGAGACCATTGCTTCTTGTTCTGTCAATGCTGGATGAGTTTGCCCAGTGTAAAACCAGTTGGGTGGCAGTGTTTCCCTAAACCCACCACCACCACCCTACTAGGAGATGCTGTTCTTGTTCCAAAACCAGCCAGACAAAGAGGACTTTGGTCTCACCCCACTGGCTAACCACAAGTCACACAAGCAATTCCCTTAGACACTCCAGTTTCCCAGTATCATCACCAGTGCCACTCATTATGGGGACAAATGGTTATGAAAACCAATACCCCAGTAAAGGAAAAAAAAGGTTCTCTCAATTCCAAAGGACCAAGCCCCAGACCCAGGTCAATATACAACTCAGATTTTACCCACAATTCACGATATTGCCAATTCTTTAGAATCTAAAATCTAAAGGTTTATTCACAAAAGGAAAAAGATATAGATGAGAGATAGAATTGGTTAAATGGAATCAATTCCATACAGAAATGGCAAAGTTCTTGGTTCAGACTTGTAACAGCGATAGAATAAACTGCAGGTTCAAATTTGCCCCCTTTGCCCTTCATATTATTCTCCCAGGGGATCCTGCCCATCCGTTCCCTGAGGGAGTCAAAGTCTGCTTTTCTGAAGTCCAGGGTCCGTATTCTGCTGCTCTCCTTTCTTCCTTGTGTCAGGATCCTGAACTCGACCATCTCATGGTCACTGCCTCCCAGGTTCCCATGCACAGGAAGTTGGCCAATACGGCTGCATGGCGTGCCTGGACAAGACAAAAGGTGGAACATGCCATTGGTGGCTCTTGTGTTCACACATCGTGATAAAGAGAGCTGGGCACAACTCAGAATTTCTGTCCCACTAGAGAGTCTCCCATTTAAAAAAAGAAAAAAAAAGATTCTTCTTGGAACAAATTGGAAATTTTGAAATTTCCAGAAGAAGGGAAATCCTTTAAATATCAGTTAAGAGAAATATTTTTATTTCCAGTCAGTTTTTTCAAAACTAAACAGAGCATCCATCTGCCTTGACTCCATGGGTGTCACCCAGAGCTGTGGGAGTCCCCCTACGTGGTGCAGGGAGCCTGGAAGTTCTGAGTGCCCCATCTTGAGCTGAGACTCTCCAGATCACTGCCACAAATCTGGGAGCTGGAGGCCCTGGGTCCCCAGCCTTGGGGCAGTCCACATGGTGGAGGTTTCCTGGAACCACAGATCCTGGAAGCCTGTGATCCCCAGAAGCCCACCAGGCGAGCTGAGGGGTTTCTGGTGGAACCTGCCCAGTTTCAGCAGAAGTTTGTTGCAATTGTAATGTTTCTGCAAAAGCATTTTGGTTTAGACAAATCCTCATTTTCCATCAAAAAATGTTTAGGCAGAAGATTCCCAAATAGCTCTAGTAATGCAGTACTTTCATTTTAACCTGCAGCAGTGTCAGTCTGTTCAAATTTCAAGCTAACACAAATTATTTGAATGGGTGACTGCTTCATGGATTTCTTGAGCAAGCAGAAATTTCCATTTTTGCTGTAAAATATCCTTCACCAGAAGCCAGAGTGCAAACGTTATGAGAACAGGAGAGAGATGAAAATGGAGAAGACAGGAGCCCCCCAAAATAAAGGCATGTGGGGGAAATGCTGCAGAGGCACCATCTCCACATCCATGTTCTGTAGCACAGAGTCACTGGGGTTTCACCCACTCTTGCTGAAAGAGGTAAAGGGGCTAGGCTGGCCAAGTTTGTCTCCGGAGGGGTCCAAATGAGAAAAATCACACTGGTTTAACTAAATGTTGGATAGTAAATGGAGTTAGGCAAACCAGTATTAATCCCAGTTGAGACACTTTTAATCCATTTTAAACCAGATTTACTGAAGTTTAGTTTAAGTCAAGTAGGAAACAGTTTGGACTAACCTGAAAAGTCAAACTAAAATAAAACCACACCCAAACAGTGGTTTGCACTGATTTGATAACTTATTTATGTTCAATTGTGGCGATTTTGTGGAGATGACAAGGTCTTAGAGTCCTCGACTCCTTCACTAGCCAGAACTGCCCAATACTGAAAAACGAGCTGTTTGCGCTGACAAGATTAGCCTTTTTCTCGATCTCACGGCTATTTCTCAGATCATGTCACTGGAGTTCATCAGAAAGATATGGAAATCAGACTCCTAAAGGGAAGTAAAATGTTCCTGTCCCAATAAACATGGAGCTGGTACAGGCTAAAAATCTGCATATCTTCAAAATGGCATAGTTCAACCAGCCCTTGCAGCAAAGCTTTTTCCCCTTGGCCAGTTAATTTGAATACTTCCTGCACTGGTAAATCACGGTGGCTCATGCACAAATGCATGATTAATTAATTAGGTGGCAGAGACATAGTGAAGCCTGAAACCTATGCAATCATTACAACGGATTTATTTAAGAGAAGCTTAAGCACCATATGCTGGTGAGTGGAACAAACAAACTTTTCAATTACATTGTAGATGGTTAACAGACTAATTTAACTAACTCCACCTACACTGTAGTTTGAACTTATATAAGATGACAGTCCCTCACTGTTACACACACAAAACAACACTAGCCAATGACTAGAATATGGATAGTAGGAGAAATAGGAGGAATTGGCAATAATGCTGAGAGAGTAGTTGGTGTTGTGGAGCAGTCTCCTGAGCCCCTCATGCACAGTGACCATTGCATCTGACCTGTCCTTTTTAACCCCCCCAAATCAAAACAAAAGACCCCTGCAGGAAGACGAGCTTCACACCACCCATAGAGTTATTTTGGAGGGCCCCCTGAGCACTGATTTTGATGAACAATGGTTTGTTATGGGCCCTCCCCCCAAATCTAAGATGACAGCACCTGCAGAGACAAGCTGAGATCAGGATCAGTTGTGGCATACATTAAAACAACATAGCCACTTTGCAAACTTCTGTATGCACATGCACAACATGTTAACTGGATTTACTATGCAAATTACTGAGTCCTGGAGGATTAGGCTGGTGAAACAGAGCGGTCAGTGGGAAAATTCAGACCCTATGGGACCTTGAAAGCAGGTAAAGCAGAAATAACATTAGAGTTGTGGGTATTCTCAAGAATGTAAGAAAGCTTTGATCCATGGAGTTTATTCAATCCTTCTTGAAGGAGGCCCTGAAATTCCTTCTTACGCTGACCTGGAGGTAGAGAAAGCACACAAGACTCTGGCCCCTAAACCTGCACAGGGGAATGGACCCCGAACATTTATTGGTTAAGGAGAAGCTACTCAGGCAGGCTGGAGAGCCCAGTAAGTGAGAATGGAGCACCCGCCTGCCTGAATAATGTTATTCCAGGACCAAGCCAGGGAGATCATTGAAAGAAGAGCATGTTTTACTCAATCCAGACACTGGCCAGGCAAAAAACATCATTCAATACTGTGACACTCTGTACCTCAGAGTAACACCTTGGAACCCTCATATTCACCACTATCATATAATTATGTGTTTTGTACATAGGATGCCTTGTAAGGTTTCATTTTAAAAGTTTTGATCTGTTGAACATTAATATCCTGTTGGATTGTATGTACTATCATTGTATATGAATTATTGCTATATATGTTACTGAAATACCTTGTGAGGTTGGGAACACTCACAACTGGCCCTTTCAGGTACAATAATGGAGTAACCAAACAGCACTGATGGTTCATCAACACGGATCAAGGAAAGAATCCACCATTCCAGAGACTTTTCAGAGGCAGCACATATACAATGGAGACTGCTTGACTAGTGGGGACTGCCTGATCCCCATGTAGCAGCAAAAGATCTTTCAAGCAAACTGGAAGAACACATAAAAGTAACCAACTTTGATCTCTATGTTTGCTACTTATAATTACTTAAAATCTATTTTTCTGTAGTTAATAAACCTGTTTTATATTTTACCTAAAACAGTGTGTTTTGGTTGAAGTGCTTGTGAAATCTCAGCTCAGTTTACAAAGCCTGGTGTGTGTCCTCTCCACATCGAGGGAGGGGTGAACTCAATAATGAACTTACACGGGCCAGGGTTCTGACCAGCACATGGTGGTATACCCTGCGGTGCAAGTCTGGGGAGCTGGGGGGAACAGGCTGAAGCCTCTAGTTGGTTCATGAGTGGCTGGGAGATCATTCATGTTATGCTGTTGGGTGTGTCCCTGCCTGTGGATAGCCGTAAAAGGGCAGCACCTGTCAGAGGTTTGTAGCTTGCCAATAGCATCACAGAGCACGATAGATACCCCAGGTGGTGGGACAGAAGGCTCAGTGGTCCCACAGTCCAGGTTGCACCCCGGGGACCTGTCACAAATACTTTATGCAGTACCCTGCATGTGGGGCATTATGGGCATCATTCACACCTTCCAGGATCCATGCCTTGCAGAAGCCTTTATTAACCCCATTCATCAAACCCCATTTAAGTGACTCTTCTTGCAATATTACAGAATGCATGTGTGAACTCCAGCTGCACTGTCATGTTAGTTTTCCTCTTAGCAGCCTTCTATACATTGCCGGTGACTAGCTTTACTGACCACAGCCTCCCCGTCCTACCACCAGTAGCTAATTGGCATACATATTGAATGTGGAATAGATCCCTCCTACAGACACTCTTCACGCAATTTACCCCCAACTGCTTGACAGAGTTATTTAAGCCCCTTCCCTGGATTTAAGGGAAGGAGTAATTGCAAATGAGGGTTGCACTTGTACCACAGGAACTACAGTGCAGGCAGATATCTGCAAAGTGGTGTTGCACTTGTATCACGGGAATCAAGGTCACAAACATTCTCTTATCCATGAGAGGCAATGGTCTCATGAATGCATTGGACTGGAATGAATTGAAGAAATCAATAGCTACTGGGGATGAGCTACTAGAGGTCTCCTGAATTTTTAAAACCACAAGCTCAAGGATTAAGCACACCAGCAGAGGACATCAGCTTCTTTCCTGGACATAACCTACAAAATGCAGGGATTGCGTGGACACCCCCACCCGCCACACACTCCTTTCTTCCTGACCTGCCTTTACCCTGTTTTGCCCCTCCCTCTCTCCTTTACTTTCCCCCTTCTTCCCCCTCCAATTATCCCATTTCCCCCTATACATGTTCCGCCACCCATCCTCCCGCACCTTACATCTCAGGATCCATAGGAATGGGGTAACATAATGCCTTCTTTTACAGCCAGCTGGAACCTTCGGAGCACAGCTGCACAAGAGCAGAGGGCAAGCCTCCTAAGGATCACACAACACCCAAGCATAGCACAATCCTTCTGTACAAGCTACATACATGACAACACATGGCAAGGGCTCACATCCCCACACAATATCAGTTATCAATTACAGTCAATGTGTCCAATAATATTAATTGTGTCTCCTGAAACATTAATGTGCTAAACCCATTAAAAGGAAAAAATATATTCATCACTTTTAAAACAAAGAGCTGGCATACCAATGCTACAGGAGACCCATTTAACTGACCAAGAGGTACAAACCCTAGAGCAGGACTGGGTGGGAGCAGATATTTTTAGTTCTTATAACTCTAGAGTTAGGGGAGTTACGAAACTGATTCACAAAATATTAACTCTCACGGTCACTGAGCATGAAACAGACCCCCTCCCACACACACAAGGTAGATTTGTAATGGCAAATGGCAATCTAAATGTCTGCATGTTAACCATTATAGCGAGTAAAGAGGTGGGCCTGCCCACTGTCCCCACTAATCTTCAACATAGTGCTGAACCCTCTGGCACATGTAATCTGGGGCTGTGCGGAGAGACAGGTATTAAGATTGGTCATACAGAACAAAACACTATGTTGTATGTAGATGATATGCTGGTCCTACCTTCTGACCCACAATGTTCAATACCCAAATTATTAGAACTTATCAAGGGTTTGGGCACTCGTCTGGATACAAAATTAACTGCAGCAAGTCCGAGGCATTAGGACTAACTAAATATACACAACAGGCCTGCTTAGTAAATTGGATTAGACGGATCACACACAACACAACGGACAATAGACAATAGACATGAAACCCTGAGAAAATCTGAGTCTATTAGGGCGGATTCCTAGGAATGGTCAACAAAAAAAATCCCGTCAGGGGATGTGGAGGGAATATTGCAGGAATACACAGGAATCCAAGCATTGGGTAAATATCTTACCCATTTCCCTTTTCTGATGTATGGCATCTTTGTACTTCTTTTATATATTGGCACCAAGAATTTCGTTATAAGAAAAAAGATTTAAAAAGTTTACTAAATAAAATCATAATAAAAATAATATTGCAGAAAAAGGTTTTCTCCAGAACTGGTTCAGTGTTCCCAAATATTTTCCTTGCAATCCAGTGTGTAGCTGTTGATACAAGAAATTTTGAGCTGCTCTGTTCTGTTTCCTAAGCACAGCTCTGAAAACTGCTTTGCCACCATTAACTGAAATTAAGGGAAGAACTAAAATAAAATGAACTAAATTGGTAAGAAATAGGGTGGAAACAGCAGACCTTGACATTAAGATGCATAAATTAACAATTAGATACATATTAAAAGGGATGAGGTTATTATTTACAGTTTAATAATTTTGGTAATGTGGTATGTGTAAAAACGTTGGCACACAGCCAAGGAGAGTGACTTAGCAGTTTTGGGTTAGCCTATAGCTGGTCTGTTGGACTGCAGTCAGGTAAAGGTCACTCAGGCATGCTCAGTCCAAAATGAGGTGAGGGTCACAGACATCAATAGTAAACAGACCATAATATGAAGACTTGTTATGTAACAGCTTTGATTGACAGCCGAATTTAGCAGTTGTAATTATTCTATAAGTATGGACCAATCAGAGAGGGTTTAAAGGTGATTGGAGGATAGAGTATGCTAATATCAGGTTTGGAAAACAAGCCAATCTGAAAGGGTCTAGTGGCTGGTAAAACTGAATAAAAGACAGGCAGTCAGCAGGCAAAAGTCAGTCAAGATAAGGAGCCGGGAGAAGATTCTATCAGAAAAAAGAAACCCAAAGGAGCGAAGAACAGCAAAGACGACGGCCTGAAAGAAGAAGCAGCAGTCACAGCAGCTGCAGTACCAGGGACAGAACAGAAGGAGCCTTAGACAGAGCAGAGCGAGAGAAGACTTACGAAGGGCAAGCATGCCAACTATAGTGTAAAACAGGAGTAATGAGTATGTGTCTGTAGGTTTGGGTTAATAAAGATGTGTGTTTGTGTTATGAATGTTACATTGTTTCATATGTATAAAGTTTAAGATTCTGTCAGGGACCTCAAATGACTAATCACTGCATGCAGAACACAGCCAGTTAGTGTTGGTCTAACTATGTGATTATGGTTCGGGTACTTTTAACCTGTACCAAGGATTGTTCTAATGGATTTATGTCCGTTTTGATTTATGTTTAGATTAATTGTATCAGGGAAGGTTCGTTACACTAAAAAAAGAAAATACTTTGTTTTGGAAGAACACTGCCTGGGTGTCAATCAATTATATCAGAGGGCTGTATCCATGTCCTCCCAAGGGTAGCAGGTCTAAGCTGTACTGGGAAGTTTTTCCTAAAAGTGTTTTCTGCAGAACCCCGGCAATTCCTCTAGGGTGGGCCCCCTTTCACCTCATAAAAACAGATCAATGAGTCAACTGAAGGGCACCTCTGCTAAGCCCAGGAAGGGGCAATAAGTGAGCTGTTGTGGGGGTACCTTGGATCATTCCTGCTCTGGGTAGGAAATGACCAAATGGGTGCAAGGTCTGGTGTCCACAATTTAAGAAGAACATTGATAAATGGGAGAGGGTTCAGAGAAGAGCCATGGGAAGGATTCAAGGATTAGAAAATTTGCCTTATAGTGTTAGACTCAAGTACTCAGTTTATTCAGGTTAACAAAGGGAAGGTTAAAGGGTGACTTGATCATAGTCTATAAATACCTACATGGGGAGCAAATATTTAATAATGGGCTCTTGAGTGTAACGGAGAAAGGTATAAAAAGATCCAATGGCGGAATTTTAATCTAGACAAATTCAGATAGGAAATAAGGCATAACTTTTGAACAGTGAGAGTAATTAAGCATTGGAACAATTTACCAAGCCTCAGGGTGGATTCTCCATTACTGGCAATTTTTAAATCAAGATTGGAGGCTTTTCGAAAAGATCTGCTCTAGGAATTATTGTGGGGCAGGTCTCTAACCTGTGTTATACAGGAGGTCAGACCAGGTGATCTCAATGGTCTCTTCTGGCCTTGGAATCTAAGAACTTTGAGACTGAGCAATATGCAGGTGCATAAATGTATTTAGCACAGGTGTTCCTGTGACAGATAAACAGGAAAACCACCGTGTTCAGTGACCCTCTATAGCCCACCTTGATCTGTGTAGTGAATGTACCATCAACCATTTCCACAGTCAACAAGACACAGATGCAACACTAAAGTCCATGACACATATTCCAGAATGGACTAGAGCAGCTGTTGGATATTTAAAGGTTTTTCACTGGTAGCATAAGAGATAGAGGCATAAAGATGCTCTTTGAGAACTTCAGAGCTGCTACTACATCAGTAAAAAACAATCTAATTTGAAATTTTATTGCGTCCCAGTCCTCCATACCAAAATACTAGTGGGTTCAATTTAAGATGTAAAGATGTATCTGAAATAGTTACAAATTATGTTTATATTTTTTTCATCAGTCTTCCCTGCAGAGGATGTGGAGGAGATTCCCACAACTGAGTCATTCTTTTCAGGTGATAAATCTGAGGAACTGTTCCAGACTGAGGTGTTGATAGAGGAGGTTTTGGAACAAGCTGAAAAATTAAACAGTAATATGTCACCAGGACCAGATGGTATTCAGCCAAGAGTACTGAGGGAAATCAAATATGAAATTGCAGAACTATTAATTGTGGTATGTAACCAATCACTTCAATCAGACTCTGTACCAGCTGACTGGAAGATAGGTAACGTAACACATTTTTTAAAAGGGTCCAGAGATGATCCTGGCAGTTAAAGGCTGGTCAGCCTAACTTCAGTACCAGGCAAAGTGGTAGAAGCTACAGTAAAGAACAGAGTTATCAGATAACAGAGTTATCAGATCAGGTAAACATGATATTTTGGGGAAGAGTCAACAAAGCTTTTGTAAAGGGAAATCATGCCTCACCAATATATTAAAATTATTTGAGGGAGTCAACAAGCACATGGACAAATGTGATCCAGTCAATGTAGTGTACTTGAATTTTTAGACAACTTTTGACAAGGTCTCTCACACCAAAAGCTCTTAAGCAAAGTGAGCAGTCATGGGATAAGAGGGAAGGTTCTCTCATGGCTCAGTAATGAGCTAAAATATAGGAAACAATGGGTAAAAATAAATGCTCAGTTTTCACAGTGGAGAGAAGTAAATAGTGGGGTCCCCCAAGGATTGGTATTGTGACCAGTGCTATTCAACGTATTCATAAATGGTCTGAAGAAAGGGCTAAATAGTGAGGTGGCAAAGTTTGCAGGTGTTGCAAAATTACTAAAGATAGTTAAGACCAAAACTGACTGTGAAGAGTTCCAAAGAGATCTCAAAAAAATGGGTAACTGGACAACAAATTGGCAGATGACATTCAGTGTTGATACAGTTGTTTTCCAAAGTGATACACATTGGAAAACAACTGCAAATATACATTCAAAATGATGATGTGTAAATTAGCTGTTGCCACTCAAGAAAGAGATCTTGGCATCATTGTGGATAGTTCTCTGAAAACATCCACTCAATGTGCAGCAGCAGTCAAAAAATCTAATAGAGTGTTAGGAACCATTAGGAAATGGATAGATAATAAGATGGATAATAGCATAATGCCACTATATAAATCCATGGTACGCCCACACCTTGAATACTACATGCCGTTCTGGTCATCCCAACTCAAATAAGATGCATTAGAACTGGAAAAAAATACAGAGAAGGACAACAAAAATGATAAGGAGTATGGAACAGCTTCCATATGAGGAGAGATTTAGAAGACTGGGACTATTCATTTTACAAAAGAAATGACCGGGGGTTGTGGGAAATATGATAGAGGTCTATAAAATCATGATGTGTGGAGAAAGCAAATAAAATGTTATTTACCCCTTCAAACAACACAAGAACCGGGGACACCAATGAAAATAATAGACATCAGGTTTAAAACAAACAAAAGGAAGTATTTCTTCACACATCACACAGTCAACCTGTGGAACTCATTGCCAGGGGACGTTGTGAAGGCCAACAATATAACAGAGATCAAAAAAGCATTACAGAAGTTCATAGGTCCATCAATGGCTATTAGCCAAGATGGTCAGGGACACAACCCCATGCTCTAGGTGTCTCTAAGTCTCGGACTGCCAAAAGCTGGGACTAGACAGTGGGGGATGGATTACTCAATAATTGCCCTGTTCTGTTCCCTCCTTCTGAAGCACCTGGCACTGGGCTCTGCGGGAAAACAGAATACTGGCTAGATCAGTGATTCGCAAACTTTTGTACTGGTGACCCCTTTCAAACAGCAAGCCTCTGAGTGCGACCCCCCCCTTATAAATTAAAAACACTTTTTTATATATTTAACACCATTATAAATGCTGGATGAAAAATGGGGTTTGGGGTGGAGGCTGACAGCTCGCGACCTCCCATGTCATAACCCCCAGTTTGAGAACCCCATGGCTAGATGGACCATTGGTGTGACCCAGTATGGCCATTCTTATGATCTTATGATTCATTGTTGCATTTAAAAATGTATGGGGCACCATTCCTGTAGTTCTTGACTGGGAAGACTCTCATGGAAGACTTGTAAAGGAACTTATCATACATAGTACTATAGTATCACTGCTTATTTACATTCTAGTGCTACAACCTATTGCACATTAAAATTATTCATAACTTAATAACATGCCAAAATTATCATCTCGCAAATTAGCAGTGTGGTGATTTTGCTTCATGATGCCATAGAAGCAGCTGGGTCAGATAAGCCTATCTTAGAGCCCCTCTTTGTGGGGTACTAAAGGACCACCAGACACTCCATGATTGGACCTTGATGATCCCGCTGTGCTTCAGGAGCCAATCACAATATGACAGAGGAGAACTTCAGCTTTCCTGTGGCCAGCCTATAAGGCCATCCCCAGAATGCAACAGAAATAGTCTTTGTTAAGACTTGTGGGCAATGGTTTGAGTTAAACATTTCAAGTTCCCACATCCTCCTCTTCAACAGGAAGGGTGACAGAGAGGAACCCTGCAGTCCTGTGTGTTCTTCTGAGAGCATCCCCATTGAACTAAACCCTTTCTCAATGAGGAGAGTAGCCAATAATGTGGCCAGTTAAATCTGGCACAGAGAGAGCAAGGAACAAATGGTCAAAGTCACAGTGCAAATACTGCATAGTTTTAATTTATTTTTTAAAAAGGAAGAAAAGGCAAAACAAGCAAAAGAGGTGATACTACGTTACTGCTGCTTGGCAGCCAGCCATAATTTCTCAAAAAACTCCCTCTCACCCCCGCTTGGGGGGAAAAATGTCATTTGTCACCCTTGTTTAAGAATAAGAAGTATAGACTGTTGTCTCAAACATTCAGTGCATCCCAATAGGAAATCAGAGTGACAGTGTTCTGGCATTATCTTGAGACATGCCTGCCAATAAGGGCAACTAGATTCTTTTAGATCAAATTACTTTGATCCTGAAAGATTGCATTTGATATAATTATCATGCACCTTTCTGAGTCAATTACATATTGTGGATCTTTGACTCTTACATCAAGGTCACAAGGGAATCATTTTCAATTGCAGTGGTAAGGAAATTCTGTGGCTGTTTGGAGCTATTAGTGCTCCAAGGATTGTTGAGAAGATCAATGGTGACACAACTTTGCCTTAAAGTGCATTTTATGTGTAACTTTAGCGCCCTCGTGGCCAAGATGGAGTCTGCTCTGCAGGCAGCTCTGGCCAAGAGATGGCACGCACAGGAATGCAGCAGGAAAAAGCCCGTCCACCCAGGGGCACCTGTTCCAAACACCCCAGAGTGAATACACACCCCCACCGGAAAAGTACAATGGATATAAGAAAGGGAAATATTTATTTACCCAGGGATGAGAGGAGAAATATAGGGGGAGTGGTAAAACAAGGCTGCATCCAAACCAAGGCCCCACAGGCCCAGTGGTAGCACAGTCTGGAAGGGCAGACACTGAGCAATGTGTCTGCACACAGAGTTCAGGAGTCCTGAGTAAAGTTCCAGTCCAGTGGGGAATCTTGGGTGCTCCTGGTTGTCTTCGGCACCAGTGAACTTTCCCCAACAAACCCCTCCGGTGCCCTCTTCTGCCGCTCTCTGCAAAGCCACACAGAGCGACCACCTCCCCACTTAACTAGCTACAGCCTCCCTCCTTATTCCCAATGCAGAGTCACAAGCCCCAGTACTCACAGCCCCATGCAGCTCTGGGCAGCCCTGATACTGGGTCCAGATACGGCCTGTCCTTCTCGGGCGATTCCTCCCTGGCACAGTGCTGCTCCTGGCTCCTGTCCTGGGCTGTCCCCAATCAGCTGCCCTGGCCTTCCCAGGCTCCAGGCAGGTTCTCCGCTGCTTCACTTTGCCAGGGTCTGCTTGCTGCAGCCCTTCTCTCCATGGAGCTCCAAAGCCACCCCCTGGAGTTTCCCTCCTTTCTCTCACTGCTCCCCCTCCCCACTTAGGAAAAAGATTTAAAGGGGCCATGCTCTCTAAACCCCAAAGGGGTTACATATGGAGAAATCTCCAGCAATGTGAGAACATGCACATTCGTTTCCTGGCTATGGCCAATAAGAATGAGTTTCTGAAGGAAGAAGGCTGTTTGGCAGAGCTAACTTTGAGGGCCATTGACTTCCATGGAAAGTGGGTTTAACCCTAAAACCTGGTCTACACTTAAAAGTGTTGCCAAAATGGCTGTCAGTTAGGAATGTAAAAATCATACCCCAACCAACATAGCTAAACTGGCAAAAAGTCCTTTTTGCTGGTCTAGTTGATTTCATTCAGGAAAATGGGATAAGCTAGACTGGCAAGAGAACGCTTTTGCCAATATAAGCTCTGTTGCAAGGAGGCGTGGCCTCCCTTGGAGATTGACAGGGAGGGAGGGCCTTGCACGCCTAAAAGCTCTATTTCCACTAGGAGGGTTTGCCAGTATAGCGATACCAGTAAACCCTTTCTAGTGGAGACATGGCAGGTGTTCAGTAAAAATTGGAAAACCCATTATAACCCCCTGGATTGTGCTAGCTTGTGAAGGAAAGCCTGGATTTGTTTGATCTGCTGCACTTAGGATGAAACACCACAAAGCTTTGAGCAGGGTGAGGAGGATGGGTCTCCACGCACTGGTCTTTTTCTGAGTAAGAAAGTAATGGGAATAAAACTCTCTCCTCCTGTGTTGAGCTGGTAGCAGTTCCTTGGCACCAAATTGTTGTTTATTTCCTGTTGTAACAGGTGCTCATGAGAGGGATCCCTGGAGAGGGATGTGGAAGGGGGTGGGTAGGTGGACTAGAAATAAAGGGGATTGAGTAACCCTTCGGAATAATTTCCAGAACCCATTTGGCTGTAGTGATGTTATTCCAGACTGGGTAATATGGTGACAGACAGTCTCCGAATGGTCTGGAGACAGGATCTGGCTCTGGAATCAAAGAGTGTGGAGGTCTCGTGCCCTCGACCACACCTTCAAAATGACTGTCTGGAGGTGGATGGTTGAGACGAGGAAGGCTGATCTTGGTTCTGCTGGTGTCTTGTCTGTCTTTGCTTACGTCCTTGGTCATACTGTCTTTGGGGCTGAGAGTATGGGGTATGGAGTATCTCTGGTTGTAAAACCTGCCTGTTTCTTTTGTTTACAGGAACATATATGCCCAGGGTTTTTAAGGTTGCCCAGGAGTCCTTTAAGGTGTGTAAGGACATATCATTTTTTTCTGCAAACAATTTTTGACCCTCAAAGGATAAGTCTTCCACAGTGGCTCACAGAACCCAGTATGGCCCTTGGGAACCTGGAGAGGTGGAGCCAGAATGCTTGGTGCATGACCGCAGATGTAGCGATGGACTGTGCTTCTGTGTCTACCGAGTCAAGAGAGGCCTGTAGGGCCATCCTGGCGATAAGAGACCCTTCAGAAATGTTTGCTTTGTACAGGTTTTTTTGGGGGGGGAGGCAGATTTTCAATAAAAATAGACATTTTGGAGAACAGATTATGCGTATATTTAGCCAGCAAGACTGAATAGTTATCTATGCAGAACTGGAGCATAGCTGAGGAATAGGCTTTCCACCTGAAAAGGTCTCACCTTTTCCAGTCCTTATCATATGGGTTGTTCTAGACTGATGTTGTTTTCCCCATTGATTGACCGCCACCTATCACCAGCGAATTTGGTGCAGGTGGGTGAACAGAAACTTAGCCCCCTTTTCTGGCACATAATACTTTTTGTCAGACCTTTTACAAGAGGGAGGGGCAGTAGCAGGTGTCTGCCAGATTATTTTTGCAGGGTCCATTATGGCATCATTAATAGGCAGTGCTATCTTTGCTGTTGGAGAGCCTGAAGTATGTCTGTGCACTTATGTTGGGTCTCTGGTAGCTCTGTTAACAAAATGTCCAGGGATTCCGCTACCCTTTTAAATAGGTCCTGGAAAGATTTGAAATCATTCCGCAAAGTAGGGGGTGAGGGCATTTTTGTTTCATCCGACAACGAAGATGAGATGTGGGTGGCCGGCAGAGTATCACCTTCAGGTGCGTCCTCAGGCACCTTGGCCTCTTCATCTTGCATCTCTAAGGGTGCTGGGACTGTTGGTGAAGGGGACCATGTTGCTCTGGATCTCGGTGGGGGGCCTGAGATTCTGGGCCCTCTACATGGTCCACAGACCCCAGTATGGCCAATTAGGTCATAGGAGGCAGTACCCATGGCTGAGCCTGCCAGCCCCGCACGTCTGCAGATGTGTGGTGCTGAGAGGGTTCTGGTTTAGGGGAGGAGTGGCGAGAGGTGTATATCTCTGCCTCATCCTCCTCTTCCTCATCACTGGAGAGGGGAGGGGCTGATCCACAGGGAGTGGTCACCAGGTTTGCTCCCGGTCTCGCTGGGGTACTGTCGGTACTGAATAGGGGAGTCCCAGGCATTGAGGCAACTATCAGGTCTGCCTGTCTCATGGATTGCTGCGGATCTATGAGGCTCGATGCCGGGAATGGCAGCACACACCGACTAGGAATCAGGGTCAGAGCTGTAAGTTCTGATGACTTGCTGTGTTGTATAGGTACAGCAGGTGGCACCATTGGACTACTCGGTACCGAGGTTTTCTTTGGCTCCATAGATACAGAGCTGGGAGGTTTGGCTTTAGTGCGCATACCTCCATGAGAGCTTGCCCAGGTAGGGAAGTTAGCTCCTTGGGAAGTTTTGGTACTGGACATTCCTGGTGCGTCATGGTCCGGTGCTCTCAGTGCCATCAGTACCATGGCAGATTTTTCACTCAGATTGTTTTCTTTTAGGTGAATCTTGTTGTGGGGAGACCACTTTTCGGCAGCCTTTTGGGGAGCAGGCTTCTTAGCATTCATTTTTGAAGTAGAGCCCCTGTCAGAGACTGCCGCTGGTGACCATTGCCAGGAGGGGTCCTGGACTCTGGGTCAGAGGCTGGTCTGACGGAGAAGTTTCAATTGAAGATCCCTGGCCTTCCTTGTCCTAGCAGTCAATTTTTTGCAGTGTGGACACTTTGGGGCGATGAGTGTCTCGTCAAGGCAGTGGACACACTGTGCGTGGCCGTCTGAGACCGGTACCGAAAGTCTACAAGTCAGGCAGCGTTTAGAGCCAGGAGAGCTGGGCATGGCTGAGACGGTACTTGCTTTGGAGAAAGAAGAGGGATAAGCCCGTTTTTGTTTCTCTCTTCTTGTTTTTCAAAGCCAGGCATCCACCGGACAGGTGGGGTGAAAGGGAAAAACTATAAATAAGTAAAATATAAAATAAAGGATATAAAGAATGAAATGATAGATGAACAATACCAGGAATAATAACAACAACAAAACTATTGTGCTATCTGAGGGAAGAGAGGGTGCTGCTGTCACTCTGACTCAAGTCAAAGATGTTAGAGAAGAAACTGGGGGATGGTTGGCTGCACATGCTAGGTAACCGCTCGGAGCAGTGCGTCCACAGCCAACCAGGCACTGCTACTACAAATCTCCAATGACAAGCACGGGACGCCAAGACACCTAAAATGGAGCACCCACAGGGATACTACTCAAAGATTTTTTTGTTCCTAATATACTTAAAAACTCCTCCCTATTGTCCTTAACTCTGGTGGCCTTTATTGATTTACTGCAATTCCTAGCTTCTAATTTATATTTATTATTATCAGCTGCCCCAACTTCTATTTGTAATGTATTCTTTTTAATTTTTTATATCTGCCTTCACTTCTCATCTAAACCAGTTGGGTTTTTTAACCAGTACAGACTTCCTCTTCAGTTGTGGCTTTCTGGCCATCTAGTCAAATATATTGATTTGTAGCACATTAGGGTCTGCTTCCCTTTTTTGCCTAACCAGTGAGTCTTTTTGAGAAGTTTCTTCTTTGACCTGGGCCCAACCATCCGGACTGTGCACATGTACCACTTTCATTGTGAATTCCATGCACAAGAGCAAATGATATCTGCACTCCAGGTATTAAAATAATAAGGCTGTAAAGAATAGAAATAAATATAACACACCCTTCCCATCCCATCCACCTGCACATAATGCTATCATTTTGACAACAGATCGCCAGGTGCCTATTGTGTCTGACAGCAGAGATTATATTACATACAAAAAAACCTATTAAAATCAAGTTTTTTAGGTTGAAAAGTCAAATGTCTGAAAGTTTAGAAATGCAACATTTACAGTTAGTCATACAACTTTAATTCTCCTCCCTTGTGCATCCAACCTGTGCGCTAAATGAGACAGAGTTCCGTGAAAAAAAAACAAAAAACAAAACAGTATGTGATCATGTAATTAAAGAGCATATAACAACATTTGAGAACAAGGGTGATGTTTAATAGCTCATAACTCACCTGAGCTTAAATGGAATTTTATGGGACAAAGAAAAGGCACTTCCCTAGCCTGAGGCTTTCTTCCTGACAAGTATCTAGGGCCTGCTGCAAGTAACCAAGGCTTTAGGCTTTCTCAAAAAAAGTCACACAAGTATCTTTTATACTAGAAAGTGTTAGACAACTCAGACAGGGTGTGGTGGGGTGTCTGCCCCACCTCCATGCTAGATGGGGCTGCAGCAGGCCAGTCTGCCTGTGCAGCCCGGCAGCCAATAAGGGAAGGGCTTATTGGGAGCCAATCAGGGCTAGGATTGGAGACAGCCAGTCAGGGCCAGGCTCAGCCCTATAAAAAGGCTGCTCTGAGAGAAGAGAGTCAGTCTGTCCCAGACTTTCAGGGAGGAAGGTCTGTCTCCTGAGCAGGAGCGCAGCGCAGCGCAGTGCTGGGGAGGTTCAGAGAAGCAGAGTGGAGCTTCAGCCTGATACCTGCCAGACTGCCGGCCCTGAATAGAAGGGCCTAGAGGGTGCAATGGGGTCAGAAGGGAAGTGACCCAGCGAAGGCTGAAGTCAAGGGGAGAGAAGGAGGGCCGAGAGGCTGCCATTAGAGGGTCCCGGGTCGGGACCCAGAGTAGCGGGCGGGCCTGGGTCCCCTCCTTGTACTGCATCGGGCCGTGGAGCAGTGGCCGAGTCAGGCTGCAACCTGCCCCCAACGTAAGAGGGGCTAGACTTGGGGGTTGTGGCAGGCCACTGAGGCCAGTGCAAAGACTCCTGTTAGCGCCCCCCCCCTCCGGAAGGGAGTATGGATTGACTAAGGGGCACTGCCGGAGGGCAGTGGTCCGAAAGAGGATGCCGCAAGCCAGAGAGCGACGCGGGTCCACACGCCAACCGAGGGTGAGACAACGGACGGGACACCACCAGGAGGGGGCGCTCCACTGGACAAAGCTAATTCCTGAGACAACCAGTAGGAGGCACCAGGGGGTGAGTCACAACCCCATCACACAGGGGTCACCACCAGCTCCCATTCTATTACTCAGCATTAGAGAGAGAACCCTATGTGCAATGTTTCTAAAGGAGAGAATCGTGAAATGACTAAATATAGGACATGAAGGCCAGCCCCATCCAGTGATCCAGACTGCTGAACCTGCTGTGATCCACTAATATGGGAAGCAACTCTAGGGAAGCCAATGAAAATTATGTTGGAGCAGGGCTCAAAATGACACTGATCTCCTTGGTAGTACTCAAGCACCTGATAAGGATGAGGCAGCTGCACCGTTCCCAGAGAACATAAATGAGCCAAATAATGACATGGGGAAGAAAGGCAATTTAAATGCTGCTGAAAGCATAACTATTAGCTCACCTAAGTCTGCTGCAGGGATCAACACAAGTGAGACACTCACATAGGGACAGCACATAAACACATAAATGCAGTGGGAGGAAGAGATGCAAGATGCACAATGTTCCATCCCTAACAATCATAGACCCCTAGCGCTAGAAGGGACCGCCTGGGTCAGCTACTTTAACCCCTGTCAAGATGCAGGATGTGTTGTGTCTAAACCATACAAGACAGATGGCTCCAGCCTGCTTTGGAAAGTCTCCAGGGAAAGAGCATCCATGCCCTCCGGTGGCCGTCTGTCCCTTTGTCCTACAGGGGTTTAAAGAACACATGTGACAGCTATAGAAAAGCTCTGACCAGTAGAACTGTGAAAGCAAGAGAAAAGGCAATCATAGAAGATTAGGGTTGAAAGAGACCTCAGGAGGTATCTAGTTCAACCCCCTGCTCAAAGCAAGACCAACACCAACTAAATCAGCCCAGCCAGGCCTTTGTCAAGCCGGGCCTTAAAAACCTCTAAGGATGGAGATCCCACCATCTACCCAGGTAACCCATTCCAGTGCTTCACCATCCTCCTAGTGAAATAGTTTATTGTAATATCCAACCTAAACCTTCCCCACTGCAACTTGAGACCATTGCTCCTTGTTCTGTCATCTGCCACCACTGAGAACAGCCGAGCTCCATCCTCTTTGGAACCCCCCTTCAGGTATTTAAAGGCAGCTACCAAATCCCCCCTCACTCTTCTCTTCTGCAGACTAAATAACCCCAGTTCCCTCAGACTCTCCTCATAAGTCATGTGCCCCAGCCCGCTAATCATTTTTGTTGTCTTCCACTGGACTCTCTCCAATTTGCCACATCCTTTCGGTAGTGTGGAGCCCAAAACTGGACACAGTACTACAGATGTGGCCTCACCAGTGCTGAATAGAGGGGAATGATCACGTCCTTCGATCTGCTGGCAATGCTTCTACTAATGCAGCCCAATATGCCATTAGCCTTCTTGGCAACAAGGGCACACTGCTGACTCATATCCAGCTTCTCATCCACTGTAATCCCCAGATCCTTTTCTGCAGAACTGACGCTTAGCCAGTCGGTCCCCAGCCTGTAGCAGTGCATGGGATTCTTCTGTCCTAAGTGCAGAACTCTGCACTTGTCCTTGCTGAACCTCATCAGATTTCTTTTGGTCCAATCCTCCAATTTCTCTAGGTCACTCTGGACCCTATCCCTGCCCTCCAGCGTATCTACTGCTCTCCCCAGCTTAGTGACTGTGCAAACGGTGGAACTTCCAGAGTGTAGAGAAGGGACCTAGTTGCCTTGCCACACAGTGGAATCCACAGCTTTGCGTTTGGTGCCTAGCTCCCTGTGGCATGCCTGGGGAGAGCCAGACACCTCAGAATGGGATTCATAAAGCTGAGCAGGGGAGCCACTGAAACTATCCAATGGGAAATGCCAAGTATAGGGGTTGGCCTAACCTCCTCTCCCCAAACGGAGTTAGGCACCTACGTTCAGATCAGAGGGAAGAGTCTAATTCCCACTTGCAAATCCCCTCCAGGAGTTAGGCACCAGCTCGCTCAAGGCTGGAGGAGGGGACAATGGCGCATCCCTTGTAACTATTAGCCCAGTGCTTAGAACACTCTCCCAGGATGCGGGGGAGACAGGCTCAGATCCCTCTTCTGCCTAAAGCTGAGCCTGGGTGCCTGAGCCGCTGGGCTATGGGGTATTCTCAATTTCTCCAGCTGGAGCTGTTCCATGTGGTATAAATAATTAAATATCAATTGGGCCAGAGAGTGATTGAGAATGACCAGATAGCTCCCTGGATAGGGTACTCACCTGGGAGGTGGGAGACCTCAGCTCCAGTCCCCCCATGCCAATCACTACTGGATTATTCCTACAGTGGGATAGAGATTGAGAGAGCACTGCCCCGGAACACCTGTCGCCCAGGCACTCTCCTGACAAGTTGAGCCTCCAGTTCAAGTTGCTGCTCCACATCAGGCAGAGGGTGGAATTGAACCAGGGTTACCACATCCTAAGTAAGTGCTCTACCCTCTGGGCTAGTTCTTGGGCGGGGGGGCACCAGCACCTCTGGGTCAATCTGTGAGGAGTACTCCGAAACGCCAAATGCTCAGGCCCCACAGACGCCATAGGCTGAGCAAGGCCTAGTTTGAGGATCCGAATGGGGCTTAGATGTGAGATCGGTACCTGGGCACTAGGTTAAGGCAGCTGTGCTCATGTCAACTGGCAGAACTTTAGTCAACACAATGACTTTAATGGCAGAAATTTTAGTGCCTAGGGACTTTAGGTGCTTACAGGGTTAGGCAGCTGAGAATCTCAGTGACACCTAAATGCTGTATTTGGGGGCCTCGTGTGGCAGTTACATGCTTTTGTCCTTGTATGGATCTAGCTAACATGCCCAGCAGGCCTTGCGGTGTGTCACCATCTAACAGGAAGAAGGAAATATTTATAGCATCATGTAGAACAAAACAATTCTTTAAGAAATGCACAGGACCTGAGAATTAAAGAAATTGTTTCTACATTTTACTTTTCATTTTACTCTTTTCCTTTCTACTTTCTCCACTTTATATTAGCTTCACTATCTACACTGCTTTAGCTAATGAAACTATAATGATGCTTGTTTATTTGGGTTTGAAAAGTCTATTTCTGCTCCTATTAGTATACGTATAACATGCAATATGCCAAAGTTCTGGAAGATGTAACATGCCAGGCATATCCCACATACCACAGAAAGGTGATCTGACAATGTGACACCAGCTAAACCTAGGCATCTAAAACACTTTTTTGAGATTCAAAATGTCTTTGCATTGTGTAACAGGCTGAGCATTTGAGCATCATTAGACTGGAAGTACGATGGAGTTTGGGGATCTGAAATAGGCATAGCTAGTGCATATCCATCCACTGATGCCTGCAGAATATGATCCAGGAGAGTTTACACTCTCTCCAATTGCAGTGCAGATGCCTGACATTTACAGAGTAAAGCAGTTATGCTTTACCAAATGCTAGTTTCCTTGGATTTGATCCATTCCAAATATTCACGGAGAATCCCTACGTACTCCTAGCTACTGCAGAATCCCAAAGAAGCCCGGATTCCACAAACTCATATGTACCTGCTCACTTTTACACACTGAAGTAGCGGACTGAGTACAATAGGATTATACACCCAAGTAAAGTGAAGCACATGTGCAGGTGTTTGCAAGTCTGGGGCCCAAGTTTGTTCAGTTTTGGTGTCATTTCAGTGGAATGCAGTGACCCTGGAAAAAGATTTAGGGGTCATGGTAGATAACCCTCTGAACATAAGCTCATGGTGCAATACAGTAGGTAGGAGCATGAACACAACCCTTGGATATATGAGCAGGGGAATATCAAGTGGGAGGAAGGAGGTATTATCTTTGTACATGGCCTTACTGATATGATTACTGTATACGGTGTCCAGTGCTGGGGTCCACACTTCACAAACGATGTTGAAAAATTGGAAAGGGCTCAGAAAAGAGATACAAGAATGATTTTTGAGACTTAAAGAAACTCAATCTGTTTATTCAAGAGAAGCTTAAGAGGAGACTTGATCACAGTCTACAAGTACCAACATGGGGAAGAGATTTTGCACAGCATATGGATCTCTGGTCTAGCAGAAAAAGGTAGAATGAAATCTTAAGGCTGGAAGATGAGACTAGGCAAATTCAGACTAGAAATACGGCACAATTCTTTTAAGCAATGAATAATCAACTACTGGAACAATTTATCTAATGATACAGTGGATTCTCAGTCACTTGAAGTCTTTAAATCAAGACTGAATGTCTCTCTAAAAGATATGCTGTAGCTCAACCAGAAGTTGTGGGCATGATGCAGAAATTACTGGGTGACATTCTGTAGCCTGTGTTATGCACAAGGCCAACCTAGGTGATCATGAGGGTCCCCTCTGGCCTTAAAATGAATGAATTTCAGATCACAACCATGCATGACTGCTAGAGCACCGGGCACGTCAGGCATGGGAGCGTGTGTGGCTGAAGCACACTGCACTCCAGCGATCCCAGGCTGCAGAATGTCCTTGGGGTATTCCAGTTGGCACAGGTGACAGCAGCTCTGAGGATGATCTAAGATGGTGGCCCATTGTCTCTCTGATTGGAAGGGCACTGAAAAGCCATCTATTCACTCCCCCTCCCCCCATCAGGCATGCCAGGCTGGTCCATAATATGCACGAGTGTCTGTGCGATGTATTCACACACACTCTCCTGCGTCACTGGGCTGTAGTGATCATTGCTTGTGCACTTCTTTCTTTTGTAGTTCTCACTACAATCATTGCCTCTGGTTTTCTACTAATCCACGGTGTAGCTGGGAGATGGAATTTATAACTGGCTAACTGGAAGACTCCACTATCCCCATTAATCACCCATCAGAGAATGGAAAGATGAGCATACGCTTCAATGGCCAGACAGAACAAAAGGGTGTGGAATGCAAGAGCTAGCGAAGCCCAGCTGGCAGTTTGACCCCAGGGTAGAAGAAAAGGCAGCAGGAGCAGTCATCCTGTAGGGAAATTTCCAAAGGGGTTCTTACAGACAGGAGATGCTGAGAATGACAAATCCTCTCCATAGAGGAGACTAATGAAGTGCAGCAGCCAAGTGCTAGAGGACACGTTCGCTCCCCACAGTGCCAAAGACAGCTTCCTGCGAGAGAGAGAGAGAGAGAGAGTCTCTGGCCGGCTGTCTCTCAGACACACATGCACACACGGAGGGGATTCATTACAATTAAGACGTGTTCTTCATACATTTAGCATGCACCTCACCCCCGCACAGCTTCCAACAGCCCCATTTTTTTACAAATCGACGTGCCAAAGTTTCCTCCGCCACTACCCAAACATGGAATTTCCCCTCAGAACTGTTCTTGCCCAATGGCCTGGATGGGCAGGAGTCAGTCTGGCACCAGTCAGTGCTTTCCTACAGATGCCTGTAAAGCCCAACACCCCATGTTCTGGCAAGGCTAGAACCAGCAGCACTGCACACCACCATGGCCTAATGGCACCACCACTTCTTGTTGCCCACAGAGGCCTTTTGGACTAGCCCTGTGATGCAATGTGTTCTCTAGCCAGCAGCCTGCCCAGAAGGAAGCGGCCTTGCAGCACAGCATGGAAGCTGCCTTGCACGGAATCCCTGATGTCTCTAGGGCTAGGATAACAAGTTGTCATCAACACTGTTAGTTACAAATTGTCACAGTTTTTCATTTAATAAGCAGTTTCTCCTCCCTTGGTGTTCACACTTTACTGCTAGCAGAGCACTTCACCCTCCCTGATTGAACTAACCTCGTTATCTCCATACTGATTTATACCTGCCTCTGGAGATTTCCATTACTTGCATCTGAAGAAGTGAGGTTCTTACCCACGAAAGCTTATGCTCCCAATACTTCTGTTAGTCTTAAAGGTGCCACAGGACCCTCTGTTTCATTTAATAAGTTTGTTTGGGAACACATTGGGGATTTTTTATTTGACCAGCTCTTCAGATGGCTAAGTGATACTTTGGGAACAAGGGCGTTGGACTAGGAATGCTTGTATTACATACAATTTTCACAATCACACCTCCCTCTGTCAATTCCAGGAGAGGCAAAGCTGCTTTTGTAATGAGCCAGTCAATTGACACCTCCTCATCGATTATTGGGAGTGGACTACATCCACCCTGATCGAATTGGCCCTGTCAGCACTGGTTCTCCACTTGTGAGGTAACTCCCTTCTCTTCATGTGTCAGTATATATTGCCTGCATCTGTATTTTTCACTCCATGCATCTGAAGAAGTGAGGTTTTTTACCCACTAAAGCTTATGCCCAGGTAAATGTTAGTCTTTAAGGTGTCACCGGGCTCCTCGTTGTTTTCATGTATTGTTTGACAGGTTTCCTGGCCCCATTTAGGGTTTCTGTCCCACCCTCCGTTCCCATTTCCAGTTGTGTACAGGTTTGGCGCCGTTGGCCATTTTGAAAAAAATATTATTTTATTTTTGGATGCGGGCAGGTTGTATGCTTGTGTTTTGACATGTTTGGCTGATTTTTTAGAAAAAAGTAAGGGTTAGTTTGAAAGAATGGACAGAGGACTTAAAAAAAGGAGTTTTTAAAAAAAGTAAAGATTGTTTAGTTAGATTTAGTAAGGAGAGAGGTTGGTTATTAAAGAAAAGAGATTATGGTTAGGTTTATTAAGGAGAGAGAGTTTAAAAGAAAAAGTTTGAAAGAAAAGAGTAACAAGGTTATTAAAGAATAGAAAATTGTTAAAATAAATTTTAAAAAGCAAAAGGTTTATTAAATAAAAGAGGAAAATATATTGATTATGTTTCTTTATTCAATGGATACACAGGGTCTTATTTTCTACCCCGAGATAGGTGTGCATATGCAAGCACTCTTGACAGCATGCGCTTTCACTTTTAACATTGACTTGAATGCATCAGGCTTGTGAGACTTAAAAATCTGGCCCACGGTTTGTAAAGAAGAAGAATATGACCCAGCACAACCATGATTAAGCAATATTCTGAAATGTTATCCCTAAACTGTTGCCTAGAGTATCGTGCGGCTGTCATATAAAGGAGGATTAGCCATTTAAATGGGGCTGTTGATTAAAGACGGCAGCACCTAGAAGGCCGTGGCCAACATCAACAGTCAAGCCTCCCATGAAGAGGCGTTATACGGGCAACGTTGTGGGACCTGAAGAAACAAACACACCATTGATGCAAATAGTGTTTGAGACGGATCACAGCAGCAGGGAGACTATGACTGTGACCGCAAAAACGACACGGAGGAGAAACACAAGGCTGCACTGTTGAGTCAAGATTTGTTTGAGACTCTGGACCCCGGCTGGTAGAACCTAAAACGATTCAAACAAAGGGAGGTACAGAGACAAAGCACAGAAACGTCGTATGGAAGAATGTTCAAGGGGATTGGCGGGGGACCTGGTCACTGGTGCTTGGTTGGCTAGAGCCTTTTGGATCAAGCCTGCACAGAGACATATTGCTTTTGTTGGGGGGGGTTTAAGCAGCATGCTGAAGGGGTCTCTTAACACACAGTGTAAAAGTTTTTTTAAATCACATTATGAAAAAGTACAAAGATACCTTTTACCCTAAGAAATTTGTGTAACTTTTTCAGCAGCTGATCAATGATTCTTTAGAGGACTTGGAGATTCTGGACACTGGCAGCTCCGAGGGGGGCAAATGGATTGGGCCCAATCTGTTTTTGCCCAGGCCCAAAACCAGATGCTCAACAGGATACCAAAAGAGACATGGATGCTTATTCTATAGGCCTGTAGTATCTAAAGTTAAGGGAGAAATTTGGTATTGACCCTGTACGAGTTCATATTATGCCTGCAATTGTACATAAGAACATGTAAGAGTTGCTATACACAGAATCATCAAGAACTGCCTGAGAGACAGAGGGTCCTGTGGCACCTTTAAGACTAACAGAAGTATTGGGAGCATAAGCTTTCGTGGATAAGAACCTCACTTCTTCAGATACCCACGAAAGCTTATGCTCCCAATACTTCTGTTAGTCTTAAAGGTGCCACAGGACCCTCTGTTGCTTTTTACAGATTCAGACTAACACAGCTACCCCTCTGATGCCTGAGAGAGAAACAACTTGAGGATTCCCCTGGATGCGTCATAGATACCCAAGGTCAGAGGTGTCACGACTGCGTGAACTGTACTATAGATGATATGAACTGTAAAATTAAAGAAATTAGTAGTAGCTTGTGTATGCTGTGTATGCTAAATATCATCATTACATTGGGATATGTGCTGCAGTGCCGCTGTTTAACCCAGGAACATTTAGGTCTAGGGGCAGAGCTGGTGGACAAAGTGATGAAGGCCAAAGACCCAAATAGCGTTTTAGATTAAATAATCAAACCGACGGATAAATGTTTAATGCACAATGTTGAACGTCTTCTTTGTTCAGCAAATTAAAAAATCCTGCTAAGAAAAAACACTAAAAGTTAGAGTGTTTTTTTGGGGGAAAAATCAGGGTGTGTTGTAAAATAAAATAAAGATGCGTGTTTTAAATAAAATATCAGTTGACAAATAACTGTGCGAAGCATGTTTTTATGGAGCTCAATGGGGTATTGGGGGTTATCAAAAGGGAAGTAGATTGCCCCATAGTATACTTGTATTTAGGTTACAATTTGTCACTAACAGGACATATATGGGTAGCCTGTTCTTCTAACAAGGACTCCCCCGGGTGCTTGTGCATGAGTGATATAGGCTCTTGGGCCCTCTAGACCATTGTAAAGTAGCCCCAGAACCCCTCTTAAATCATACCATCTTCCGCTTCAGATGTACCTTTTCATTCCCCAGGTCCTCTGCGTTAGGACTTAATCATGACACCTCTGATTTCAACGTCTCACGTCTCTAGTCTACTGATTCATATTATTTAATGTGTACAGCATCTGTTGTATAAACACAAAACAAAAAAAAAACCCTAGGGGCTTAGACAAGATAATGAAAAACAAAATTGTAATGGTTGCTTTGCAGGTCCTGCTACAAAAGTATCTTCACGTATGTTTTTGTTAATATTATTTCTGATAGTCCTTTGGATGGGGGAGATAATGCATCATAAAGTGGGAAAGTGATTCTGAATGGCAAATGCTTGTCTGTGCTAAAGCATAACGACAAACAAAGAATGGCTGCCTACAAAACTATTTAACTAAATAAGTTATCAATATTCCCCCTAAAACCAGGGCAGCTCTCTTATGCCCATTATCCTGCTCTCTGGATGGCTGTGACTTTTGTCTTTTTAATTTTTTTATTGTAAAATCTATCACGTGGTGGGGTTTTAACTGTACCCTAGACTTTTAAAGCTTTCTTTACAATTTACAGGTAGAGTGGTTTTGCCTGGTTATCTTTTTGTATTCTGGGCAATTCACATGTTGCTTCATATAGGCCTCACTGCATGCTAATTTTTATTAAAATAACATTTAATCCTCCTTAGTTGACAGTTTATAACAGTTTAAAGCCGTTATTAAAAGGGGGCCTCTATTTCACTACAAAACAATTAAGTCAATTTAAACAGTTAAAAAAAAAGTGTTAAATCTATTGTGAATGGTAATATTGCTATTTCTTTACCATTAACATTCCTGAAACAGGTGTTGATCTTACTAAATTAAAATCTTTGCGTGTTCAGTAAAATTTGGCAGCCCTTTAGGTTTAAATTATTTAATTTTAATCCTCTGCTTTTGCTGAAAAAAAAAATTAAAAGCAGAAGGACCTGCTTCAAATAAGTCTAATTTTCTATTAAAACAATATTTGATTGTGTTAAACTTAAAAAATAACTTTATTTGATATGATTAAACACTGTGTGTGTAGCAAGTGTTAAATGGGGGGGGGGTCTTCCAAAATTGCAGGCAGGCAATCTGATCGCTGTGTGCGAGAAAACAAGTTTAGGTAGTCCGAGGGCTGTTTCTTGTCTCCATCTGCTACCAGTAGATATAACACCTTATGGCAGGGCCGAGATAGCGAAGATGATAGGAACTCTAGATTATACTGAATCCCAAGCAAACGGCTTTAGTCTGCTGTTGCGGTAGCTCCAGCCCTTGCCTTTAATAGTTCTAAACACTTATGTGTGAAACTACAGCGATGCATAAAGAACAACAATATTGCTCAATCCTTGACATTGGCTTAATCGTGGTTGTGCTGGGCCATATTCTTCTTCTTTACAAACTATGGGCCCAATTTTTAAGCCTCACAAGCCTGATGGGTTTAAGGCAGTGTTAAAAGTGGAAGCACATCCTGTCAAGTGTGCGTGCATATGCACACCTATCTGGGGGTGGAAAATCAGACCATGTGTATACACTGAATAAAGAAACAATCAATCTGGTTATAGCCAAAACACATTGTAAACCACGCAAGAAAGAAAGTACATTTCTACAAATGGCTGCTTTTTCTCTCTGGAGCAAGCTCCTTGCCAGCTTTCCCCACTTTCCCCTCACTATTAGCTCCACACAATAACAAATAGACCAATAAAATTAAGAGGTCCTGCTTCTATTCTGCCTTAATGATTCTAATCTGATCTGCAATCATTTTCAATGGTGCTGCCCATTATTTTTACATTCTATCTTTAAATTATCTTAATTCACATGGCTTCTAGTCTTCAAACTAAGCACTATTAGTTTTGCTTGGAATGAATACACAAAGCTCACTGCCCTGAGCATCTGTAATGACATAATGAACATTATCATGAAACCCTCTGATTTTTACTGGCATTCAGCTGAAGAAAGAAAAAACCCTTTCCTAAATGAGAGGCGTCAGTTCTCACAGAAGGGAAAAGGCAGAAAGCACTAGAAACCAGAGATCCAAAGGTTTTAATTCAGATTCTATCTAGGTCCCTCTCTTTCAACTCTATCTTGTTGCCTCCAGAATGGGCATAAAAATTGCCCCAGAAGCTGTGACATGTTGGATATAAAAGGATTTCTGATCACTGAACAATAATATTTGAACTCATTCTGCCTGCTTTTGAAATCTTTCTGCAGAATAAAAATTCTATCTACTGGCAGATTATTTAAAAGTTCTAGGAAGGAGGATCAGGCTAGCCATGGGAGAACAACATATGAAGAAGGTGCTTTAATTTTTTCAAAGAATGAATAAAATAAACTCCTCTGATACCTACCGAAAGTTGTCTTGAAAATTTCTCTTAAAGTTGCAAGGATTATTCCATTTGCTCCCTGGCCTGAATTTGCAGACAGGTGTCACTTTCTGCAGAGCTTTAATCTCCTTTAGGGTGGTGTTTAGAAGAACAGCGTACCAAGCACTCCATGCTAAGAGGGAAGTGCTGCCATTCTGAAATAGGCTTACACCTCCCACTCACCCACTTTGCTCGGACAGTGAGATATTAAGCAATTAGAGAGGTCAATGAGCTTTGTGGCTGGCAAAGTGATGGGATGCAAAGCTGGCTAACCGGTCACTCAGTGGAACGAGCTTGGGGGATGTAAAGGCAGCTACAGTGATTTTCTCTTAAACCCATGAGTTATTCATGCTGCCCTTACAGTCACTGTGGGCTAGTCTCTCTGGGGCATGGAACCCATGACTCTGGGTCCAGCTGTTTACAAGGGGATCCCAGACTAATCTGTGGCTGTGAAGAAGGTGTCCCTGGGAGTTCACTGCTTGAGGAAGGTAAGGAGTTGTTTTCAGATTGGCTGCCTGTGTATTCCTGCAGGTTTTTTTTTTTTTTTTTTACGATGGCTATTCTCAAATTCCTGTCCTTGGCCATGGTGTATCTCTGAAGGAAATCCAAATTTCATTGCAAAGTCATTGATGATTTCTCAGCCTGTTTTACCAGACTTATTTGTGGTAGTGTATGCTTAGGCAAATTATGTGAAATGATCCCCAATCATCAGGATTTATTCAGACCCTTCTTTACTCCTCTCCAAATGAAGGGAATGCAAATCCTTTCAAAGGGTGTCTGTAGAGATGACACTTTGCATAGGTGCTCTGCTAGTTCCATGAAGCAATGTTTTGCTTCACACATCTACAAACTCTTGTGATATAATATTCTAACTCCTGTCTCATCCTAGGCCAAAAGAACCTGTCCCTTGTTAGGTTCACTAATCATTCTGTTCCCAGGTGAGCCATTTCTTCATGCAATTGTTTATAGACTAGCTCACTATATTGTCTTGGCAGCACAGGTTGGGTCCTACAGGTTGTCCTGCATCTCAAAATACCATTGGAGTCAATTTGACACCTGGTCCACTCATATAGAAAGTGGTGAACTTCATAGAATCCCTTTTTCTTTTCTTCAGACAAATTTGTAGTTGCTTTTCTTTAGCTCTATAATTCTTTGAATTGTAGACTCACTTGCTTGAGCTGATTTCAGCTCATCAGGACACATTTTTTTCCACTATGGGTTCAATATGTTGTATTAAATTTCTTGTAAAGTATAGATTTGCTGTAATTTCTGAAATCTACTTCACATGACCCTCATTTTGGGTTTTCAAAGCTTGAACAAATGCTCTCAGGATCATACTCTTGTATGCCTTGTCTCACATGATATGTAAAGATTCCTTGTACAAATACTTGGCATCCATGTTCATTTTTCCAGGATGGTATTTTATGGTGAATTTGAAATCTGAAAGCTCTGAAACCCATCTATGGACTAGAAGCATTTAATTTAGCCTCTATCACCACCTACATTAGTGAGTTGTTATCACTGCAGACTGTGCACGAAGGTGCATAGAAGAGGTATTCACTGAACCTTTCTGTTATAGCCCACTTCAAACCTAGAAACTCCAGTGTCCCGAATGAAAGTGGTAGTTCTCCGTAGCTGATAGAATTCTGGATCCAGTGGCAATCACCCAGAGTTTTCTTGATGCTGGTACAGGACCGCCCCCAAGGCCCTCATTTGAGGCATCATTATGCAAGGTGAATGGTTTCTGGAAATCTGGGTAGGTCATGATTGAAGGATTAGACAGAGCATGATTCAGTTGTTCTAAAACTCTTTGATGTAGTTCTGTCAATCATGTCAGGTCGGCAAATGCTGCCTCTGTCCCCTTCAAATGTTTTGCTTTAGAAGCTTCCCAGAAAGAGAGACCTGCTTAATACCCAGCAGCAGCACGTCTGATCACTCTTTATCCCCAGCAGTGGCTCACTCACTGGACCCCCTCCCTATTCTTAAACGGGCAGCTGCCATTTCTCTTAGATAATGTATATCACCATTAACTAAAATATTTACAACAAACAAATATTCAACATTATTATTAAATATAAACAATGTAAATCTATTTCTAAAACATCTACTCTAAGAAACTCACAAATACAACCAAAAATTCACCTAAGAGTTATCCTCCTCCGGAAATGACTAGAGAAAGTTCTCATTTTAACTATATTTTGCCAATACAATATTCCAGATTTATTTTTGACCACAGGAAGAGAAATAGGGAGAGGCAATGCATCTGAAAAATAATTAAATAAACCAAGTGCAAATTAACTAAGAAAACGTAAATTTACTTTGGATATTATTCGCTGCTGTTTTACATCCAATTTACATTATAAGTTCAGTTTTCATGCATACCAACTCAAATGTAAAAGACAGTTTAATTCCATATGCCAGACTAATTTGGATATACTGGGCTGCACTATTTGCAAGAAATGGAGCAGGCTGATGGAGCAACTAATGAGCTAATTAGCTGGCAGACCTTCCCTTCTCAAACTGGCATATCTTTTTCTATTATAAATAGCTATGACAAGGCAAGAATAAATCACATTTATCACCTGCCCTCCACAACTCTTAGGAAAGAAACTTGCTAAAGACATCTTCACACGTGTTAGAGTCCTAGGCATTTTTCTGGAAAGCGTTAGAGATTATCTGCTGGATATTATTTGCTGGTGGTACAATAATCACATCCCTACTCAGATACTACACTGATAAGCACCAGCGTAAGTACAGTGATAATAATTCTACAAATAAAGTGGTTTTAAAATGTGATGCAGACAATAAAGAAACAACAACTACACAGGGCAAGCAGATGGGTGTGATAGCTGCAGGCTACGTTCATCTCTTCCCTAGATGGCTTTCAGTTGAAGCAACAAATTCCTGGTGATGAATGCTAACCACTAACTCTAGCTTAAGTTTATCTCACATCCTTTGGGCAAATCCTCTTCACTCACCCTAGGAACAGCAAGTTGACAGAGCACCACTGGGAACCCCACAGTGCTCTGTGGATATGGGGAAAACAGTGGACATGATGTATTTTCACTTTAGCAAAGCTTTTGATATGATCTCCCACAGTATTCTTACCAGCAAGTTAAAAAAGTATGGATTGGATGAATGGACTATAAGGCGGGTAGAAAGTTGACTAGATTGTCAGGCTCAACGGGTGGGATCAATGGCTCCATGTCTAGTTGGCAGCCGGTATCAAGCAGAGTGCTCAGGGGTCGGTCCTGGGGCTGGTTTTGTTCAACATCTTCATTAATGACCTGGATGATGGGATGGATTGCACCCTCAGCAAGTTCACGGATGACACTAAGGTTGGGGGAGAGGTAGGTACGCTGGAGGCAGGGTCGGCTCTGGCTTTTTTGCCGCCCCAGGCAAAAAAGCCTCCCGCCGCCCCCCGCCCCCCCCAGCGCGGCAGGGGAGGGCACCGAGCCTGGCCGCAGGCCGCTCTCCCCAACCAGCCAGAGCGCTGGGAAGAGGGCGGCGAGCCCGCTGTGGCTCCGCTCTCCCTGGCGGTCAGCGCCCCGGGAGGAGGGCAGAGAGCCCGGCCGGGGCTCCGCTCTCCCCGGCGGCCAGAGCCCCGGGAGGAGGGCGGAGAGCCCGGCCGGGGCTCCGCTCTCCCCAGCGGCCAGAGCGCCGGGAAGAGGGCGGCGAGCCCGCCGCGGCTCCGCTCTCCCCGGTGGCCAGAGCACCGGGGGGAGGACGGAGTGGCGGCCAGAGCACTGGGTGGAGGGCGGAGAGCCCGCCGCGGCTCCGCTCTCCCCGGCGGCCAGAGTGCCGGAGGGAGGGCGGCGAGCCCGCTGCGTCTCCGCTCTGCCCGGCAGCCAGAGAGCCCGCCGTGGCTCCGCTCTCCCCGGCGGCCAGAGCGGGAGCACCGCGCCGCCCCCCTCCAGGTGCCGCCCCAAGCACAAGCTTGGTGGGCTGGTGCCTGGAGCCGGCCCTGGCTGGAGGGCAGGGATAGGGTCCAGAATTACCTAGACAAATTGGAGGATTGGGCCAAAAGAAATCTGATGAGATTCAACAAGCACAAGTGCAGAGTCCTGCTCTTAAGACGGAAGAATCCCATGCACTGCTACTGGCTGGGGACCAGCTGGCTAAGCAGCGGTTCTGCAGAAAAGGACCTGGGGATTACAGTGGACGAGAAGCTGGATATGAGTCAGCAGTGTGCCCTTGTTGCCAAGGCTAATGGCATATTGGGCTGCATTAGTAGGAGCATTGCAAGCAGATCGAGGGAAGTAATTATTCCCCTCTATTTGGCACTAGTGAGGCCACATCTGGAGTATTGCATCCAGTTTTGGGCCCCCCACTGCAGAAAAGATGTGGACAGAGTCCAGTGGAGGGCAACGAAAATTATTAGGGGTCTGGGAAATTCAACACTGATAAAAATAATTTTTTTTACACAATGTGTAATTAGACAGTGGAACTCATTGCCACAGAAAGTTGTTTAAATCAAGCATTTAACACAATTCAAAAAAGGGATTGGCTCTTTGTATGGCTAACACTATAGTGTTAACAATTAATGACAACAAGACATTTTGAAGGGATATTAATCTCTAATAGAGAATGTGATAGGACCTATGCGAGCGGGGCAGATCACACCACATCATTGTGACGGGTTGGATCACAGAAACCCCCTTGGGAGCTGCCACCCGATGTGCAAAGACTACCCCTGCTCCTGTTTTCCCTGCCAGCTCAGGACTCCAGCACCCTGTCTTGCTGAGCCAGACACTCCTGTCTGGCTCCAGACACAGACCCAGGGTTTGAATCACTTGTCCCAATGCTGCAAGTTTACCTGAAAACAGCTCGCAGTAGTGTGCTTGTCTTTAGCACTCAGATGCCCAACTCCCAATGGGGTCTAAACCCAGATAAATCCGTTTTACCCTGTATAAAGCTTATGCAGGGCAAACTCATAAATTGTTCGCCCTCTATAACACTGATAGAGAGATATGCACAGTTGTTTGCTCCCCCAGGTATTAATACATACTCTGAGTAAATTACTAAATAAAAAGTGATTTTATTAAATACAGACAGTAGGATTTAAGTGGTTCAAAGTAGTAACAGACAGAACAAAGTAAGTCACCAAGCAAAATAAAATAAAATGCGCAAATCTATGCCTAATCAAACTAAATACAGATAATCTCACCCTCAGAGATGTTTCAGTAAGTTTTTCTCAGACTGGACACCTTCCAGGCCTGGGCACAATTCTTTCCCCTGGTACAGCTCTTGTTGCAGCTCAGGTGGTAGCTAGGGGATTCTTCATGATGGCTTCTCTCCCTCTCTGTTCTCTTCCCCCCTTTATATATCTTTTGCATAAGGCGGGAACTCTTTGTCTCTCTGGGTTTCCACCCCCCCTCACTGGAAAAGCACCAGGTTAAAGATGGATTCCAGTTCAGGTGACATGATCACATGTCACTGCAAGACTTCATTACTCACTTGCCAGCACACACATATACAGGAAGACTCACAGGTAAATACAGCCATCTGCAGACAATGGGAGTCATCAAGATTCCAAACCATCATTAATGGTCCACACTTTATACAATTACAATAGGCCCTCAGAGTTACATTTTATATTTCTAGTTTTAGATACAAGAGTGGTACATTTATACAAATCAGATGATCACACTCAGTAGATTATAAGCTTTGTAATGATACCTTACAAGAGACCTTTTGCATGAGGCATATCCCAGTTACTTACATTCACTTATTACCGTATTTTCTCTAAAACTATCTCAGTTACATTATATTGACTTATTATCAAGTTTTTATAAAACCATATAGACTGCACAACGTCACAATCATAAAGCAGGGTTCTTACACCTTCCTCTGAAGCATCTGGTACTGGCCACTGTCGGAGATAGGATACCGGTCTAGACAGACCCTGGGTCTGACAATTCCTATGTTCCTAGAAACAATTCCATTTCCTGTAGTCCAATTTATCTGACCTCAAGCAATTATTTAATTAACATTCTCATCTCTCTTTTGGAGATGAAATTTAACATTTCATAAATATAAAGCAATAAATGCATAAGTACAAACATAAGGGCCTGGTCCAAACAAATGAATTACACCATATAATTTGGATTCCCATTAATGTATTAATTCAGATTCACATTAATTTAGGAGGGATATAATCCACTATCAATGAAAACTGAGAAGTACGCCAGCCATGTTTCACTCTCCTGCACCAATTCAACAGGTTAAGACTGATTAGATAAAAATCCTGATTACATTTCGTGCTTGAGAAACATCCAGGATAAACATACATTCTATTCTCCCAAAGCAGAAATGAGTTCTACAAGGGAAGTGAGTCTCTGTTTATGGCACATTAAAGAGGGCTCGATCCTGCATTTCTTAGTCAACCAAATCTTCCACTGAAGTAAATGAAAGTTCCAGAAATTAAAAAAAGTAAATCTTCACTGACCTCCCTTCACTGCTTCAGGGAGACGAGTGGATTCACTAGTGGTTAGATCACCAGAGCAGCATTTAGTACACTTGGGACCAAAGAAGGCTCACACTGCCTTTCTGGCCTCAGCACCGGTTCAAGCAGTGCAAGGTGTGCATTGATTTCCTCCAGCTGACAGCAGTTCCCAAGTGGCTGCTCAACCACCACCATCACCAAAGCACATCACACTCTGGCTCTGCATCCACTTCATCACTGACTAGGAGGGGGAGCAAAAGCCTGCTGTAGATTCCCCTAATCCTCAAATGTTGCTTTAAAACAATGTTCAGCTCCCCGTGCTGCTGCAGCAAAGGGCACTCACAGGGTGAGGTGCTGTCCATTGGTGAATAATTGTAAGGTAAATGGGAAGCAGGGAAATTTGACCAGCATATTTTAAAATCCCATGAAAGCCAATTTGAAGAACAGACACCACACCACCTCCAGGGATCTTTGGATGCCCACCTTGTAATGCCACAATACGCATCTAACAACCCCTACAGAACCAACTGTGAAAGTCTGACCCTAATGCGGTGATTCAATCTGTGGAGAATGAACTCCTGCTGTAGTGCAAAGCAAGCACTGCAGTACCAGGGCTGTGAATGTAGGCTCATTTTAATAGGCTGGTATTACTTACTTAGGTAATTAAGTCTATAATTTGCAGTTGTTCCAAACACTAGAAACGTATCCGGTGACTGAAGGGAATCAATTCTGCTCTTTTCCTATTTCATATTGTGGACTTTTACTGAATACACTAATTGTTTCCCAAGATTAATCTCTCTTTTTACATACTCTGCCCCCACTTCATCACTTACTATGAACAGCTGACATTTTGTTACACGGTGAGGGCTTATCTTGCGCCGACACTACTTGGAACACCTAGCTGGTTCCCAGGGGTCTGTTTTCGGAAGAGAAGGCTGAAGCCCGAGGAGATATTGGGCAGGGATTTATTGCTGGAGGATACTGGGTGATACTGCTATCCTTTAATCTGTCACCAAAAACTCATTGGGAGTGAAATTGTGTTTCATCTTGCCGTTTCCTGTAAATGTTGGGTTTAGCCTATAATATGGCACTGGTTTGGTGCAGGTAAAAATGTGTAATATTTAATTTCTAAAAATGGAGCATAAAGGTGATCTATGAGCTTTGAACATCCTGGATAGCTGGCCTTTCACTAGCTGCATAGTTAAAACCAAAGGACTGTGGTTTCCATCAAAAGGGCCACATACCATCTCAGCGTAGGTGCTACTGAGACACACAAGTGCCACATGACAGTTATTAAAATGCACATTCATATTTCAGACATTCTTTGTGGCTTACTAAATACTGGTTCTGCTTTTTACTTGCTCCCTGCTGGAGACAGACACTCCGGTGTAATGAGAGCAGAGCTTTATCCCAGTCCCTGCAGGAATGCCATTTCTCAGATTGCTTTGAAATATTTTCTGTTTCCAAAGGCTCAGCCCTCATCTATGTGAATTCATGCTTGGCAAAGCCAGCGGGAAATGACTGAACAACCTTTCTGCCTCTCCATATTATGGGGCTGCTCAAACTGGTCCCCATGCAAATCAGATCAGCCACAGGGCTGCTCTACCACATTTAAAGTGCCCAATTACCATAGTGTATCAACACATCACAATCTGTAATGCACAACAGCTTGTGAGGTGGAGAAGTACTATGTATCCCCATTTTATAGATGGGGAACTGCGGCTCAGAGAGGCTAAAGACAAATATTTAAAGGGACTTAGGAGCCTAACTCCCACTGAAATACTAGCAGAAAATCTTTTTTATCTTCAAAAAAATCAATTTTCCCATAGGGAAATTTTGATTCTGCAGAAACTGCATCTTTCACCCAAAAATCATTGTGAATGAAACTTCCCAACCAGTTCCATGCTCAGGAGTTCTCCTGGGTTACACAGGTTAGAAGCTGCAGGGGAAAGTGGAAACATTCTATGGTGCTCAGGTGCTTCCTCTCACACCGAACCCAGAGGTTGTTCCTCCCTCTCTGACACCTCACAGCCCCACAACTCTCATTGTTCTCCTGTATGTTATCTAACAACCACATGGAGCCTTTGGGAGAACTGGGAGACAGCACAGGCCACAGAGCCAACACCCAGCTCTGCATCTCCCTAATGTTCGGCATGAAACAGCCAATCTCCCAGCTCCCGGCTAAGACCAGCAACTGGATGCAGAACAACCATCTAGGTCCACACTCAGGCAAGGCTACAGTGATGCTGGTGGAAGAGGGAAGCCCTTTGAAGAACCTGCCCTCTCTCTAACACTCTCTTTGTCAAGTCATCTGCCATCAGACAGTTAGGTCCATCCACAGTCCTTGGGTCCCTTCGGACTCCTTATGGCTAGTGGATGCTCATGGCAGCAAAATTGTCCAGTCCTCTCTGCAAAGGGTCAGAAGATTGTATCCCATCCCATCAAGCAGAGACCTGGTCATGGTGGTACCTGGCATCCCTGACCTCCAAGTTTGGGTATTGCAACTCAAGCAATCTAGGGACAAAGCCATCACACACTCCGGGTGGTGAAAAATGCAGCTGTCCATCTGCTCCCCAATGCAGATAACTGAATGCATCTTCCTTAGCGCCCCACTCCACAGAGTCATTGGGTAGGTCTACACAGTAGGAGCAAGTTTCACAGCCTGGTTTGGGTTAGCAGGGCTCATGCTAGAGCTCTATAAATAGCAGTGTAGAGTAGACAGTGCTTTGGCATTGCAACTTGGGCTAGTGTTTGGGCTCTGAAGCCCACCCCCATTCCTAGGCTTTTGAGCATGAGTTCCAGCCAGAGCAACAACTTCAAAGCGCTGTCTATTCAACTACTTTAAGAGTTCTACAGTGAGAACATGAGACCAGGACTTTGCTAGCACAGCGCTCATTTGTTAGGTACTGCATCTAAGAGAATGACCAGGACCCCTATTGCACATTAGATAGTTCAGAGTTCATATTACGGTTTTCATAGGTAAAAATCAGCATGGCAAATATTCCAGCAGGTATTTGGCAAAAAGCTGTAGTCTGGAAAATGATGAGTTTCTTTCTGAATTTCCTAAACCAGACTGGTTAGCAGAGCTGCTCTCTCATCAGAATCAGCAGAGGCCTTCACATAATCTAAGGCACATATTTATATTATTTATTATGGCAGTTACTGTGTCCATAGAAGGTTTCTCCGTGTTTCAACACCCAAAAATAAAATACAGAAATAAATAATAAAAAGTCTGTGAGAAAGCAATAGTGACACCTGCAGTCACTGTAGCTGCATTGGTGGAATTTCAGTGTAAGAAAAGTCACTCTGTACACTTTTCAAAAGTAAAGGCACATGACAGCTAGCAACGATTGGAGCCGAGAAGTAAGGGTTTTACTTTTGCTTTCATTGGAGGCTCAGAAAGATGCTCGAGAAGGGAACATGCATATTCCATTGATTTGTATTTCTTGTTCTCTGTTTTATTCCACAGGGCTGACACCGCAAATGTTACCGTATTTAGTTATTACTGCCAGTGCATTAGATTACTGTGTCATGTAGTGTGATAGAAGATTGTAGCTGATATATAAAAGAAGAGTGTTTGCTAGACTGGGAGTGAGGAGACCCCGGTTCTGAACCCAGCTCTGACATTAAACAGGATCTTTCAACATTGTCAGAACTTTTCGGGGTAGGGGAAAGGGTGTCCCTCCAAAACAATATACTGGTTCACAAAGCATTTCAATTTTGATGGAAAAATGATTACACCAAAGTTTTTCCAACCAGCTCCAGCACTCAGCCCTGTTAATACTCATTACGAGACAAGCTCTCTGCCTTTAAGAGTTTAAAATCCAAGAGTCTTTTCACATGATAATCATAGAAGTGTAGGCCTGGAAGGGACTTGAGAAGTCATCAAGTCTAGCCCCCTGTGTTGTGACAGGACCAAGTAAACCTAGACCAGGGTTTCTCAAACGGGTCACCGCTTGTGTAGGGAAAACCCCTGGTGGGCCGGGCCGGTTTGTTTACTTGCCCCGTCCGCAGATCCGGCCGATCGCGGCTCCCACTGGCCACAGATCGCTGCTCTGGGCCAATGGGAGCTGCTGGAAGCGGAGGCCAGTAAGTCCCTCGGCCCGCGCCGCTTTCCGCAGCTCCCATTGGCCCAGAGCAGCGATCCGCGGCCAGTGGGAGCCGCGATCGGCCGGACCTGCGGACGGGGCAGGTAAACAAACCGGCCCGGCCCAGCCCGCCAGGGGCTTTCCCTACACAAGCGGCGACCCCTGTTTGAGAAACACTGACCTAGACCATCCCTGAGGGGTTTGTCCAACCTGTTCTTAAAAACCTCCAATGATGGGGATTCCATAATGTCCCTTGAAATCCTGTTCTGGAGCTTAACTACTCTTATAGTCAGAAAGCTTTCCACAATATCTAACCTAAATCTCCTTTGCTGCAGGTTAAGCCCATTACTTCCTGCCCTCCCCTCCCCTCCATGGACAGGGACTCCATGGACAGGGAGAACAATTGATCACCATCCTCTCTGTAACAGCCCTTAGTCTTCAAATATATTATCAGGTCCCCCCTCAGTTTTCTTTTCTCAAGACTAAACATGCCCAGTTTTATAACCTTTCCTCATAGCTCAGGTTTTCTAAAAAATGTATCAGTTTTTATTGCTCTCCTCGGACTCTCTCCAATTAGTCCACATCTTTCCTGAAGTGTGGTGTCCAGAGTTGGACACTGGACTGCAGCTGGGGCCTCACCAGTGCTGAGTAAAACTGGCCAATTACCTCCATCATCTTACGTAACACTCATGGTAATACACCTCAGACTGATATTAGCTTTTTTACTGCTTGTTAGGGGACTGAAGAGCCCCCATACAGATAGAACCCCAAGATGCTCCTGTGTCTCCTGGGGAAGGCACATTTGCCCTTTCTTGTTTTTAAAGTTTATCTTTGTAGTAGGTGTTTCATGTTTTTCAGCAGTAGGGGGCACTATGGTCAGGATATGACTCTAGACACATACATAGCATAGAGTACCTCTGAGTGTATTAAGAGCTTCTCTGTGGTGTGTGGTGGAGTGGTGACAGTCTCTAGACAAAGGAACAGATTCATCTGAGCACAGCTGGTATGCCTCACGGACTACCCAGCAGGGAGGGAAATTTTACTTGCTGTAATTGTAGCCTAGGATCATAAATTTAAATCCTATTGTCATTTTCAATACATTGTTAAAACCACCTGGTCTCTCTCAAACTTGACTGAATTGCTCTGGGGGGGAGGGACAGTTCCTAACTAGCTGCATCACATTGTTGACTCGTATTCAATTTGTGATCCACTCTAACCCCCAGACTCTTTCCAGCAGTACTGCCAGCTAGCCAGGTATTCCTCATTTTGTAGCTAAGTACAGTACTTTGTATTTGTTTTAATTTAATTTCACCTTGTTGGTTTCAGAACAAATCTCCAATTTGTCAATATTATTCTGAATTTTAATCCTGTCCTCTAAAGTGCTTGCAACCCCTCCCAACTTGGTGTGCACAAATTTTATAAGCACTCCATTATCCAATTCATTAATAAAAACATTGAATAGGACTGACCCCTTCAGGACCCCACTAGATACCCCCTCCCAGTTTGACAGAGAACCATTGATAACTACTCTGAGTATGGTCTTTCAACCAGTTGTGTCCCCACTTTATAGTAATTTTGTCTAGACCACATTTCCCTGATTTGCTTATGAGAATGTTGTGGGACTGTGTCCAAAGCCTTTCTAAAAATGCATTACATCTACTGCTTCCCACCTATCTACTAGGTCAATAACCCTGACAAAGAATGAAATTAGAATAATAGAATCATAGAAGATTAGGGTTGGAAGAGACCTCAGGAGGTCATCTAATCTAACCCCCTGCTCAAAGCAGGATCAACCCCAAATAAATCATCCCAGCCAGGGCTTTGTCAAGCCGGGCCTTAAAAACCTCTAAGATTGGAGATTCCACCACCTCCCTAGATAAACCATTCCAGTGCTTCATCACTCTCCTAGTGAAATAGTTTTTTTCCTAATAGCCAACCTAGACCTCCCCCACTGCAACTTGAGATTCTACTTCTTCCATTTTTAAAAAATGGGCACTATATTTGCCTTTTTCCAATCGTCCGGGACCTCCCCTGATCGCCATGTGTTTTCAAAGATAATGGCCAATGACTCTGCAATCACATCAGCCAACTCACTCAGCACCCTCGGATGCATTAGATCTGGACCCATGGACTTGTGCATGTCCAGCTTTTCTAAATAGGTTGGATTGGCATGATTTGTTTTTGACAAATCCATGCTGGCTATTCCTTATAATCCTTTTGTCCTCCAGGTGCTTACAAATTGTTTAATAATTTGTTCCAGTAACTTTCCTGGTATCAAAGTTAGGCTGACTGGTCTATAATCTCCTGGGTCCTCTCTGTTCCCCCTTTTAAAGACAGGAACTATGTTTGCCCTTCTCCAGTCTTCTGGGACCTCACCCATCCTCCAGGAGTTCTCAAAGATAATTGCTAACGGTTCCAAGTTTGCTTCAGCTTGTTCCTTAGGTACCCTAGGATGAATTTCATCAGGCCCTGATGATTTGAATACATCCATGTTATCTAAATATTCTTTAACCTGTTCTTTCCCTATTTTGGCTGTGTTTCTTCCCCTTTGTTGTTAATATTAATTTTATTGAGCATCTGATCACCATTAACCATTTTAGCAAAGACCAAAATAAAACAGTCATTAAATACCTCAGCTTTCTTGATGTCAATAGTTATTAGCTCTCCTTCCCCACTAAGAAGAGGATCTACACTTCCCATCCCTGTTCTCTTGCTCCTAATGTATCTAAAGAACCTCTTTTTATTGCCTTTTATGTCCCTTGCTAGGGTGTAACTCATTTTGTGTCTTAGGCCTGATCTACACTACGAGTTTAGGTCGACTTTAGCAGCGTTAAATTGAATTAAGCCTGGACACGTCCACACGACGAAGCCCTTTCTTTCGACTTAAAGGGCCCTTTAAACCGGTTTCTTTACTCCACCTCCGACGAGGGGATTAGCGCTAAAATCGGCCTTTGCGGGTCGGATTTGGGGTAGTGTGGATGGAATTAGACGTTATTGGGCTCCGGGACCTATCCCACAGTGCTTCATTGTGACCGCTCTGGACAGCACTCTCAACTCAGATGCACTGACCAGGTAGACAGGAAAAGCCTCGCGAACTTTTGAATTTCATTTCCTGTTTGCCCAGCGTGGAGAGCACAGGTGACCATGCAGAGCTCATCAGCACAGGTAACCATGATGGAGTCCCAGGATTGCAAAAGAGCTCCAGCATGGACAGAACGGGAGGTACGGGATCTGCTCGCCATATGGGGAGACGAATCAGTGCTAGCTGAACTCTGTAGCAGTAAATGAAATGGCAAAATATTAGAAAAAGTCTCAAAGGCCATGAAGGTCAGAGGCCATAACAGGGACGCACAACAGTGCCGCGTGAAAATTAAGGAGCTAAGGCAAGCCTACCACAAAGCCAGAGGGGCAAACGGAAGGTCTGGGGCAGAGCCGCAAACATGCCGCTTCTACGAGGAGCTGCATGCCATTCCAGCCACCACTACCCCAACCGTGTGCTTTGACTCCATCAATGGAGAAACACGCAACAGGGAAGCGGGTTCGGGGTACGCGGAAGATGATGATGATGAAGACAATGAAGATAGCTCACAGCAAGGAAGTGGAGAAACAGGTTTCCCCAACAGCCAGGATATGTTTATCACCCTGGACCTGGAACCAGTAACCCCCGAACTCACCCAAGGCGTGCTCCCAGACCCTGAGGGCACACAAGGGACCTCTGGTGAGTGTACCTTTGTAAATATTACACATAGTTTAAAAGCAAGCGTGTTTAATGATTAATGATTAATTTGCCCTGGCAATCGCGGCCAGTACTGCTACTGGAAAAGTCTGTTAACGTGTATGGGGATGGAGCGGAAATCCTCCAGGGACATCTCCAGAAAGCTCTCCTTGATGTACTCCCAAAGCCTTTGCAAAAGGTTTCTGGGGAGGGCTGCCTTATCCCGTCCGCCATGGTAGGACACTTTACCACGCCAGGCCAGTAGCACATAGTCTGGAATCATTGCATAACAAAGCATGGCAACGTATGGTCCCGGTGTTTGCTGGCATGCAGACAACATCCATTCCTTATCTCTCTTTGTTATCCTCAGGAGAGTGATATCATTCACGGTCACCTGGTTGAAATGGGGTGATTTTATTAAGGGGACATTCAGAGGTGCCTGTTCCTGCTTGGCTGAACAGAAATGTTCCCCGCTGTTAGCCACGCGGTGGGGGGGAGGGGTGAAGTGATCATCCCAGAGAATTGTGTGTGTGTGTGTGGGGAGGGGTAGTTGGGTTTGTGCTGCATGTTAACCTGGAAACCCCAGCCCCTCCTTTTACATTGCAAACCCGTTTTAAATGGCCAACCCAATAGGTCCTTGGTATGGGAAATGAGGGCGCTGCTGTTTGAAACCATTCCCACATGTTATGAAGGTTAAAAAAGCCAAAAGACTGTGGCTTACCATGGCTGCCTGCAAGCCAAATTCTGTTGCCTGGCACTACGTGAGTGATCTCTCACACCAAACCGGCAGGCCCTCAATATAAGAGGAAAAATGCGACCTTGTAACGAAAGCACATGTGCTGTGTAATGTGAACAGCAAAATTTAACGTGAAAGAGTGTACCCATTGTTCTCTAAAATGGGTCTTTTTTAACCACCTCTCCCTTCTCCACCACCAGCTGCAAATGTTTCTCCTTCACAGAGGCTAGCGAAGATTAGAAGGAGAAAACGGCGGACTCGGGATGATATGTTCACGGAGCTCCAGATGTCCTCCCACGCTGAAAAAGCACAGCAGAATGCATGGAGGCAGTCAATGTCAGAGTGCAAAAAAGCACAATATGAACGAGAGGAGAGGTGGCGGGATGAATCGCGGGCTGAACAGAGCAAGTGGCGGGCTGAAGATGATAGGTGGCGTCAGCTTGCAGACAGAAGGCAAGAGTCGATGCTCCGGCTGCTGGAGCATCAAACTGATATACTCCAGTGTATGGTTGAGCTGCAGGAAAGGCAGCAGGAGCAGAGACCGCCGCTACAGCCCATGTGTAACCAACAGCCCTCCTCACCCAGATGCCCAAGCACACGGTGTGGGGGCCTCCGGCCACCCAGTCACTCCACCCCAGATGACTGCCCGAGCATCGGAAGGCTGGCCTTTAATAAGTGTTAAAGTTTTAAAGTTTTAAACTATAGTGTGTCCTTTTCCTTCCCTCCTCCCCCACCCATCCCGGGCTACCTTGGCAATTATCTCCATAGTTGTGTGATGAATTAATAAAGAATGCATGAATGAGAAGTAACAATGACTTTATTTGCCTCTGCAAGCAGTGCTCGAAGGGGGGAGGGAAGGATGGAGTGGTTGGTTTATAGGGAAGTAGAGTGAACCGGGGGCGGAGGGGCGGAGGGTTCATCAAGGAGAAACAAACAGAAGTTTCACACCGTAGCCTGGCCAGTCACAAAACTGGTTTTCAAAGCTTCTCTGATGCGCACCGTGCCCTGCTGTACTCTTCTAACCGCCCTGGTGTCTGGCTGGGCGTAATCAGCGGCCAGGCGATTTGCCTCAACTTCCCACCCTGCCATAAATGTCTCCCCCTTACTCTCACAGATATTGTGAAGCGCACAGCAAGCAGCAATAACAATGGGGATATTGGTTTCACTGAGGTCTATCCGAGTCAGTAAGCTGCGCCAGCGCGCTTTTAAACGTCCAAATGCACATTCCACCACCATTCGGCACTTGCTCAGCCTATAGTTGAACAGGTCCTGACTACTGTCCGGGCTGCCTGTGTACGGCTTCATGAGCCATGGCATTAAGGGGTAGGCTGGGTCCCCAAGGATAACGATAGGCATTTCAACATCCCCAACAGTTATTTTCTGGTCCGGGAAGAACCTCCGGGTTTCGAAACAGACCAGAGCGCCTGAAGATGCGAGCATCATGTACCTTTCCCGGCCATCCCACGTTGATGTTGGTGAAACGTCCCTTGTGATCCACCAGGGCTTGCAGCAGCATTGAAAAGTACCCCTTGTGGTTTATGTACTCGGTGGCTTGGTGCTCCGGTGCCAAGATAGGGATATGGGTTCCGTCTATCGCCCCACCACAGTTTGGGAATCCCATTGCAGCAAAGCCATCCACTATGACCTGCACGTTTCCCAGAGTCACTACCCTTGATATCACCAGGTCTTTGATTGCTCTGGCAACTTGCATCACAGCAGCCCCCACAGTAGATTTGCCCACTCCAAATTGATTCCCAACTGACCGGTAGCTGTCTGGCGTTGCAAGCTTCCACAGGGCTATCGCCACTCGCTTCTCAACTGTGAGGGCTGCTCTCATCCTGGTATTCTGGCGCTTCAGGGCAGGGGAAAGCAACTCACAAAGTTCCATGAAAGTGCCCTTACGCATGCGAAAGTTTCGCAGCCACTGGGAATCGTCCCACACCTGCAACACGATGCGGTCCCACCAGTCTGTGCTTGTTTCCCGGGCCCAGAATCGGTGTTCCTCGCCATGAACCTGCCCCAGTAACACCATGATTTGCACATTGCTGGGGCCCATACTTTGTGAGAGGTCTATGTCCATGTCAATTTCCTCATCACTCTCGTCGCCGCACTGCAATCGCCTCCTCGGCTGGTCCTGGTTTTGCTTTGGCATGTCCTGGCTCTGCATATACTCCAGGAAAATGCGCATGGTGTTCATAGTGCTCATAATTGCCGCGGTGATCTGAGCGGGCTCCATGATCCCAGTGCTATGGCGTCTGGTCTGAAAAAAGGCGCGAAACTGATGGAGGGAGGGAGGGGCGACTGATGACATGGCGTACAGGTACAGGGAATGAAAATCAACAAAGGTGGCTGTGCATCAGGGAGAAACAGAAACAAGTGTCACACAGAATGGTCCCCCCAAAGACTGAACTCAAAACCGTGGGTTTAGCAGGCCGTTGATTTCACGGAGGGAGGGGGAAGCAAATGAATACAGAACAAATCTGGTCCATCTATATTTTACATCTTAAGCTGGCAGCAGATTGTGCAGCATGACTGATACCCCTCGGCATCTTCTGGGTGCTTGGCAGAAGATACTGTACTACGACTGCTAGCCATCATCGTCAAGACGGTTCAATAGGACTGCCGGCAGGACTGAGTCTCCAGGAGACAAAGCATGTCTGCCCAGATGCCTCTGATTGAACTGGAATACGACGATGACAGACACCAGTCATAATACACCATCTACTGCCAAAAGGCAAGGGGCTGCTGCTGTGTCGTAATGCAGCCCCACGTCTGCCAGCACCCAGATCGCCGATGAAGGCTACCAGTTATACTGTACCGTCTACTGCCAAAAGGCAATTAGCTGCTGCTGTGTAGCAATGCAGTACCACGTCTGCCGGCACCCAGATGACATATGGTGACGGTGAGCTGAGCTGAACGGGCTCCATGCTTGCCGTGGTATGTTGTCTGCACAGGTAATCCAGGTAAAAAGGCGCGAATCGATTGCCTGCCGTTGCTCTGATGGAGGGGGAGGGGCCTGACGACATGTACCCAGAACCCCCCCGCGACACTGTTTTGCATCATCAGGCATTGGGATCTCAACCCAGAATTCCAATGGGCGGCAGAGACTGCGAGAACTGTGGGATAGCTACCCACAGTGCAACGCTCCGGAAGTCAACGCTAGCCTCGGTACTGTGGACGCGGTCCGCCGACTTCATGCACTTAGAGCATTTTATGTGGGGACACACACAATCGACTGTATAAAACCGATATCTATAAAACCAGCTTCTATACATTCGACCTAATTTTGTAGTGTAGACATACCCTTAGCCTTTCTGATTAGGTTCCTACATTCTTGTGCTATACTTTGTATTCCTTCTTAGCAATTTGTCAATGTTTCCACTTTTTGCGGGATTCCCCTCCCCCCCAGATCATTAAAGAGCTCCCGATAAGAACCCAATATGGCTCTACTATTCTTACCTTTCCTTTGCATTGGGATAGTTTTCAGTTGTGTCTTCAATATCGTCTCCTTGAGAAACTGACAGGTTTCCAACTTAACTCATAGGCAAACACTTTACACAAAACAATCACTCCATATTTGAACTCTGAGTCCTTGTCCTCAAAGGAAACCTGCAGATCATCTTCAAAAGACGAGCCCAGGAGCTTAAATTCATAACTTTGCTAAACACTAAAAATCATGGTCTTAATAAAGACACTGAATTTATGGTTTATTACAACAACCTGTAACTCAGTAATCCCCCTTTTATGTCCTCAAGAGTTTTTGCCGCCCCAAGCAGCAAGGAAAAAAAAAAGGGAGCGATTGCGATCGGCGGCAGTTCTACTGCCGCTTCATTCTACGACAGCAAGTCCTTTGCTCCGAGAGGGAGCGATGGCCCCGCCGCCGAATTGCCGCCGAATGGCCAGATGTGCCGCCCCCCTCTTCATTTGCTGCCCCAGGCACCTGCTTGCTACGCTGGTGCCTGGAGCCGGCCCTGATGACTGCAAGGCTGTTAACACTTCACCTTGAATGGTCCCTTAGCATATGTGCTAAAAACTTATGCTAAACTATCGGTTCCATCTTGTGTTTGCTATGACACTCTGAGTACTTTTCCCAGACCCGAAGAACTCTGTATAGCTAGAAAGCTTCTCTCTTTCATGGACAAAAGTTGATCCAATAAAAATATCTCCCACATTTGCTCTCCTGAACTCCTTTCCCCTTAGATTTTCTTCCATGGGGTCTTACTTTCCAGTTCTCTGGGTTTGTTAATGTCTGCTTTTTTGAAGTCCATTGTCCTTATTGTACTGCTCTCACTCTTCCTTTCCTTAGAATCATGAAAGCATCATTTCAGCCAAACTGCCTTCCATCTTCAGATTCACAACCAATTCCTCCAGCAGCCAGAATCAAGTCTAAAATGACAGTCCCTCAGTTTCTTTCCTCCACTTTCTGGAACAAAAGGTTGTCCCCAATACATTTCAAGAACTTATTGGAAATTTTGTGTTTTACCATATTACTTTTCCAACCAATGTCTGAATAGTTAAAGTCCCCCATTTTGTTTTGGATATTTCTGTAATTTGTTCTAGAAATGCCTCATCCACCTCCTCTTCCTGATTTGGTGGTCTATAATGGACCCTTACCATGATGGCACCCCTATATTTTACCCCTTTTATCTTTACCCAGAGACTTTCAACTGGTCTGCTCCCACTATTCTGGACCTCAAAACAAGTATATATATTCACGGTGCAATATCTCCTCCCTTTTTCCCTGCCTATTTCCCTATTTCACCAAGTCTCTCTGATGCCATAAAGATCTATTGCTATTTTATTTTAATGGAAATCAAAGTGAACCAGCCTCTCTACTCATCAGAAGGAAAGAGAATAACCATGATTCTTTAGTAACCATGACTTATCAGCCCAATGAAAGAGCATCTCTGCTGAGGGACTTCTATTAAGCATCCCTGCTGTTTCTGGAGTGGTGCTGAGCTCTAAGCAGTCTCTCCTGCAGACCCCTTACTATCTCCAAGTATCATAGAGTCATAGAAGATTAGGGTTGGAAGAGACCTCAGGAGGGTCTCTAGTCCAACTCCCTGCTCAAAGCAGGAATAACCCCAACTAAATCATCCCAGCCAGGGCTTTGTCAAGCCTGACCTTAAAAACCTCTAATGATGGAGATTCCACCACCTCCCTAGGTAACCCATTCCAGTTCTTCACCACCCTCCAGGTGAAATAGTGTTTCCTATTATCCAACCTAGACCTTCCTCACTGCAACTTGAGACCATGTCTCCTTCTTCTGTCCTCTGTCACCACTGAGAACAGTCTAGTTGCATCCTCTTTGGAACCCCCTTCAGGTAGTTGAAGACTTATCAAATCCCCCCTCACTCTTCTCTTCTGCAGACTAAATTAAATTAAATTAATGGAGATATCCTATCTCCTAGAACTGGAAGGGACCTTGAAAGGTCATCAAGTCCAGCCCCCTGCCTTCACTAGCAGGACCAAGTACTGATTTTGCCCCAGATCCCTAAGTGGCCCCCTCAAGGATTGAACTCACAACCCTGGGTTTAGCAGGCCAATGCTCAAACCACTGAGCTATCCCTCCCCCTAGTCCAGTTCGCTCACCCTCTCCTCATAAGTCATGTGCTCCAACCCCCTAATCATTTCCATTGCCCTCCGCTGGATTCTCTCCAATTTGTCCACATCCTTTCAGTAGTAGGGGGCCCAAAACTGGCCGCAATACTCCAGATGTGGCCTCACCAGCGCAGAATAAAAGGGAATAATCACTTCCCTTGATCTGCGGGCAATGCGCCTACCAATGCAGCCCAATATGGTGTTAGCCTTCTTGGCAACAAAGGCACACTGTTTAGTCATACGCAACTTCTCATCCACAGTAATTCCCAGGTCCTTTTCTGCCGAACTGCCGCTTAACCAGTTAGTCCCCAGCCTGTAGCAGTGCATGGGATTCTTCCGTCCTAAGTGCAGGACTCTGCACTTGTCCTTGTTGAACCTCATCAGATTTCTTTTGGCCCAATCCTCCAACTTGTCTAGGTCACTCTGGACCCTATCCTTACCCACCAGCATATCTACCTCTCTCCCCAGTTTAGTGTCATCCGCAAACTTGCTGAGGGTGCAATCCATCCCATCATCCAGATCATTAATGTAGTTGCATATAGATAGACTTATGTGTATTGCTGGGGAGGAGCCGGTGGTCGTGGTACATGTAGGTACCAATGATATAGGGAAGGGTAGGAGAGACGTCTTGGAGGCCAAATTTCGGCTGCTAGGAAAAAGACTGAAATCCAGGACCTCTATGGTAGCATTCTCAGAAATGCTTCCAGTTCCATGCGCTGGGCCAGGTAGGCAGGCAGAGCTTCAGAGTCTCAATGTGCGGATGAGACGATGGTGTAGAGAGAAGCGGTTTAGATTTATTAGGAACTGGGGAAACTTTTAGGATGGGGGAGCCTATATAGGAAGGATGGGCTCCACCTAAACCAAAGTGGATCCAGACTGCTGGCACTTAACATTAAAAAGGTTGCAGAGCAGTTTTTAAACTAAGAGATGGGGAAAGCCGATTGCTGCAGAGGAGCATGTGGATCAGACAGAGACTTCTCTTAGAAGAGAGTCTATTGATAGAGATTCTCTAGGTTTTAGTCAGGAGGAGAGGATGGAAGAGGATAAAGTATGGGACACAATCATTCTGGGGTACAAAACATATCAGAAGGACAGAACAGGTTGAGCTGGGGGGGAAGGTGGGGTGGCACTATATGTGAAAGAAAATGTAGAATCAAATGAAGTAAAAATCTTAAATGAATCCACTTGTTCCATAGAATGTCTATGGATATTAATTCCATGCTCTAATAAGAATATAACAGTAGGGATCTATTATCGACCACCTGACCAGGACAGTGATAGTGATGATGAAATGCTAAGGGAGATTAGGGAGGCTATCAAAGTAAAGCACTCAGTAATAGTGGGGGATTTCAATTATCCCCATATTGACTGGGAACATGTCACCTCAGGACGAAATGCAGAGACAAAATTTCTCAATACTTTAAATGACTGCTTCTTGGAGCAGCTGGTACAGGAATCCACAAGGGGAGAGGCAATGCTCGATTTAGTCCTGAGGGGAGCACAGGATCTGGTCCAAGAGGTAACTATGACAGGACTGCTTGGAAATAGTGACCATAATATAACAACATTTAACATTCCTGTTGAGGTGGGAAGAACACCTCAACAGCCTAACACTGTGGCATTTAATTTCAGAAAGGGAACACTCCGGTCTGCTCCAACAAAGACCCAGGGTCTGAATTACTTGCCCCAAAGCTGCAGGTTTACCTGAAAACAGCTTACAAAAGTGTGCTTGTCTCTAAACACTCAGATGCCCAACTCCCAATGGGGTCTAAACCCAAATAAATCCTTTTTACCCTGTATAAAGCTTATGCAGGGTAAACTCAAATTGTTCGCCCTCTATAACACTGATAGTGAGATAGGCACAGCTGTTTGCCTCCCCAGGTATTAATACATACTGAGATAATTAATAAGTAAAAAGTGATTTTATTAAATACAGACAGTAGGATTTAAGTGGCTCCAAGTAGTAACAGACAGAACAAAGTAAGTCACCAAGCAAAATAAAATAAAATGCGCACATCTAGGTCTAATTAAACTGAATACAGATAAGATCCTCACCAGTTCCAGAATGCTCCCTTTTACAGACTAATCTCCTTTTAGCCTGGGTCCAGCAATCACTCACACCCTTTGCACACTGTCCTTTGTTCCAGTTTCTTTCAAGTATCCTGGGGGGTGGAGAGGCTCTCTCTTTAGCCAGCTGAAGACAAAATGGAGGGGTCTCCCACGGGCTTAAATAGACTTTCTTTTTGTGGGTGGACACCCCCTCTCCTCTCCTATGCAAAGTCCAGCTCCAAGATGGAGTTTTGGAGTCACCTGGGCAAGACACATGTCCATGCATAACTGAGTTCCTCACCAGCCAAGCCACATTCCTGGGAAAGCCCAGATATGTACTGGTGTCTCCAAGTTCATTGTTGGCTTAAATGTTTCTGGATTGGGCACTTACTGAGAATAGTCTTTTCTCGGGAAGCTGACCAACTGCTTCACTACAGCCTACTTAGAATCAAACAAGTATGCAGCCAATATTCGTAACTTCGAATACAAAAATGATACATGCATACAAATAGGATTAATAGATTCAATAGATCATAACCTTTACAGAGATATGTTACATGGCATATGTAATATAAAACACATTCTAGTTATGTTATATATATATTACACACACACACACACACACACTTACTTCCATAAAGCCTTATGGGAGGTACCGTCACAGAGGTTTTGGAATTAATTGATCAACTTAAAAGTAACAAATCACCGGGACCAGATGGCATTCACCCAAGAGTTCTGAAAGAACTCAAATGTGAAATTGTGGAACTATTAACTATAATTTGTAACCTGTCCTTTAAATCAGCTTCTGTACCCAATGACTGGAAGATAGCTAATGTAACGCCAATATTTAAAAAGGGCTCTAGAGGTGATCCCGGCAATTACAGACTAGTAAGTCTAACGTCAGTACCGGGCAAATTAGTTGAAACAATAGTAAAGAATAAAATTGTCACACACATAGAACATAACTAGTTAGGCAAAAGTCAACATGGTTTCTGTAAAGGGAAATCATGATTTACTAATCTATTAGAGTTCTTTGAAGGGGTCAACAAGCATGTGGAAAAGGGGGATCCAGTGGACATAGTGTACTTAGATTTCCAGAAAGCCTTTGACAAGGTCCCTCACAAAAGGCTCTTACGTAAATTAAGCTGCCATGGGATAAGAGGGAAGATCCTTTCATGGATTGAGAACTGGTTAAAAGACAGGGAACAAACGGTAGGAATAAATGGTAGATTTTCAGAATGGAGAGGGGTAACTAGTGGTGTTCCGCAAAGGTCAGTTCTAGGACCAATCCTATTCAACTTATTCATAAATGATCTGGAGAAAGGGGTAAACAGTGAGGTGGCAAAGTTTGCAGATGATACTAAACTGCTCATAAGAAAAGAACATAAGAAAGGCCGTACCGGGTCAGACCAAAGGTCCATCTAGCCCAGTATCCTGTCTACCGACAGTGGCCAATGCCAGGTGCCCCAGAGGGAGTGAACCTAACAGGCAATGATCAAGTGATCTCTCTCCTGCCATCCATCTCCATCCTCTGACAGACAGAGGCTAGGGACACCATTCCTTACCCATCCTGGCTAATAGCCATTAATGGACTTAACCACCATGAATTTATCCAGTTCTCTTTTAAACTCTGTTATAGTCCTAGCCTTCACAACCTTCTCAGGTAAGGAGTTCCACAAGTTGACTGTGCGCTGTGTGAAGAAGAACTTCCTTTTATTTGGTTTAAACCTGCTGCCTATTACTTTCATTTGATGACCCCTAGTTCTTGTATTATGGGAATAAGTAAATAACTTTTCCTTATTCACTTTCTCCACATCACTCATAATTTTATATACCTCAATCATATCCCCCCTTAGTCTCCTCTTTTCCAAGATGAAGAATCCTAGCCTCTTTAATCTCTCCTCATATGGGACCCATTCCAAACCGTTAATCATTTTAATTGCCCTTTTCTGAACCTTTTCTAGTGCCAGTATATCTTTTTTGAGATGAGGAGACTACATCTGTACACAGTATTCGAGATGAGGGCGTACCATTGATTTATATAAGGGCAATAATATATTCTCAGTCTTATTCTCTATCCCCTTTTTAATAATTCCTAACATCCTGTTTGCTTTTTTGACCGCCTCTGCACACTGCGTGGACATTTTCAGAGAACTATCCACGATGACTCCAAGATCTTTTTCCTTACTTGTTGTAGCTAAATTAGCCCCCATCATATTGTATGTATAGTTGGGGTTATTTTTTCAAATGCGCATCACTTTACATTTATCCACATTAAATTTCATTTGCCATTTTGTTGCCCAATCACTTAGTTTTGTGAGATCTTTTTGAAGTTCTTCACAGTCTGCATTGGTCCTAACTATCTTTAGCAGTTTAGTATCATCTGCAAACTTTGCCACCTCACTGTTTACCCCTTTCTCCAGATCATTTATGAATAAGTTGAATAGGATCGGTCCTAGGACTGACCCTTGGGGAACACCACTAGTTACCCCTCTCCATTCTGAGAATTTACCATTTATTCCTACCCTTTGTTCCCTATCTTTTAACCAGTTCTCAATCCATGAAAGGACCTTCCCTTTTATCCCATGGCAGCTTAATTTACGTAAGAGCCTTTGGTGAGGGACCTTGTCAAAGGCTTTCTGGAAATCTAAGTACACTATGTCCATTGGATCCCCCTTGTCCACATGTTTGTTGACCCCTTCAAAGAATTCTAATAGATTAGTAAGACACGATTTCCCTTTACAGAAACTATGTTGACTATTGCTGAACAGTTTAATGTTTTTCTATGTGTCGGACAATTTTATTCTTAACTATTGTTTCGACTAATTTGCCCGGTACAGACGTTAGACTTACCGGTCTGTAATTGCCGGGATCACCTCTAGAGCCCTTTTTAAATATTGGCGTTACATTAGCTAACTTCCAGTCATTGGATACAGAAGCCGATTTAAAGGACAGGTTACAAACCTTAGTTAACAGTTCCGCAACTTCACATTTGAGTTCTTTCAGAACTCTTGGGTGAATACCATCTGGTCCCAGTGACTTGTTAATGTTAAGTTTATCAATTAATTCCAAAACCTCCTCTCGTGACACTTCAAGCAGACTGTGAAGAACTTAAAAAAAAATCTCACAAAACTAAGTGATTGAGTAACAAAATGGCAAATGAAATTTAATGTGGATAAATGTAAAGTAATGCACATTGGAAAAAATAACCCCAACTAATACATACAATATGATGGGGGCTAATTTAGCTACAACTAATCAGGAAAGAGATCTTGGAGTCATCGTGGATAGTTCTCTGAAGACGTCCATGCAGTTTGCAGCAGCAATCAAAAAAGCAAACAGGATGTTAGGAATCATTTAAAAAGGGATAGAGAATAAGACGGAAAATATCTTATTGCTGTTATATAAATCCATGGTACGCCCATATCTTGAATACTGCGTACAGATGTAGTCTCCTCATCTCAAAAAAGATATACTGGCATTAGAAAAGGTTCAGAGAAGGGTAACTAAAATAATTAGGGGTTTGGAACGGGTCCCATATGAGGAGATATTAAGGACGCTAGGAATTTTCAGCTTGGAAAAGAGGAGACTAAGGGGGGATATAATAGAGGTATATAAGATCATGAGTGATGTGAAGAAAGTAGATAAGGAAAAATTATTTACTTGTTCCCATAATATAAGAACTAGGGGCCACCAAATGAAATTAATGGGCAGCAGGTTTAAACCAAATAAAAGGAAGTTCTTCTTCACACAGCGCACAGTCAACCTGTGGAACTCCTTGCCTGAGGAGGTTGTGAAGGCTAGGACTATAACAGGGTTTAAAAGAGAACTAGATAAATTTACGGAGGTTAAGTCCATTAATGGCTATTAGCCAGGATGGGTAAGGAATGGTGTCCCTAGCCTCTGTTTGTCAGAGGGTGGAGATGGATGGCAGGAGAGAGATCACTTGATCACCACTTGTTATGTTCACTCCCTCTGGGACACCTGGCATTGGTTACTGTTGGTAGACAAGATAAAGGACTGGATGGACCTTTGGTCTGACCCAGTATGGCCATCCTAATGTTCTTATGTAGCTGTTGAAAAAAAAAGCCAGATCAGTAGGCAGATCAGACAGTCAATTGCCTCCTGTAAGGATTGCAGATGATTTTTCCACTGCTGGTCACTCATAAGATCTCTTCTGTAGCACATATCTCCATTCATCCTCACTGGGGTTGGCTGAACTAACTTGGAAGTGAGGGGAGGAGTTAAGAATCAGTCTCTTGTCACCAAGCACTCACTCGTGAGCAGGATGACCAGCTCACCACAGAAGGGAAAGGCAGAGATTGGGTAGTTCATAAAACAGAGAGGGGTTTTTATTCCATGAGCAGACTCACCCAGCTGCATTCAGTCCCATTTCCCCTATAAATTCTGGTGATTGGCGTGGTGAAAGACTCCAAGTCTAGCATTTTCTTCCTCTAATATTTCCTCTCTTCATGCAACTTTCCCTGGCAGTGCTTCCAGCACATCCTTCCCCAGTGCTGCCTCTCACACTGACTGGTTAGAAGATCCTGTGAATATTGCTGTAGCTGTCCCAGGAGATTAGAGAGACAAAGTGGGTGAGGTAATATCTTTTATTGGACCAACTTCTTATTGGTCAAAGCGACAAGCTTTCGAGTCACACACAGCTCTTCTTCGGGTCTGTATTTTGTATTTTCTTCAGATCCTGTACTTTAAAAGGAGCCAGACTCCTCCCACTCCCAGCATGCTTTGCCAATAGGATATTATGAGCAGGGGTCCCCTCCTCTACTCTATCAGTCGATGAAACCAGGTGATATAGGCCCTAGACCTAATTTGGAGTTAAGCACAAACTATCTAAAGCCTGCTTCCTAGTAAGCCTAGTTTCTCAAAGAGATTGGGTTTCCTTCCTCCCCTCATCCCAGCGAAGAAGCTCAGAACAATGACAGAGTTGGGTTTCCCCCAGCAAATAACCCCCCCCCCACGCACACACATTTTCAGGGTGTCTCCTGCCTTGCAGGCGGTTGTTCTCAGGCTATGATCGATCCTAGGACATTTCTCATGTTTTTCCTCCATCATGGATTGGCCAACATTTGCCTGACTATCTCTTTGCCTTCTGCAGTCTCCAGGGACACTGCATGTCCAACTGGCTGCCACATTGTTTTGACTTATAACTTATGGGTTTTGAATTTTCTAAAGGCATCTCTCTTTGAGCAATGGATGTATGAGATAATATGGCCCAAGGGGACATTAAAGTTGATCCTAGTTTCAGTAATCAATAATACCTATCATTCTCAGCTCTGTGGAACAAATTAAAAGGTTCAATAAAAATGTTCTAGTGACTTATTAGCCATGGATCAGTACCATGGCGCATGAATTGTTCATGTCTATCATGTTAATCATTCATAGAAAGGCTTAAATTGGTGGAGCACTCTATTCATTGTTTCTCAGCATACTAAACAGCCTTGTATTATAAAAGGATTCCTCTCCCCACCAAACAATCTGTTCTGTCCCTGTGATGATCACTGAGGACAGTCAATTCCTGCCCACCTGCTGGGGCCTTAGTGTAATTTGTAAGTTCACAGAAGTGCATTTAAGGTTCCCTGTACATGAGCTTATAAGGATTATATTTTTGTCAGTAAATGTCAATGAATGTCGATTTCACACAGAGATAAACCAACAAAAAAAGTCTCCATCAATAATAATAGAAATGTACAGACAGGCAAAGAAAGTAAGATGCTGCTTGAGAACATTAGATTTTAGGATATTTACTTTGACAGGTGATGTTGACAATTTTATTTTAATTGTTATAAAGTTTTAACTTTTGCATCTCAGCATCTACTGCCATTAAACAATTATTCTCTGACCCCCATTCTCTGCCCTCCCAATTTTGTGCAACTGTGAAGATTTAAATCAATACAATTGAAAATAAATGATTAAAAATAAGCATCAATATTATCCACTGAAATTATAACAAAAGGAAATTTGATTTTTGCCAAGACAAACTGTATAGCTGCTGCCCTCAATAGATGATTGCAGGCTAGCTAGTCCAGCTCCATGTTGTAACACCTGCAGTCAATACACATGGATTGTATTTTGAGAGAGAGACTGACACTTGTTGCTTTTACTTAAAAACAAGGCAAAGCCCATCACCAGCCTTTCCCAGGTGCCACATGATTGTCATACATCCCATTCTCTCTCCCTTCACAAACACAACCATCTGGGAACATGGCAACAGCTTTTTCACACCACAGTGCAGAACAATTCCTTCACATTTCCTCGGTCTCATCTTCTGGTGGTTGGATTAACTTCCCATGCTGCTCTCGAATGGGGTGTCCCTTCCCACCCAGTGCCTGCCAGGGCCGGCTCCAGGATTTTGGCCGCCCCAAGCAGCCAAAAAAAAAAAAAAAAATAGCCGCGATCGCGATCTGCGGCGGCAATTCGGCGGGAGGTCCTTCACTCTCAGGCGGAGTGAGGGACCGTCCACTGAATTGCCGTTGAATACCTGGACGTGCCGCCCCTCTCCGGAGCGGCCGCCCCAAGCACCTGCTTGAGAAGCTGGTGCCTGCCGCCGGCCCTGGTACCTGCTGCCGGCCCTGGTACCTGCCAACACATAGCCAGTACACCATAGGAGAGAAATTGGTGAAGCTTCTTCAGTTACCCATAATCCTTCCCCTGTAGTGTCACTTGTGTACCTTACTCACATTTCTGTCACTTTGTAACATAGCTTTGTAGCTTGTGTTTCATTTAGAAGCAGCTAGAAAATACAAGGGACTGTGGGGCATTCATACAGGCCAGGGCTTTATAAAGCAGCGCACAAGCGACCAGGGAGCTTTGCGAACAGGGGCTGCTAACAGGGAGTTTCACAAGGGAGTTTGGAAGGGGAGCAGGAAGGGGGCGAGGGTCCCTTGCTGGTTCCATCCGTTTACTCTTGATTCCCCTTAATACCTATAAAGCAACTACATTCATAACGTTTTGCTTAAACAACCCTTTCAGCTGACGGGGGGCTGCAGACGGGAGTTTGACAGAGGGAGGCTTACGATGGTTAGGAAGACCCGCAACACCTGTGCCAGCACTGCTGCTGTCTCCTCCACCTGTGCCTGTAGCCAGACAGAGTGCCTAAGCATGGATGCCTCTACCCAGATCCTGGTGTGGTTTTGCAAAGACTGTAACTTGCAATTTCCACTTACTGATATCCAGGCTGGGGGGACCATCCAATGTGAGAGGTGCCTGCTGGTGGAATCTCTCAGGCAGCAGGTGGGAGAGCTACAGGAGGAGGTGGCTAGGTTGAGGAGCATCCGTATCCACGAGCAATTCCTCGACAGTGTCCATGTGGAGACAGCTGAGGTAGCTGTCCCAGTACACAGGACTGCTGATAGACCACTGGTGGAGGAGGAGATGGCTCAGGGTGGACACTGGCAGCTGGTTACTTCTGGCAGCAGGCAGCGCTCCACCCTTGCTCCGAACCCTCCTGCCGTGGTTATAGGTAACAGTTATGCTCTTCTTGATACAGGAAAGAAGGAATCACTCCCTACAGTAAAGGAGGAGAAGCCTCGTACCCCTAAGGCTGGAGAGTCTGCTGCCACCACTGCGAATAAGAAACGTAGGGTAGTGGTGGTCGGAGACTCTCTGCTGAGGGGGACGGAGGCGCCCATCTGTCGCCCTGACATTTCATCTCGGGAGGTATGCTGCCTGCCGGGGGCCCGTATCAGAGACGTTACGGAGGCATTGTCGAGGATTATCCAGCCCTCTGACTACTACCCCATGCTACTCATCCATGTGGGCACAAATGATACTGCGCGGTGTGACACTGAGCGGATCAAGAGTGACTACAGGGCTCTGGGAGTACGGGTGAAGGAGTTTGGAGCGCAGGTGGTATTCTCTTCAATTCTTCCTGTCAAAGGTAGGGGCCAGGGCAGAGACAGATGCATCATGGAGGTGAATGCCTGGCTGCGAAGATGGTGTCGCCAGGAGGGCTTTGGCTTCCTAGACCACGGGATGCTATTTGAGGAAGGACTGCTAGGCAGAGATGGCGTTCACCTTTCGAGGAGAGGAAAGACCCTATTCGGCCACAGACTGGCTAACCTAGTGAGGAGGGCTTTAAACTAGGTTTGACGGGGACAGGTGAGCAAAGCCCACAGGTAAGTGGGGAATATGGAGACCGGGGAGATGGGTCGGAAACAAGAGGGAGTGTGGGCTATATTGGCAGTGAGAAAGGAGAGTCAGGACAAAACTGGGAGGAAAGATCAAACAAGTATCTTAGATGCCTATATACAAATGCAAGAAGTATGGGGAATAAGCAGGAAGAACTGGAAGTGCTAATAAATAAATACAACTATGACATTGTTGGCATCACTGAAACTTGGTGGGATAATACACATGATTGGAATGTTGGTGTGGATGGGTACAGCTTGCTCAGGAAGGATAGACAGGGGAAAAAGGGAGGAGGTGTTGCCTTATATATTAAAAATGTACACACTTGGACTGAGGTAGAGATGAACATAGGAGACGGAAGTGTTGAGAGTCTCTGGGTTAGGCTTAAAGGGGCAAAAAACAAGGGAGATGTCATGCTAGGAGTCTACTACAGGCCACCTAACCAGGGGGAAGAGGTGGATGAGGCTTTTTTCAAGCAACTAACAAAATCATCCAAAGCCCAAGATTTGGTGGTGATGGGGGACTTCAACTATCCGGATATATGTTGGGAAAATAACACAGCGGGGCACAGACTATCCAACAAATTCTTGGACTGCATTGGAGACAACTTTTTATTTCAGAAGGTTGAAAAAGCTACTAGGGGGGAAGCTGTTCTAGACTTGATTTTAACAAATAGGGAGGAACTCGTTGAGAATGTGAAAGTAGAAGGCAGCCTGGGTGAAAGTGATCATGAAATCATAGAGTTTGCAATTCTAACGAAGGGTAGAAGGGAGAAAAGCAAAATAGAGACAATGGATTTCAGGAAGGCAGATTTTGGGAAGCTCAGAGAGCTGATAGGTAAGGTCCCATGGGAATCAAGACTGAGGGGAAAAACAACTGAGGAGAGTTGGCAGTTTTTCAAAGGGACACTATTAAGGGCCCAAAAGCAAGCTATTCCGCTGGTTAGGAAAGATAGAAAATGTGGCAAAAGACCACCTTGGCTTAACCACGAGATCTTGCACGATCTAAAAAATAAAAAGGAGTCATATAAAAAATGGAAACTAGGACAGATTACAAAGGAGGAATATAGGCAAACAACACAGGAATGCAGGGGCAAGATTAGAAAGGCAAAGGCCCAAAATGAGCTCAAACTAGCTACAGGAATAAAAGGAAACAAGAAGACTTTTTATCAATACATTAGAAGCAAGAGGAAGACCAAAGACAGGGTAGGCCCACTGCTTAGTGAAGAGGGAGAAACAGTAACAGGAAACTTGGAAATGGCAGAGATGCTTAATGACTTCTTTGTTTCGGTCTTCACCGAGAAGTCTGAAGCAATGCCTAACATAGTGAATGCTAATGGGAAGGGGGTAGGTTTAGCGGATAAAATAAAAAAAGAACAAGTTAAAAATCACTTAGAAAAGTTAGATGCCTGCAAGTCACCCGGGCCTGATGAAATGCATCCTAGAATACTCAAGGAGCTAATAGAGGAGGTATCTGAGCCTCTAGCTATTATCTTTGGAAAGTCATGGGAGACGGGAGAGATTCCAGAAGACTGGAAAAGGGCAAATATAGTGCCCATCTATAAAAAGGGAAATAAAAACAACCCAGGTAACTACAGACCAGTTAGTTTAACTTCTGTGCCAGGGAAGATAATGGAGCAAGTAATTAAGGAAATCATCTGCAAACACTTGGAAGGTGGTAAGGTGATAGGGAACAGCCAGCATGGATTTGTGAAGAACAAATCATGTCAAACCAATCTGATAGCTTTCTTTGATAGAATAACGAGCCTTGTGGATAAGGGTGAAGCGGTGGATGTGGTATACCTAGACTTTAGTAAGGCATTTGATACGGTCTCGCATGATATTCTTATCGATAAACTAGGCAAATACAAATTAGATGGGGCTACTATAAGGTGGGTGCATAACTGGCTGGATAACCGTACTCAGAGAGTTGTTATTAATGGTTCCCAATCCTGCTGGAAAGGCGTAACGAGTGGGGTTCCGCAGGGGTCTGTTTTGGGACCGGCTCTGTTCAATATCTTCATCAACGACTTAGATATTGGCATAGAAAGTACGCTTATTAAGTTTGCGGATGATACCAAACTGGGAGGGATTGCAACTACTTTGGAGGACAGGGTCATAATTCAAAATGATCTGGACAAATTGGAGAAATGGTCTGAGTTAAACAGGATGAAGTTTAACAAAGACAAATGCAAAGTGCTCCACTTAGGAAGGAAAAATCAATTTCACACATACAGAATGGGAAAAGACTGTCTAGGAAGGAGTACGGCAGAAAGGGATCTAGGGGTTATAGTGGACCACAAGCTAAATATGAGTCAACAGTGTGATGCTGTTGCAAAAAAAGCAAACATGATTCTGGGATGCATTAACAGATGTGTTGTGAGCAAGACACGAGAAGTCATTCTTCCACTCTACTCTGCTCTGGTTAGGCCTCAGCTGGAGTATTGTGTCCAGTTCTGGGCGCCGCATTTTAAAAAAGATGTGGAGAAATTGGAAAGGGTCCAAAGAAGAGCAACAAGAATGATTAAAGGTCTTGAGAACATGACCTATGAAGGAAGGCTGAAAGAACTGGGTTTGTTTAGTTTGGAGAAGAGAAGACTGAGAGGGGACATGATAGCAGTTTACAGGTATCTAAAAGGGTGTCATGAGGAGGAGGGAGAGAACTTGTTCACCTTAGCCTCTAAGGATAGAACCAGAAACAATGGGTTTAAACTGCAGCAAGGGAGGTCTAGGTTGGACATTAGGAAAAAGTTCCTAACTGTCAGGGTGGTTAAACACTGGAATAAATTGCCTAGGGAGGTTGTGGAATCTCCGTCTCTGGAGATATTTAAGAGTAGGTTAGATAAATGTCTATCAGGGATGGTCTAGACAGTATTTGGTCCTGCCATGCGGGCAGGGGACTGGACTCGATGACCTCTCGAGGTCCCTTCCAGTCCTATAATCTATGATTCTATGATTCTATGATTCACAGCTGTGATACAGCTACTTTATCCTGCTCTAACAGCTTGAAAGGGCTGTGAGCTGCATTTCCCATCAGCGGCTGGGGAAGAGGAATGGCCACTGTCCTCTTCTTATGCTCTCCTGGGGCCAGGGGCAGCCAAGTGCATTTGAATGTGGCACTGAGGCTGCTCTAACTTATGCTGGGTGCTGACCATGCCTTCAGATGGCCCTAGAAAAGCAAACTGGTTTGCTCAGAGCTCAGTCAGATGCAAGGATCAGGACTTATTCTCCAAAATGGTTGTTATTATTTTGCTAGCTAAAGAGAGGGGTTTGTTTTTTCCCCTCAAGTGCATTTCTTCCCCTAAGTGATTGTGTGATTGCAAAACTGTGGCTCACCTTGCAGGGTCAGACCTCTCTGTGGTGCCAGGTTCCACCCCCACCGCTAACCATGGTCCACACTCTCCATTGTCCCCCTGGGTTTGGCATTTCTTTACTGGCTGTCAGGGTGAGACTGCCTGCAACTGGCAGCCAAACTGGCATTAGACAAGCTTCAGTTTAAAACACTTTATTTTACCAGCACTGGCACCCCCCACCATGCGCACACACCCTCATTGTTACTGTCTATCATCAGTTTGGATTCTGGTTTGGATTTTGGACAGTCCTGTTGCCCAACAGAACTCTCTCCCATCCAGCTCTGTGCATGGCTTCTTGTACAGCTGTACTGAATACTTTAGATGCAGAGTATATTCTGTGCCACATAGCAGCCTCAGCCAAATAAGGCATGAAGAGGACAGCACTTGGAGCAGTGCTCATCTGGAAGTATGTGGTAAAAAACATCAGCTTTTAAAGCATTTTGATCCTGACATAGCAGTAGCAGTAAGGTTTGGGTTAGCCGGCAAATGTGGAATTTGTTGAAAGCATTAGTAGGGAATTATTTGCCAGCAACAGAGTTGGCACACACTTCGAAGACCTTTGATTTTTAATGATGAGTATCTTGCTCTTCATTCATGTAATGGAGTTACAATTGTTCAGAGGACAGCAGTCTGTCTCAGCATGAGGCGACGGCACAGCTCTGTGCCCACCTAGTGGGAAATGCGGGGAGAGATGAGATCAAGGGGAGTTCTTATTGTTCCTTTGGCTTGACAGATGAAAGATATTTAACAATCAGATACACAGAATTAATGAAGACCCCAAGTGATCCCTTGTTTTTAGAATTGGGATCAGAAACATGTAATAGAAGTTGAGATTTACTCCCCCTTTCCACCCACCCCATGATGGGCACGGCTGATCTGAACTGTAGGATTCCCCCCTCACCGCTGCACGACTTTGCTCTTCTTAGAGCATTTCTAAGATAAGATGTGTTTCAGGGTTTAGACTCAAACCTACTGAAATAATTGGGAAAAAAGGCTCTTCTCTCAATATGTGCAAGCCCAGTGTTGGAGGTGCAAGGAGTTCAGATAAGTATCCAGAAGTTTGGCTGCTTATCTGAACCTTGTGAGATTCACCCAGAACTTCCATTGCATCTCAGGAGTAACAGAGAAGATAAGACAAACTGTCTACTGTTTAAAGCAGGGGTCTCAAACACGCGGCCCGGAGTTATTTCCTGTGGCCTGCCATAGGCGCCGACTCCGCCAGCAGCCAAGCTCCCCTCTCCCCCCCTCTCCTTCTCCTCCCCCCCAGCATGCCAGGTCCCTGCTCCTCCGCCTACCTCCCAGCACTTCCCGCCGCCGAACAGCTGTCTGGCAGCGCTTATGACTTTCCAGGAGGGAGGGGGAGGAGCGCAGCACGCTCAGGGAAGGAGGCGGAGAAGAGGCGGGGAAGGTGTGGGGATTTGGGGAAGGGGGTGGAATGGGGGCAGGGAAGGGATGGGAAGAGGCAGGGGAGGGACGGGGCTGCGTGTTTGAGACCTCTGTGATAGACTGTTTGTTAGGAGCACTGGGCATCATCCCCCATGGATCTCTGTTGGGTGCTGGGCACCCAGGGGTCATCCCCCCATTGCCCAGGGATCTCTGTTAGGTGCCCCCTCCCATTGCCCAGGGGTCTGTCCGTTGGGACACTGGACAGTGTCTGTGACAAAGTGGAAATTTTCTGTAACATTTTTATAATTCCTAGGAGAGCCTCAGTTTCCCTCTCGACTTTCCGCTGTGACCGGGGGTGGGGTGGTGGTGGAAAGGGTTACCCAGTGCAGGAGAGAGTCGGCACCTATGATGGGCCGTGGGAAACGGCCCGCAGGCCGTGTGTTTGAGACCCCTGATGTAGATCATCAGTGTTACTGACCACATAAGGAATAGTTACAGGTGTTTAGATTTTATTAAAACCCCTCTTCGCATTACAGTTTTTAAAAAGTTAATACGTTGACTTTTAATAACATACTATATTACTCTTCATTTTTGACTATACTTTTGTATCATTGTATGAAAAGGTGTCAATGATGCGGCCTTCAGGCCAACGTACTAGTCCTCATGTGGCCCTCGTGGTGATTTGAGTTTGAGATCCTTGGGTTAAAGCATTTTCTTTGGACAAAGAAGGACACATCATGCCTTAGTACTTGAAGCCCAGGTAGGAAGAAGGAGAATCACTCATTCACTGCAAGATCTCAAGAAAGAGAGCTGGCCATTACTCTGTAAAGCACTTAAACACCTGAGCAGTCATGGTGAAGTCAAGGGGAGCACTCACATACTCAAAGCCAGGCACATGCTAAGTACTGTGCTAGCCTGGGGCCTCGCTGTCCCTGATTCGCAGTCAGGGAAGCTGTACAACTGAGCGAAAAGCAAGACATTCAGATACAGGGGATGTATGTCAAAGGGTTACCATTTTGAAAGCACTTCCCAACGTGTATAGAAAGGGAATGCCTCTGGGGCTGGTGAAATGGGGCACTGCTTTGCCCCACTCCCAAGTGGGGTTATTAAAGAGTTAAATATTCCCAGGTGCATAGATGCCAAGGCCAGAAGGAACCATTGTGATCATCTACTCTGACCCCCTGTACAGCACGGGCCAGAGAACTCCCCAAAGTCTATGATGGGTCCACCTCACACAAGACCTGAGCAGGTTGATGGGGCCAGAAGGGGCCAATTAACCTTCGATGCTGCACCTGGAGGGGAACCAGGGGCTGATAAAACCTAGTGGTAGATGAAGCCCAGCTGTGGGGAGCTGGGCTAAGGGCTATACGCCAGGAAATGAGAGCAGGAAGAGGTGGCAGGGAGGAAGGGTGCAGTCACTCTCTGGGAGTAGAGAGGTGGTGAGCAGGATCCTAGTCCTGAAAGAAGGCTCAGCCCAGAGAAGGTACAGGTAAGAAAGCCTGAGAAGATGGGGTAAGAAGCAGCCCAGGGATACAGTAGCAAACAGTGGGACTGTGCAGACCTTGGCTGCTGGTTACTGGGTCCCTGTGCTGAAACCCAGTGCAAAGGGAGGGCCAGTCAATGGGGAAGTGGCATGGACCTGGGTACTCGGAATGGAGACCATCTGAGACAGCATATGGACAGCCTAGCGTATTCTAGGTGTTTCATGAATAGTTAGTTCCATAAATAGTTGCACTTATTTTTAAGTTAAAATGGACAGTTTCACACAATTGTAGTAAAGATTGTAACTCTGAAGTTCTACTGTACTAACACCAGAGTTATGGACTGACCAGTTAACCACACACCTCATTTGAAATTGGAAGTATGCAATCAGGCAGCAGAGATCCAAAAAAACATACTGTACAGTACTGTGTTAAACGTAAACTACTACAAAAATAAAAGGGAAAGTTGTTATTTATTTATTTATTTTGACAAGGTAAGGAAACTGTTTCTGTGCTTATTTCATTTAAATTAAGACAATTAAAAGCAGCATTTTTCTTCTGCATAGTAAAGGTTCAAAGCTGTATTAAGTCAATGTTCAGTTGTAAACTTTTGAAAGAACCATAATGTTTTGTTCAGAGTTATGCACAACCTCCATTCCCGATGTGTTTGTAACTGAGGTTCTACTGTAGAGACTTGAGATGAATGTCACCATCTCAATAAGGCAGTAGCAGCCCTACTTGTATTCAAAGTTTTAATGTAACATTTTTTCAAAATGCCTCCACAAAGGAAGTACCTTGAAGCTGTGCTTTAATCACCCTGTTTCTCCACTTCTTCTGCCACTTGCATATTTTTGCAGAACAGAGAGAGCAGATGCCAGCTGGTAGGTAAATCTATAGCAGGAGCGGCCTGAAGTGCTGTACAAAAGAGCTTATAGGTTATCTCCAGGCTGTATAATGTGAAGTCTTTTTGCCTCCTTATGTGCAATCTTAAAGGACAACATTTAATAAAAAAGCACCCCTCAGGATAGTCAGTCCTGTATGTTTTGTAGCATTGTGGTACTAGCAGATTTCCCATTGTTTGTTATATTTGGGTGTGGGGGGGTTATCATGATACTTTGTGCTTTCAAGGAGCATAATGAATATTTATCCAGTCATAGTTTCACTAGATACATTAATAGAGTTGGATGAAATAGTGAGAAGGTTATTCCTTTGTGTATGAATTTGAAATGAATTTGAAATGAATTCAGTTCAGAAGCTTTCATACAGAACAATCACTGGAATTTCAAAAGGATTTCTTTTTTAAATCATTGTTTAATTATATGAGGTTTACATCAGATCCATGTTTTCATTTGCTCAAGGCAACCCTGGATACTGCACCTTGCTGTCCTGGCAAGCAGAGGGATGGGGATAGGAAGATAATTTAGTTTCATGTATATGTATTGTATTTCTATGCTCAGCAGTTCATCCAATCCATCACCTCATAATGCAGGATTATTTACTCCTCGGGGCTTGCCTGTCAGACTCTGACAAAAAAATTAATGACACAATGAAACAAGGCCAACCCTAAATATGGGAACACTATTAAGATGCCCATTTCAGGACATTTTAATCCCTCTCCGCTTTCTGAGTTAAAGTAAAGGTGAATGTCAGATCACAATACTTTAGAACCACATATAAAGTCTTCTCTATAAAGGTCAGTTTGATGTCAGCCATTTTTATAGCTGTACGAATATTTGAACTGTAGCCCATAAAGCTAGCTTAGCATTTTATTTTATTTAGCAGTAACCCAAGGAACCTTCAGGCCTGTACCCTGTAATGCATTGGTTTAAGCAGGTTAGCATAAGTGAAGCATAGGCCTATGACCCTTAGGATAGATAAAATGGCCCAACAGTTACCCTAGATTTTGGGCAACTGAGAATAGCTTACGTAACCCACACACCTTCTGGGTGTGGTGTTCTGTCCCATCTAGTGGCACCAAGACAGAGAGAGAGAGAGAGAGAGAGAGAGAGAGAAAGATTAATGAATTTGCTCTGCAGTGGTTCTCAAACAGTGGTCCACGAGCGCCATTCAGCTAGTCTGCAGATAGTTCCCTCTAAGCTGCATGCCCGGATGGCTGCACACAAGAGAATGAAGGGCCACCCACCTAATTAATGGAGCTGCGCAGGCATGGCTCCACTAATTAAGTGCCTGGACCCTGGAGAAGACGCACATGTAAGGTGAGGTGGTGGCCTTGTGGGGAAATAGAGGTAGTGGCGTGAGAAGAGGGGGTGGGGGGAATTTGGGATGTGCAGGGCTGCAGCAGGCAGAGCAAGAGGTGACTTTCCCCAGCTCCAGGCCTGCAGCTGCCGGGGGAGAGAGGGAGAGACCTCCCTCCTTCCCAGCCCCAGCTCTGTGGCTGCCATGGCAGGGGAGAGAGGGCACATCCATCGCCTTAGAAAGGCAAGACTACTGATATTAAAATAATGAGTTGTGTGCTTTTATTTGTAGAACAAAAAATGTTTCTTACATTTTTTATATTATATATATTAGTACTTTTATCCAAAGTGCTTTACAATAGTTAGCTAACAGTACAAACAACATTTGGAAAGTTCATTAAGTGGTCCACCGAGACCCTCAGCAATTTTCAAGTGGTCCGTGAAAAAAAATTTGAGAATCACTGCTCTATAGCCTTAGCTAACAGCCAGATGGATTTTAGCTCATGCAGTAAAGGCTCATGCACTGTGGTCCCAGGTTCAATCTCACCCGCCGACGATCGGGGTCTGTCAGTGTTACAAGTGGGGGCTCATCCGGGATTTAAACTGGGAAGTCTCTGAAGCTTGGGATGTGCTTCCTCAACTAGGGGAAGTATGTAACTCACACACCTTCTGGGTGTGGTGCTCTGTCCCATCTAATGGCACCGAGATCACTTAGAGAGAGATTAATGAGTTTGCTCTATAGCCTTAACTAACAGCCAGTTGGCTTTTAGCTCATGAACTAAGTGCCAGAGGTCCCAGGTTCGATCTCACCTGCCAATGACCGGGGCCTGTCGGCGTTACACTTGCTTAAGAGGGAAGTTGGTGCAGTAAGAAGAGGCCCTGAGATAGAAACCTTGGTATCAGAGGCCTGGTATGAGGCCTAAGGCCTGAACTAAAGTGTAATCCTTCTGCCCATCTAAGTTGGCAGCAACAAGGGCCGGGTTCTGTATCTAGGGGTTCCGTTTCAATAACGCAATGCAAAACCGGCTCGAGCCCCCACCCAGTGACCTGGGACAATTACATACCACCCCCTGGGTGCCTCTAAGAGGCAATACTTCCCCTCTCGCAAGCACGGAGTCTGAGTGTAACAGAAAATGTTTAATAACATGAGGTAAACGACAACAGCATTAAATTGGGAAAACACCACAAACAGGATTCATAACACAAACCATGAGCAAAAAACCCACCCCAGCAAGTTGGGCTGTGTCCTTTCCCTTGGGTTCTTGAAACCAGCGACCCAAGGATCACCAAAGTCCCAAAAGTCCAAGAACCCCCCAAAGTCTCTGTCCCTGGTCAGTGCAGCCCCAGAGTTCGGGGGGGGGGCACGCAGGGTGTTAAGGGGCACCTTACGTGATCCGAGGCCGACGGGGTTCCGCCACAGACTTCACCACGAGCCGCTCCATTCCACCAGCTGTCCCGTGGGCTGCTCCCGCCGTCCCACGAACTGTTCTGGCAGCTGCTCCACTCTGCTCACCGACCTGTGAGCCGCTCAGCTCTGCTCTGCTCCACTTCAGCTGTCCCTTGGGCCGCTCCCACAAGGCTCCATTCTGCTCTGCTCACCGACCTGTGAGTCGCTCAGCTCCACTCCAACCGTCCCACAAGGTTCCACTCTGCTAGCTGCTCCACCAGCCGCTTAGCAATATAGCTTCAGGCTCCCCCACTAGTTAACACAGCCTCAGTGATCTCAGCTCTTTTGTGATTTCAGCTCTTAGCAATTTCAGTGCATAGTAGGGGAGCCCCAGTGCTAGTGCACCATTGGCCCAAAGTGAATTCAGCTCAGCAGTCTGTAACTAGACTTTTAATGGAATCAAAGTTAGCTCTGATATTCAACAGTGGAGAGAGGAGGTAGTGCAATTGGTGTTTCAACCCCTCAGAGAGGGGCCCATACCATCAGGTACAAACACCTCTCCCCATCCTCTCTCCCTTCACTGGGTTTTGTAACCCATGCCCCTTGTCAAGCAAGTGCTACTTAGGTAATGGTGAAGGACTCACTCAGTCCTTCTGTCATACAACAGTTTCACTGCCCTCGATTCACAGAATCAGGGTAACAAAACTTTATTGTTCCTGCCCCAATAACAGAGAAGACTGGGGATCCCACACCAGCCAAAGTAACCACTTTGAGTTGCTGCTGTTTCATGCCAGGCGAGTGGGTGTGCCTATGCAAACAAGATCAGCCCCTGGAGTTCTTTTCCCCACTCGCCATAATTCACCACCAGATGTCAGGGTAGAGCTCATCCTGACTCTGCTTACAAAAGTAATGGTCAAGACTTTGCTAACATAAAGCAAAGTTAAGCTGTGAGCCAGAGGCAGGCCCTGCTCACAGAAACTGGCAAGGAAAGGGCTGATGCTGCAAAAAGAGACATACCTAAAAGGTACTGGACACTAAACACTCCAATACTTGTACATTCCACACATAACAAGGAACAAGCTGACCCATCCCAATGACAGGGCCAAAAGGGTAATATGATGGATAGAGTTGATTTGTTCAAACCAACATGTACAAGGTGAGAGGCGGCACCTTACTACGTAAAGGGGTTGTACCTTGCTGCGTAGAGGGGTTGCACCTCAATACGTCAGGAGTGATGTGTAACTTGTTTGTATCTGTGTATAAGAATGCATCCCTGAGTGGATATCTTTGTCCGGCCGAGGGGGCAGTGGAAAGTCCCACCACTGACTGAGCCGGGTCCATTGCCAAGAGGCACTTTCTCGTAGTATGCCCTGAGTTAGGCTAAGAAACCTACAGGGAACTGCAATTGTGTCCAAGGTCGCAATAAACCTAGTCGACATGACTTTGCATCTTACTAGACTCTGTGGTTATTGGGGGTTCTCTTCAGGTCTGTTGGGTCAGCTATCTGCACAGAGCTGGGGCAGCACATAGAGGGAACAGACGCACGCAGCCGAGTGATATCAACATAGGAGAAAGCAGAGCACCACACTGGTAGCATCTGACAACAGTTGGTACATAAGATCAGGCAGCCACAGGCATAATGAATTGATACTAGGCTTGGATATTTTAGGATAAAATTGTTGGCAGATGTTTAACACAAACTTGCTTTAGCAACAGTTGACATATATGGTAATTAGCTACAAGGCATTCGTATGTTAACCTAGACCAGGGGTGGCCAACCTGTGGCTCCGGAGCCACATGAGGCTCTTCAGAAGTTAATATGCGGCTCCTTGTCTAGGCACCGACTCCGGGGCTGGAGCTACAGGTGCCAACATTCCAATATGCCGGGGGGGTGCTCACTGCTCAACGCCTGGCTCTGGCACAAGCCCTGCCCCCACTCCACCCCTTCCTGCCCCCTCCCCTGAGCCTGCTATGCCCTCAATCCTGCACTCCCCCCTCCCCCCGAGCCCCCTGCATGCCACAGAACAGCTGATCGGGAGGTGTGGGGAGGGAGGGTGAGGTGCTGATTGGCAGGTCCGCCAGTGGGTGGGAGGCACTGGGAGCAGCGGGTGGGGAGCTGATGGGGGGCTGCTGACGTATTACTGTGGCTCTTTGGCAATGTACATTGGTAAATTATGGCTGCTTCTCCAGTTCAGGATGGCCACCTCTGATCTAGATGATAAACGCAACCCGATATTATGAGGATGAGGAAGTTAGATATGCACATGGGAGGCTGGGCCTCTGAATGAATATTTGTGATAGTACCCTGGCCCTATAGACCAGGCCACCATGGGGGGTAGGGGAAAGAGGGCGAGCTTTCCACCATTGACCCTTCAGTCCTCCATTATCATCATCTGTCACCAACCTTTGGGCACTGGAGTCTGGACACTGGACTCATTTGGCATGCTAGGGTCAGGACTTGTCCGTCTTTTACCACCAGATCCCCAGGGTAGGGTGTGAGTATACAAGTATATGAGCATATGCAAGGAATGATAACAAAGGTATCCCCAATACTGTATTACTGCAGTTTGTTTTTGTGGTTTAGAGCTTTCCTGTCTTTGCTGATTGTGTTAATAAAGGTGGCCATGGTTCTGCTTTGCCCTCACTATGAGTGTCTTTGCCATACACCCACGGTTCCCCAAAGGAGATGGAACTGGTTAGTTTTAATTCTGTTGTGTCTGATTCTGGGACTAGAACCCCTTTGCCCCAGGTCATTAATATTAATTGGCAACAAATACAATTGACCATTATAGAATCAGGCTACAGAACTAGCATTTTTTCCTTTTTAGTTAAACAAATCAGTTCATACTCCAGCATACATCTTGCAGTCTTCTGTGGTGAGTTAACGCCTAGGAAAACACCATTGGACTAGTCTGACCAGCTAGTTTTCAAAAGTTTCTCAGTGTTTGTTTAGTTTCTCTGTAATAATAGATAGGGATTTCCCCCCATGCTTAGACTACCCTCTGTATAAAACCTCCAAAGGGTTTAAGTTCATTCTGCAAATCCATAATAACCTTATCCACTGAAACACCATCAGTTCGGCACGGCTCCAATCAATACATACATGTCTAGATGACTGGTGAGAGACTGATGGGAAATAATGAAACAGTAAAAGAAGAAAAATACCTGAAACAAAGTCCTTTTAAAAGCTCAGTCTTTAAAGCTCGAAACCAACTATGGGCAACAACCCTACATTGCACCGGTTTTCCAGAGCAACTTTTGACATTCACAGTAGATGAAGAAACATGACTTAGTGATCTAAGACAAGAGCTACATGTACTTGCCTCAGGTCTGATGTACTGGCAGGTAAGACTTGACACGTCCCAACAGCTCTCAAATATTACATGTCTGCCTGGGGGTAGGGGACAACTTATTTTCCAAACAAAATACACTATGGGCTTGATCCAGAGCCCAATGAAGTCAACAGGAGGCTTTCTAATGACTTCATTGGGCTCTGGATCAGGACCTAGAAGAGAGACATCCCACAAAGAAATCAGAAGCAGCTAGCCCCCTCATTATCTTCTGCATAGATTTATAAATTGTTCTGCACTTCTCTGTCTACTTACACATCCATACAGAGATCAAGAGGCTGCCACGTTGCAACAGGAAAACAGACATCCAACTTCTGTGGTGTAATTAACAGAGGTCATAGCCAAATTGCTAAACAGTTTGTTAGGATACACTGCTCTACAGCCAAAATGCTTCTGAAATAAATGTAGTCAAACTTTACTAATTCTGGGTCACTGAGAACGAAAATGATGCTTAAAATTGTTGATTGGCTATAGTTTTCAAGATATGCTATTGGGTCAGTATATACGACCCTTGACTTGGGAAAGGCGGAGGATAAGTGAGTTATAAAGGGAAGGGATCTCAATTTAAACCAGAAATGACTAAAATACATCTTTGACTGGATCTATGAATAAATCTATGACTGGGTTTGGACAGTACTTGCTTTTTAGGCAAAACAATGAATGATGCAATCTGAAGCTGGTATTGCGTCATACATGATATGAATTGCATCATGTTATTCCTAGAAGTCATGGATGATGCAATCATAACGAAGCTTACATCACTCTGCTGAACAAATTGCCCTATATCAGCTCTAGAAATCATACAGTGTCGTGCTCTCTTATTTGTCAGTGTTTGATTTTGCAAAGGGACACATTTCTGTTTAGCCAAAGTGAGCAGAGATGCCTCGTACTTGTGTGAACAGTGCAGATAACTTCTGCTATGTTTGTGGTGAAGTGACTTTTGCATCACAAAAGCGCAGTATAACCACTATGGTTAAGAAAGCCTATCACCTTTATTTTGGCTGCAAAATTGGAGATCAGGACAAGAGGTGGGCCCCACACATATGCTGCAACACTTGTGCAACAAATCTTCACCAGTGGTTGAACAGGAAAAGGAAATCTATGCCTTTTGCAGTGCCAATGATTTGGAGAGAGCCAAAAGATCATACCAGCAATTGTTACTTCTGCATGGTGCCTCCAGTTGGGAAAGGTGTGTCAAAGGAGAAAGTGGACTGTGCATTATCCAAACATTCCATCAGCTATACGCCCAGTACCCCACAGAGAAGGGCTGCCGGTTCCTGATGCACCAGAATCACTCTCACTTGAGTCAGACGAGGAAGAGGATGAAACTTCTGGTCCTGAACCATCAATGTCACAGGACCCACATTTTCTCCCATCCTCCTCCTCTGAACCACACCTCATAACACAAGGTGAACTGAATGACCTTGTCAGGGATTTGGAACTACCCAAGAGTAAGGCAGAGCTGTTGGGCTCCAGACTACAGCAGTGGAATCTCCTGGCAGGTGATGTTAGGGTTTCCATGTTCTGTGACCGTCCCATTCTTCTTCATGGAAGGTGATCTTGTAGCCTGCAACAACATCGATGGTGTGATGGCAGCCCTCAACGTCGTTCACGATCCAGATGAGTGGAGACTGTTCATTGATTCATCGAAGACGAGTCTTAAAGCTGTTTTACTGCATAATGGCAATGTTTTGCCATCAATTCCAGTTGGTCATGCAGTCCATATGAAGGAAACCTATGACAACATGAAACAACTTTTGAGGTGCATAAACTATGACCAACATCAGTGGCAGCTTTGTGGCGATTTGAAGGTTGTTGCTCTCTTGCTTGGTCTGCAGACTGGATACACAAAGTACTGCTGTTTTCTCTGCGAATGGGATAGTCGTGCAAGAGATTCCCACTACATCAAGAAAGATTGGCCACTCCGACAGTCATTGGAGCCTGGGAGGAAAAGTGTTCAGCATCCACCACTTGTTGAATCAAGGAAGATTTTGTTACCACCCTTACACATCAAGCTGGGTCTGATGAAGAACTTTGTCAAGGCCACTGACAAAACTCAAGCAGCTTTCAAGTACCTCCGTGGAAAATTTTCAAGGTTAAGTGAAGCTAAGATAAAGGAAGGTGTCTTTGTTGGTCCTCAGATTCGTGAACTTCTATGGCAGGCGACCAGCTTGGCTAAACAGTGAAATCCTTGCTGATCTTAAACGCAAAAAAGAAGCTTACAAGAAGTGGAAGATTGGACAAATGACCAGGGAGGAGTATAAAAATATTGCTCAGGCATGCAGGAGTGAAATCAGGAAGGCCAAATCACACTTGGAGTTGCAGCTAGCAATAGATGTTAAGTGTAACAAGAAGGGTTTCTTCAGGTATGTTAACAACAAGAAGAAAGTCAAGGAAAGTGTGGGCCCCTTACTGAATGAGGGAGGCAACCTAGTGACCGAGGATGTGGAAAAAGCTAAATGTACTCAATGCTTTTTTTGCCTCTGTCTTCACGAACAAGGTCAGCTCCCAGACTGCTGCACTGGGCAGCACAATATGGAGAGAAGGTGACCAGCCCTCTGTGGAGAAAGAAATGGTTCGGGACTATTTAGAAAAACTGGATGAGCAAAAGTCCATGGGGACGGATGCGCTGCATCCGAGGGTGCTAAAGGAGTTGGCGGGTGAGATTGCAGAGCCATTAGCAATTATTTTTGAAAACTCATGGCGATCAGGGGAGGTCCCAGATGACTGGAAAAAGGCTAATGTAGTGCCCATCTTTAAAAAAGGGAAGAAGGAGGATCCGGGGAACTACAGGCCAGTCAGCCTCACCTCAGTCCCTGGAAAAATCATGGAGCAGGTCCTCAAGGAATCAATTATGAAACATTTAGAGGAGAGGAAAGTGATCAGGAACAGTCAGCATGGATTCACGAAGGGGAAGTCGTGCCTGACTAACCTAATTGCCTTCTATGATGAGATAACTGGCTCTGTGGATGAGGGGAAAGCAGTGGATGTGTTATTCCTTGACTTTAGCAAAGCTTTTGATACGGTCTCCCACAGTATTCTTGCCGCCAAGTTAAAGTATGGGCTGGATGAATGGACTGTAAGGTGGATAGAAAGCTGGCTAGATCGTCGGGCTCAACGGGTAGTGATCAATGGCTCCATGTATAGTTGGCAGCCGGTTTCAAGCGGAGTGCCCCAAGGGTCGGCCCTGGGGCCGGTTTTGTTTAATATCTTTATTAATGATCTGGAGGATGGTGTGGACTGCACTCTCAGCAAGTTTGCAGATGACACTAAACTAGGAGGCGTGGTAGATACACTAGAGGGTAGGGATCGGATACAGAGGGACCTAGACAAATTAGAGGATTGGGCCGAAAAAAACCTGATGCGGTTCAACAAGGACAAGTGCAGAGTCCTGCACTTAGGACGAAAGAATCCCATGCACTGCTACAGACTAGGGACCGAATGGCTAGGTAGCAGTTCTGCAGAAAAGGACCTAGGGGTCACAGTGGACGAGAAGCTGGATATGAGTCAACAGTGTGCTCTTGTTACCAAGAAGGCTAACGGCATTTTGGGCTGTATAAGTAGGGGCATTGCCAGCAGATCGAGGAACGTGATCGTTCCCCTTTATTCGACATTGGTGAGGCCTCATCTGGAATACTGTGTCCAGTTTTGGTCCCCACACTACAAGAAGGATGTGGAAAAATTGGAAAGAGTCCAGCGGAGGGCAACAAAAATGATTAGGGGTCTGGAGCACATGACTTATGAGGAGAGGCTGAGGGAACTGGGATTGTTTAGTCTCCAGAAGAGAAGAATGAGGGGGGATTTGATAGCAGCCTTCAACTACCTGAAGGGGGGTTCCAAAGAGGATGGAGCTCGGCTGTTCTCAGTGGTGGCAGATGACAGAACAAGGAGCAATGGTCTCAAGTTGCAGTGGGGGAGGTCCAGGTTGGATATCAGGAAAAACTATTTCACTAGGAGGGTGGTGAAACACTGGAATGCGTTACCTAGGGAGGTGGTGGAGTCTCCTTCCTTGGAGGTTTTTAAGGCCCGGCTTGACAAAGCCCTGGCTGGGATGATTTAGCTGGGAATTGGTCCTGCTTTGAGCAGGGGGTTGGACTAGATGACCTCTTGAGGTCCCTTCCAACTCTGATATTCTATGATTCTATTCTATGATTCTAAGAATACGGTGGGAGACCATATCAAAAGCTTTGCTAGAGTCAAGGTAAATCACATCCACTACTTTCCCCATAGCCACAGAGCCAGTTATCTCATCATAGAAAGCAATCAGGTTGTTCAGGCATGACTTTCCCTTGGTGAATCCACATTGACTGTTCCTGATCACCTTCCTCTCCTCCAAGTGCTTCAAATGGATTCCTTGAGGACCTGTTCCATGATTTTGCCGGAGACTCAAGTGAGGCTGACTAGTCTGTAGTTCCCTGGGTTCTCTTTCTTCCCTTTTTTAAAGATGGGCACTATATTTGCCTTTTTCCAATGGTTTGGAACCTCCGCCAATCACCGCGAGTTTTCAAAGATAATGGCCAATGGCTCTGCAATCACATCCACCAACACCCTCAGTACCCTTGGATGCATTGCATCCAACCCCATGGACATGTGCATGTCCAGCTTCTCTAAATAGTCCCTAAACTGGTCTTTCACCACTGAGGGCTGCTCAGCTCCTCCCCATATTGTGCTGCCCAGTGCAGCAGTCTGGGAGCTGACCTTGTCTGTTAAAACCGAGGCAAAAAAAAAAAGCATTGAGTACTTCATCTTTTTCCACATCGTCTGTCACTAGGTTGCCTCCCCCATTCAGTAAGGGTCTCTCACTTTCCCTGACCACCACCTTGTTGCTTACATACCTGTAGAAACCCTTCTTGTTCTCCTTCACATCCCATGCTAGCTGCAACTCCGGTTGTGTTTTGGCCTTCCTGATTACACCCCTGCATGCTCGAGGAATATTTTTATACTCCTCCCTAGTCATCTGTCCAAGTTTCCACTTCTTGTAGGCTTTCTTTTTGTGTTTAAGCTCACCGAAGATTTTACTGTTAAGCAAAGCTGGTCACCTGCCATATTTGCTATTCTTTCTGGACATTGGGATGGTTTGTTCCTGTGCCCTCAATAAGGCTTCTTTAAAATACAGCCAGCTTTCCTGGACTCCTTTCCCCCTCATATTAGCCTCCCAGGGGATCCAGGAGGGAGTCAGTCTAGTTTTCTGATGTCTAGGGTCCGTATTCTGCTGCTCTCCTTTCTTCCTTTTGTCAGGATACTGAATTTCAGCCTCTCACCATCACTGCTGCCCAGGTTGCCACCCACTTCTACTTCCCCTACCAATTCTTCCCTGTTTGTAAGCAGCAGGTAAAGAGGAGTACGGCCCCTAGTTGGTTCCTCCAGCACTTGCTCTAGGAAGTTGTCCCCAACACTCTCCAAAAAGTTCTTGGATTGTCTGTCTGTGCACTGCTGTATTGCTCTCCCAGCAGATTCATAGATTCTAGGACTGGAAGGGACCTCGAGAGGTCGAGTCCAGTCCCCTGCCCGCATGGCAGGACCAAATACTGTCTAGACCATCCCTGATAGATAAATGTCTAATGTCAGGGTGATTGAAGTCCCCCATGAGAACCGGGGCCTGTTATCTGGAAACTTCTGTTAGTTGTCCGAAGAAAGCCTCCTCTACCTCATTGTCCTGGTCTAGTGGTCTATAGTGGACACCCACCACAACATCACCCTTGTTGCTCTTACCTCTAAACTTAACCCAAAGACTCTCAACAGGCTTTTCTCTAGTTTCATACTGGAGCTCTGAGCAATCATACTGCTTTTTTACATACAGTGCAACTCCTCCACCTTTTCTCCCCTCCTGTCCTTCCTGAACACTTTATACCCATCCTTGACAGTGCTCCAGTCATGTGAGTTACCCCACCAAGTCTTTATTATTTATTATTCCAGTCAGCTTGAAATTAATAAAAGATTTCATTCACCCAGAAGCCAGGGCAATGGAGATCACAAAGAAATCGTTAAGTCAATAAATCTGACACTTTCCCAACAGTACAGTGCACGTACAGTAGATTCTACTTAATAGCAACCCAGATATTAACAATGTCCACTTAACAGCAAAATTTTGCTGAGAATCAATCCTGTCCCATTGACTTTAATGTTAATAGGACTCTCAGATACTGGCTGCGCACGCCACTTATAAACAACATTTTTTGGCAGAAAGGCCGCAGCTGCAGGCGGGTTGGCAGGGCTGCAGCCAGGGATGGAAGTGCTGGTGTAACCCACACACCTCCTGGGTGTGGTGCTCTGTCCCCCTCTAGTGGCACCAAGACCACTTTGAGATTAATGAGTCTGCTACAGCCCTAGTTAACAGCCATGTGGTTTTTAGCTCATGCAGTAGAGTCTTATGCATTTAGTGCCAGAGGTCCCAGGTTCAATCCTGCCTGACAACAACCGGGGTTTGTTGGTGTTACACTGGGAAACACCTGCGCCCAGCACGTCTCAGTGCCTCGGTCTGGTGCTGCAGCCTTGCAAACCTGCCTGCTCACAGGGATGCACGAGGAGGAGAGAGGCTCTGGGCAGGGCGTTAGTTGGGGTGGAGGGAGGAGTGTAGCCTGTATGACAGTGCTGCTCAGTACCTCTCTCTGCACCCTGCCGGGGGCTGCACCCAGGGAAGTAAGCACTGGGACTGCTGAGTCCCAAACCCAAGAGAGCACAGGGAGAGGTACCATGCAGCTCCCCGGGTTGCACACACCCCTGCTCCCCATAGAAAGCTTGGGCCTCTGGGCTGCAGCTCCCGTCTGCTGCCACCCTGCACACGGAGGAAGGTTCATCCCAGAACTTCCTTCCCTGGCGCAAACCTGCCTTTTGCTTACTAGCAACTGCCAGATAACAGCAACTTTCTGCTGGCAACCAGAGGGTTGCTGATAAGCGGAACCTCCTGTGTGTCATAAATGGCTATTCCGGGAGTTCCAGGCCTGCTAAGGGATCTCCCAGCCAGGGCCGGCTCTAGGTTTTTTGCCGCCCCAAGCAAAAAAAATTTTGGCTGCCTCCCGTCCCAGCCCTGGGCTCCTCGCCACACCCCCCTGCCGCCCCAGCCCTGGGCTCTCACCCGCCCCGACCCGCACCCCCCTGTCTCCCCAGCCCTGGGCTCCCCCCCCCCGCACACACACACACCCTGCCGCCCCAGCTCTAGGTTCCCCCTACCCCCCCACCATCGCCCCCCACTCACACCTCCTGCCGCCCCAGCCCTGGGCTCACCCCCCCACACCTGCACCCTCCTTCTGCCGCAGCCCTGGGTCACTGGTAACTCGCTCCCAGGGCGGGTCATTCAGCAGGAATTTTAGATGTGCACAGAACACAGACAGGATTGGTTCCCATATGGTTACAGAACTGCAGTAAAGTGGAACAATTTTCAGCTTGTGTGATTGGAGGATATCTGGATGCATATTATAAGACTGTCCTACATAAATGAGGAAAAGTTGAGGTGACTTTATTATTCTTTTGTTCCACTCTTTCTTTCTATGGGGAATTTCCCAATGCAATATCACGGTCTTCCTTTTAAACAAACAAACAAGGCAATGGCTGTTGAAAATAGCAATTCCAGTCCTAATAACCACTGGGAAGCATTTCTTGCTCAATTTTATCCTACTTTTTCTACAGCAAGTTACAGTGGATCAGTATATTTGATTTGGGAGAAATGAAGTAACAGCCGCCCAAACTGAGCTTGAGCACTCCTGAATTTTGAGGTGTTCAAATCTGGAAGGTGCTAGGGGGGACGGGGGGCCTGTGGCTCTGCAGGGGAGCACGGTAGCATGTATGCAGCAGCATGTCTGGCGCTGCGCGAAGCCAGACATGCTGGTCTGAGTGGCATGGTAAGGGGGCTGGGGGGTTGGAGAAGGGGTAGGGATTTCCGGGGGGGGGGGGGGGAGTCAGGGGACAGGCAGCAGTTGGATAGGCATGGGAGTTTGTCAGGGGACAGGTAGGGGGTGGGGTCCTAGGGCGGAAGTTGGGGGAGGTCTCAGGAGCAGTTGGGGACAAGGACCAGTGGGGCTTAGATAGGGGGTGGGGTCCTGGGGGGCAGTTGGGGCAGGGGTCCCAGGAGGGGGTGATCAGGGGACAGGGAGCAGGGGGGTTGGGGTTTCTGTGGGGGGGCAGTCAGAGGGAGTGGATGGGGGCTACCCTCCCTCCCCATGGAGTGTCCTATTTTTTGAATGTTAAAATATGGAATCCCTACTCACCGTGCAGCTCTCCATTCATAGCAGGCTGCAGCATGAGGTTTCAACTTCCTCCCTCCCTCCCCCTCTTTCCTGTTGGTAGTGGCCAAGGGAATGCTGGGAAATGTAGTTCTTTCCCTGCTCCAGGGCTGGCTCTATAGCTAACCAAGGAACTACAGCTCCCAGGGCCCCCTGTTGGTTCTCAGCTCCCAGGCTGGATCCCAGCCACCCCTGCAAATGGGCTGCCCCAAGCAGGTGCTTGCTTTGCTGGTGCCTAGAGCCGCCCCTGCTCCCAGCTTGAGGTCTGGTCCTTGCAGTGTGATACATTGCAAACATTAAAATGAGAGAGATTCTACAGACTAAAAATAGGATCACTTCTTAATGCGGTCTTCATATTCAAATTCTCTCCATTCCTTACACCATTTAAATACAGTCAAATTGGCAGACTGTGACAAATACATTAATGGCTGCAGTTCCCTTTGAATGCTTCAATCCACATTTCTGTCTAGCAGGACACTGAGAAATCTGTTTTTCTTTCTCTCTCTCTCTCTCCCCCCCCCCCTCCAATTGTATGCTTTTCGAAGCCATTGCCTTAGCTCCTTCAGTGGAATCCAAAGGGCAACCGATTAGAAATAAAAGTGGAGTGATAAGGTCAGTCTCTGCATTTCAGATTGGAAACATCTGCTTATATAGAACTTCTTATACTCTGCTTTCTGCGTGTTTAATGTTATCTGAACACTGCAGATTCAGGTATCAATTTGTGCTCTCATTGATTATACAGTATGATCTCTTACATGCAAGATTGTAAAATATGTATGGTTTTCTAATAAGCTAGATGGGCTAGGACCAGATACACAGCATAATATGTTTCACATTCTTTTTTCCTTCTGTACAATATTCTAGTGATAGCTTTTTTAGATTTCAAATAAATGGAATGGGCTTTCCCAATCTAGTTTTCCTTCATGTACAGTGAGCATGCATAAAGGAGAAAGCCTTTATAATGCCCTTACTAACGTCCACTTTAAACTATCGGTGCCATGTTTTTATTGCAGTCCTCTCATTAAAACTCAAATGATCATTAACATACTGACGAGGATAATAAATGCTAACAATTTATAGCCTGGTATTAAAGCAGCGTGTTTTTCCACTGGAGTGAAATATATGTTTCTGCCAGCTCTCTGAAGCCTCTGTGATACCATCTCCAACAGACCAAGTGCCCATTAGAGGAGAGATAACCGGTGGGTACAGACAGATGAGCTTGTCCAAGGTGTTCCTGTGGAGCCCAGGCCAGAGTGGAGGTAGCAGTGGTATCTCCCCAATTCCCCCCGCCTCTCTTCCACAGAAGCAAATGCCTGCTCTGGCACAGCTGTAGTGTGCCCACAAGAGAAATCAAGCCCCACATCTCTTCCCACACAGAAAACCTCATTAGCCTGATCAGGCTGCTTGGGGTAAAGGCCAACCACATCGTCTCCCAGGATTCCAGGAACCAGACTTCAGCTCCCCCTCCTCCTTCCCCACCATATTTGCAGTCCACGTGGCAACACAACATGGCTAGACTTGTGGCACGAGACACATACGTTTCTATCATCACACTCCTGAATTGCACTTACACCAACATCTCTGGTTTCACATATGTTCACCAAAATGCTGCTCAAACAGATTTCTAGATATTGATCTTTGTAATTAATTATTTCTATGTAATCCTTTATTTCTAAGTTTTAAGGAATGGGAAATGCTTCCCACAAAAGACAGTTAATTCATTTATCCACAGAGCAAGCAGAAAGTGGCACTGTATATCACAGAATCACAGGACTGGAAGGGACATCGAGAGGTCATCTAGACCAGTCCCTTGCCCTCATGACTAAGTATTATCTAGACCATTCCTGACAGGTGTTTGTCTAACCTGCTCTTAAAAATCTCCACTGATGGAGATTCCACAACCTCTCTGGGCAATTTATTTCATTACTTAATCACCCTAACAGTTCTAAGGAAGTTTTTCCTAATGTCCAACCTAAACCTCCTTTAACTGCAATTTAAGCCCTGCAGTACTCCCTAGGCAGTCATTTCCCATTTCGTATGTGTGCAACTGATTGTTCCTTCCTACATGGAGTACTTTGCATTTGTCCTTATTGAATTTCATCCTATTTACTGCAGATCATTTCTCCAGTTTCTCCAGATCATTTTGAATTTTAATCCTATTGTCCAAAGCACTTGCAAGCCCTCCCAGCTTGGTACCATCTGCAAACTTTATTAGTGTACTCTCTATGCCATTATCTAAATCATTGATGAAGATATTACACAGAACCAGACCAAAACTGATCCCTGTAGGACCCCACTTGATATGCCCTTCGAGCTTGACTGTGAACCGCTGACCATTCCCAGAGAGTAGTTGTTTTCCAAACAGTTATGTATCCACTTTATAGTCGCACCATCTAGGTTGCATTTCCCTAGTTTGTTTATGAGATGGTCACATAAGACAGTATCAAAAGCTTTACTAAAGTCAAGATATACCACATCTACCACTTCCCCCCATCCATAAGGCTGTTATACTGTCAAAGAAAGCTATTAGGTTGGTTTGATATGATTTGTTCTTGACAAATCTGTACTGACTATTACTTATCACCTTAATATCTTTTAGGTGTTTGCAAATGGTTTACTTAATTATTTGCACCATTATCTTTCCAGGTACTGAGGTAAAGCTAAGGACAACCAGATTTCCTTATTTACCTTTTTATAAATGAGCAAACTTTATGCCATTTTCCAGTCCTCTGGAATCTCTCCAGTCTGTGATGCAGTGTGATTAATATACATGGTCATATTTCACTAATATTGCCACTGTTAGACCATTGCAACAAATCTTGTACAAAGTATATCATGTAAGGCGTCAATGGAAAAATTATAATTTGCTAAATAAATCCATTATTTGCTGTTTAAATCCACCTATCAGCACATGTAGCTGAAGTTATGAATATTGACTTTATACCTGTATTTCAAATGTGTTTGCTCCTGGGGTAACACCCACAAGGTAGTTTACATCCAGTCTAGCCAGCCATTGTGAATGGACTATTCAAGCCTGATGGCCCATTAAGGATACTTCACTCTCAAAATGGGCCATAGAAGAAAAGTTGTCCTGCCCACTAAGTCTCCCTGTGGATGCCTTAGCATGGATATGGCCAACGGCTGGCCCTGTGAGTCAGCAAACCATGTAAGGACATGTGATACGCTCATGTGACCCTGGTCTCCATCTTGTCCTAGTAACTCTCCACAGAGGCCATGAGCTGTGTTTTGAACCAGTAAATTTCCATGTCCATGGCAAAGGGTATGAAAGGCCCCTGGAATTACTCCATTTTGCCTCTTTCCTGCTCTGATTCTCTGGACTGTGGACTTGCAACTAAAAGGAGAATACTGGACTAGGGACTGAGGACCTTCCAATCTTTGCAACCAGAGACCTTACAATCTTCCCAACCTGAAACTTTACAAGCCAGCAGTCTAACATCAGACTGATATAAGAACATTGCCATTATTGTATCTATATGATAAATTAACCATTTTAGCTCTTCCTCTTTTCTCTTATTAATAAACCTTTAGATTTTAATTGCTAAAGGATTGGCAGCAAAGTGATTGTTGGATAAGATCTGAGTTATATATGTAGCTGATCTCTTAGGATTAGAAGTCTAGTGTTTGGATGGCGAAATAAGGGCTGGAATGCCTACGAAGGCTGCAGTGTGGACTTCTTGTTAACAAATGTGGTGAGACAGAAGTTTACTTTTGTTACTGGCTTGGTATAATCTAATGATAGAATAACCACCACTTTGGGTTATCACTCCCTATTTAGCTACAGTTTGTCCTGAATATGGTATTCTCAGCTGTGACCTACTGAGGCACGGTGACACCATCTTCCATGACTTTTCGAAGACAATCACTAATGGCTCCTTGTAGAGAGGTTCAGCCAGGGCTCATCCCCCCTCCGGGGAGGCAGGGAACCAGACCGCCTCATTACTTCGGTCAAGTGTGTCGGGGAACTAGCCTGGCTTTGTGGCAAACAGTCAGCAGCTCAGGCCCTCAGGCAGGGACTGAGCAAACAGTTGAACAGCAAACCCCAGGCTCCTGGCTCCAAGCGGCTTGGGAGAGTGGGAGACTGCCACCCATAAGGTGGGTGGCAGGGGGGCACAGACCCACCCACTCCACTGCATCCCTAGCAGCGGCAGAAGACCTGCTGGTGTGTCAGTGGGGATCCTGGCCGCAACACATTGACATTGGCTCTGGTGGTGTTGCAGCCAGACTAGGGACAGCTGCCCCCGGGCTACTTCCTACCTCCCCTCTAGAGGTACCTGGGTCCAGATGGCATCCTTCAAGGGGTCACACACCATGGGCTCCTCAGTGTAACTGGTGCACGGTTGGCTTGGCAGCTCCTCGGGGTAACTGGCGAGCGGCAAGCTTGACAGCGTCTCTGGGCTTGGGCTAGCGTCAGGCATTGGCTGGTCTGGCCAGTCCTCATGTCAGCCGCCGATTGCTGTGGCTCCCAACTGGGAGCTACACCACAGGTGTCTGGCCTCTCCAGTGGCTGTGTTCCAAGTGAGCTTTGGGGTCGGGCTTTTATACTTCCTGTCCTGCACCTTGACCTCTAAGGGGCGGGTGCAGGGTTCACTGGCTCCGCCCACTTTGGTGTCCAGAGAGGCTTGTCCCTCTCCGGGGCAGTGGGGAACCAGACCGCCTCGCTACACTCAGATATCTCGTCAATCACCCCCTTGAGTATTTTAAGATGTATTTCATCAGGCCCTGCTAGCTTGCAGACATTTAACATGTTTAAGTAATTTTTGGACTTGCTCTTTCCCTATTTTAGCCTCTGATTCTAACCCATTTTCACCGGCATTCACTATGTTAGATGTCCAATTGCTACTAACCCTTTTGGTGAAAACTGAAATACAACAGGCATTTAGCACTTCTGCCATTTCCACATTTCTGTTATTGTTTTTTCCGTCTCATTGAGTAATGGGCCTACCCTGTCCTTGGTCTGCCTCTCACTTCTAATGTATTTGTAGAATGTTTTCTTGTACCTGCCCTGTGAAATGAGTGCACATGGTGCAAACCTGGACAGTCGATATTCAGAACAAGTAAGGCTTTCCCTGCCTTGTGGGAGGAGGTCTGGGAGATGGGCCCTCTGGATTTCTCCCAAATCCTGAGTGGTTATTCAGGTACCTGCCACATTTGGTACAAATTTATACAGCCTTTTAATGGGCCTTTGCTATGCATAGAATCATAGAATCATAGAATATCAGAGTTGGAAGGGACCTCAAGAGGTCATCTAGTCCAACCCCCTGCTCAAAGCAGGACCAATTCCCTAGCTAAATCATCCCAGCCAGGGCTTTGTCAAGCCGGGCCTTAAAAACCTCCAAGGAAGGAGACTCCACCACCTCCCTAGGTAACGCATTCCAGTGTTTCACCACCCTCCTAGTGAAATAGTTTTTCCTGATATCCAACCTGGACCTCCCCCACCGCAACTTGAGACCATTGCTCCTTGTTCTGTCATCTGCCACCACTGAGAACAGCCGAGCTCCATCCTCTTTGGAACCCCCCTTCAGGTAGTTGAAGGCTGCTATCAAATCCCCCCTCATTCTTCTCTTCTGGAGACTAAACAATCCCAGTTCTCTCAGCCTCTCCTCATAAGTCATGTGCTCCAGACCCCTAATCATTTTTGTTGCCCTCCGCTGGACTCTTTCCAATTTTTCCACATCCTTCTTGTAGTGTGGGGACCAAAACTGGACACAGTATTCCAGATGAGGCCTCACCAATGTCGAATAAAGGGGAACGATCACGTTCCTCGATCTGCTGGCAATGCCCCTACTTATACAGCCCAAAATGCCGTTAGCCTTCTTGGCAACAAGAGCACACTGTTGACTCATATCTAGCTTCTCGTCCACTGTGACCCCTAGGTCCTTTTCAGCAGAACTGCTACCTAGCCATTCGGTCCCTAGTCTGTAGCAGTGCATGGGATTCTTCCGTCCTAAGTGCAGGACTCTGCACTTGTCCTTGTTGAACCTCATCAGGTTTTTTTCTGCCCAATCCTCTAACTTGTCTAGGTCCCTCTGTATCCGATCCCTACCCTCTAGTGTATCTACCACGCCTCCTAGTTTAGTGTCATCTGCAAACTTGCTGAGAGTGCAGTCCACACCATCCTCCAGATCATTAATAAAGATATTAAACAAAACCGGCCCCAGGACCGACCCTTGGGGCACTCCACTTGAAACCGGCTGCCAACTAGACATGGAGCCATTGATCACTACCCGTTGAGCCCGACGATCTAGCCAGCTTTCTATCCACCTTACAGTCCATTCATCCAGCCCATACTTCTTTAACTTGGTGGCAAGAATACTGTGGGAGACAGTATCAAAAGCTTTGCTAAAGTCAAGAAATAACACATCCACTGCTTTCCCCTCATCCACAGAGCCAGTTATCTCATCATAGAAGGCAATTAGGTTAGTCAGGCACGACTTCCCCTTCGTGAATCCATGCTGACTGTTCCTGATCACTTTCCTTTCCTCTAAATGTTTCATAATTGATTCCTTGAGGACCTGCTCCATAATTTTTCCAGGGACTGAGGTGAGGCTGACTGGCCTGTAGTTCCCCGGATCCTCCTTCTTCCCTTTTTTAAAGATGGGCACTACATTAGCCTTTTTCCAGTCATCTGGGACCTCCCCCGATCGCCATGAGTTTTCAAAAATAATGGCTAATGGCTCTGCAATCTCACCCGCCAACTCCTTTAGCACCCTCGGATGCAGCGCATCCGGCCCCATGGACTTGTGCACGTCCAGTTTTTCTAAATAGTCCCGAACCACTTCTTTCTCCACAGAGGGCTGGTCACCTTCTCCCCATGCTGTACTGCCCAGTGCAGCAATCTGGGAGCTGACCTTGTGCGTGAAGACAGAGGCAAAAAAATCATTGAGTACATTAGCTTTTTCCACATCCTCGGTCACTAGGTTGCCTCCCTCATTCAGTAAGGGGCCCACACTTTCCTTGATTTTCTTCTTGTTGCTAACATACCTGAAGAAACCCTTCTTGTTACTCTTAACATCTCTTGCTAACTGCAACTCCAAGTGTGATTTGGCCTTCCTGATTTCACTCCTGCACGCCTGAGCAATATTTTTATACTCCTCCCTGGTCATTTGTCCAATCTTCCACTTCTTATAAGCCTCTTTTTTGCGTTTAAGATCAGCAAGGATTTCACTGTTTAGCCAAGCTGGTCGCCTGCCATATTTACTATTCTTTCTACACATCGGGATGGTTTGTTCCTGCAACCTCAATAAGGATTCTTTAAAATACAGCCAGCTCTCCTGGACCCCTTTGCCCTTCATGTTTTTCTCCCAGGGGATCCTGCCCATCTGTTCCCTGAGGGAGTCAAAGTCTGCTTTTCTGAAGTCCAGGGTCCATATTCTGCTGCTCTCCTTTCTTCCTTGTGTCAGGATCCTGAACTCGACCATCTCATGGTCACTGCCTCCCAGGTTCCCATCCACTTTTGCTTCCCCTACTAGTTCTTCCCTGTTTGTGAGCAGCAGGTCAAGAAAAGCTTTGCCCCTAGTTGGTTCCTCCAGCACTTGCACCAGGAAATTGTCCCCTACGCTTTCCAAAAATTTCCTGGATTGCCTGTGCACCGCTGTATTGCTCTCCCAGCAGATATCAGGGTGATTAAAGTCTCCCATGAGAACCAGGGCCTGCGATCTAGCAACTTCTGCTAGTTGCCAGAAGAAAGCCTCGTCCACCTCATCCCCCTGGTCTGGTGGTCTATAGCAGACTCCAACCACGACATCACCCTTGTTGCTCCCACTTCTCAACTTTATCCAGAGACTCTCAGGTTTTTCTGCAGTATCATACCGGAGCTCTGAGCAGTCATACTCCTCTCTTACATACAACGCAACTCCCCCACCTTTTCTGCCCTGCCTGTCCTTCCTGAACAGTTTATATCCATCCATGACAGTACTCCAGTCATGTGAGTTATCCCACCAAGTCTCTGTTATTCCAATCACATCATAGTTCCCTGACTGTGCCAGGACTTCCAGTTCTCCCTGCTTGTTTCCCAGGCTTCTTGCATTTGTGTATAGGCACTTAAGATAACTCAATGATCGTCCCTCTTTCTCAGCATGAGACAGGAGTCCTCCCCTCTTGCGCTCTCCTGCTTGTGCTTCCTCCCAGGATCCCATTTCCCCACTTACCTCAGGGCTTTGGTCTCCTTCCCCCGGTGAACCTAGTTTAAAGCCCTCCTCACTAGGTTAGCCAGCCTGCTGGCGAAGATGCTCTTCCCTCTCTTCGTTAGGTGGAGCCCGTCTCTGCCTAGCACTCCTTCTTCTTGGAACACCATCCCAATGCAGAGAGTATGCAGTGACACGACTGACTGCACATTCGCCTCTCAGACAAATTTATGCAGTGACTAGTTGCTTTCTCTGAAAGTGCTGTTGACAAGCCAGTGTCTGTTGGGAGCCTGACAGCTATATAAATCATTCTGCTTGTTGAACTGATATAAAGCCTTATTAACCTCGCCATAATGTTCATTAGCTTGGGTTAGTACTTAAGAGACAAGCATAGCAGGTTTCAATTTGGACAAATTGGCATTTGTTAGCAAAAAAAATAGTTCACCAAAAAATTCCCAAGCAGTTCTAACCCAGGCTAATGGCAGGTCTAAGATTGGTGGCTTCTTGTCGTCCTCCTCAACAATGAGCTAACATCACCTACCGGGAGAACAGCATCTGTCTTCGAGTTAGCAAGTGGCTAAAACAGATTTATCACCAGCCACCTTGGGAAAAGTGATCAGCTGTGTGCATAGAAAATGGATGGATTCTGAAGGCCTTTCCAGGAACTGAAAATGATTTGTATGCCTCTTTCTGTCTAATGCATGTGGCACTGTACTCATTGACTGCACTCTTGCAAACTGTCTGACTTTAGTACAGAACAGTCTAGGCTTTGCTAGAAGGCAATGCATCTTTTTTTGCAAGATTTCAGACACCTGGAAACAGCTAACTTACAGCTAATTTATTTGGTTAATTAGCTGTGTCACTTTTTCATAATGGTAGATATATAGCAACATCCTTCAATAATTAAAGGCATAAACCTAGTAAAGGCAAAGATTTTCCACACACTGAAATTCATATTGATGTCTTTAAATTAACATCCTGAAATCCTTTCCCTTTTTTCTGTGGCCTCCATCTATGCCTAAACAAATTCTACATAGAAAATGGGATCTTCCTTTCAAAACAGCTAGTAAAGCATGAATCATGAAATTCTTCCCAGAGACTAGCAATAGCACCTCGATGAGTTCAAGAGAGCAAGAATGACATTTTCAGCTCTGTTAAATCCCACAGTCATTTTGTATAGTTAAAACAGGCCACCACCCTTGAATCTGAGATATATGGCCCTCCTAACTGAAGGACTGAAAATGCTCTCCAATGAGAGTGTTCAGCCTTAAAGGAAATGGTCAGAATGAACAAAATGCATTAAACAAAAAGCATATCAGCTCTTCACAGCATGTTAAAGTACAGCAGATGTCATTTATCTGGTTCAGCCACAGGAAATGTGTGTACATTAATTACCCCTTAAGAACCAATAAATCAAGAAATTATATTCCACAGACATAAAACGTTTAATATTTTTGAGTTTGCTTCAAAAACAGGGATTTTAGAATCATAGAACTGGAAGGGACATTGAGAGGTCATCTAGTCCAGACCCCTCCACTCAGGGCAGGACTAAGTATTATCTAGACCATCCCTGACAGGTGTTTATCTAACCTGTTCTTAAAAATCACCAATGATGGAGATTCAGTCTCCCTAGGCAATTTATTTCAGTGCTTAACCACTCTGACAGTTAGGAAGTTTTTCCTAATGTCCAACCTAAACCGCCCTTGCTTCAATTTAAGCTCACTGTTTCTTGTCCTATCCTCAGAGGACAAGAACAATTTTTCTCCCTCCTCCTTGTAACAACCTTTTATAACAGTTTTCAGGTACATGTCCCCTCTCAGTCTTCTCTTCTCCAAACTAAACAAACCCAATTTTTTCAATCTTCCCTCATAGGTCATGTTTTCTAGACCTTTAATCATTTTTGTTACTCTTCTCTGGACTTTCTCCAAATTGTCCACATCTTTACTAAAATGTGGTACCCAGAACTGGACACAATAATCCAGCTGAGTGCTAATCAGCACGGAGTAGAGGGGAAGAATTACTTCTTGTGTCTTGCTTACAATACTCCTGCTAATACATCCCAGAATGATGTTTACATTTTTTGCAACAGTGTTACACTGTTGACTCATATTTAGCTTGTGATCCATTATGACCCCCAGATCCCTTTCCGCAGTACTCCTTCCTAGGCAGTCATTTCCCATTTTGTATGTGTGCAACTGATTGTTCCTTCCTAAGTGGAGTACTTTGCATTTGTCCTCATTGAATTTCATATTATTTACTGCACACCACTTCTCCAGTTTGTTCAGATCATTTTGAATTTTAAGCCTATCCTCCAAAGCACTTGCAACCCCTCCCAGCTTGGTATCATCCGCAAACTTTATAAGTGTGCTCTCTACGCCATTATCTAAATCCTTTAAGACATTGAACAGACCCGGACCCAGAACCGATTCCTGAGGGACCCCACTCATTATGTCCTTCCAGCATGACTGTGAACCACTGAGGATTACTCTCTGGGAACGATTCTCCAACCAGTTATGCACTCACCTTATAGTAGCTCGATCTAGGTTGTATTTCCCTAGTTTGTTTATGAGAAGGTCATGCGAGACAGTATCAAAAGCCTTACTAAAGTCAAGATATACCACATCTACTGCTTCCCCCCCCATCCGCAAGGCCTGTTACCCTGTCAAAGAAAGTTATCAGGTTGGTTTGAAACGATTTGTTCTTGACAGATCCATGCTTCCTGTTACTTATCACCTTATTATCTTCTAGGTGTTTGCAAATTGATTGCTTAACTTTTTGCTCCATTATCTTTCCGGGTACAGAAGTTAAGCTGATTGGTCTGTAATTCCCTGGGTTGTCCTTATTTCCCTTTTTATAGATGGGCACTATTGTAGTATTAGGATGATTTTATGTTTGTATTTTGTATAATTTAGAATACAGAATAATAATGTAGCATGCATTAAACGTATTGGTGTATGATTTGACCATATCCTGCCAGCCACACTTTCTGAAAGCAGGAAGGAATGGCCTATTGGGCCATTGGTAAAGATGCATCAGCCAGAATCTGTGTCTGAAGCTGATTTCAAAGCAGTGACAGACCTTTACATCACCACTTTGTTTTCTCCTGTATTGCAATCTGATGTTTCTGTTCAAATGCTCTGTGTAAATCAATCCTGTTTTGTGTGTGAATAAAGAATGTGTGTGTTAGACGGTAAGTGTGAAGGCCATCACCAGACCAGATGTTCTAGGGAGGAACCGAGGACAAATGTAAGGGCGCCAAGAGATTGTAAGACATCCCTATTGAAATGTCATAGGAGGGCAGATTGACAACTCTAAAAATGAGACAGGCACCTATCAATGGGGACAAGATAGCTGTAATCAAAATCAGCATGGAATAACTCCCTTAGAGACTTACTTAAAAAAAAAAACAGAATTAAAAATTAAAAGAACAATTTAAGAAAACAAAACACTCATGAAATTACAATTAAATACAGCATGACGGTGCAAAACTCATTGGTCCCAATGAAGGACAATCACTATATAAACAGGGTGCCTTGCCATGAAACTTTGGGTTCATCCTTCCAAGACTTCCCTGGAGTATCGTGTCGTGACCAACAGAACCCAGCTCCTACCTACCCGTGAGATCAACCAAGCTGGTCACTAGATTGATCTGGACTGGTAACTATAACATCGACTGGCGGGGGGGGAAAGAGAGAGAGAGTGAGTGTGTGCGCGATAATTGTTGTATTTCCAATAAATGCGGCATATTGCCTTTTCCCCTGAAAAAGATCCCATATGCTTCCTATAAACGTCTTCTGGAAAGTCTCCTGTCTTCCATGACTTTTCAAAGATAATTGCTAATGGCTCATATCTCCTAAGTCAGCTCCTTGAGTATTATAGGATGCATTTCATCAAGCCCTGGTGATCTGAAGACCTCTAACTTGTCTCAGTAATTTTTGACTTGTTCTTTCCCTATTTTCGATTTTGATCCTACCTCATTTTCACTGGCATTCACTATTTTAGACAATCAATCACCACAAACCTTCTTGGTGAAAACTGAAACAAAGAAGTCATTAAGCAGCTCTGCCATTTCCACATTTTGATGAACATGTATAAAGAACTAGACACATTTCACTCTGATTTTGGCATACACAACATGTAGTATTTTTGAATTAAGTACAAATGAGTATGGCCTATTAGATATGACAAACAATAGGTCATTGTGTAGGTATCTTGGCCAGTGTTTCCAAGTCTTGGATGTGGTGCCTATGAAACTTCCAGCTACTAGAGAAAGGGCTGGAATAAAGAAGTGATACGCACAGATGAGAGGCCATTAGTGTTGGATATTCATCCTGGTGAGTCAGCAACTGACCAATCCTGGAGTTGGTCAGGCATGGTGGGCTGAAGAGTTAGTGGGTGAGCAGAGAAGGGAAAAGGTGCTTCCCAGTTTTCAGTAGTGAATAAAATTTGTGGCCAGTTTGAGTTACTAGCTGTTTCAAGTTATTGCCACAACTGTTCTGGGACACGGTAAATGGTCCTTGATTTCTGAAATTGGAGGAATGACTGTTTTAAGCTTAGCACAATAGACAAAGGCAGAAGAAGTCCACTGGCTGGAAACTAATGTGATGCCATTGTTTTAAAAAGGCTCCACTAGTGATCCCGGCAATTACAGGCTGGTAAGCCTAACTTCACTACCAAGCAAATTGGTTGAAACCATAGTAAAGAACAGAATGATCAGACACATAGATTAACATAATTTGTTGGGGAAGAGACAACTAGGCTTTTGTAAAGGAAAATCGTGCCTTATCAATTACAATTCTTTGAGGAGGTCAACAAATATGTGAACAAGGGTGATTCAGTTGATGTAGTGTACTTGGACTTTCAGAAAGCTGTATTTTAAAGAAGCCTTATTGAGGGTGCAGGAACAAACCATCCTGATGTGCAGAAAGAATAGCAAATATGGCAGGCGACCAGCTTGGCTTAACAGTGAAATCTTCAGTGAGCTTAAACTCAAAAAGGAAGCTTACAAGAAGTAGAAACTTGGACAGAGGACTAGGAAGGAGCATAAAAATATTTATACTCAAGCAATAATCAGGAAGGCCAAAACACAACTGCAGTTGCAACTAGCAAGGGATGTGAAGGGTAACAAGAAGGGTTTCTACAGGTATGTTAGCAACAAGAAAAAGGTCAGGGAAAGTGTGGGACCCTTAATGAATGGGGGAGGCCACCTAGTATAAGATGATGTGGAAAAAGCTGAAGTACTCAATGCTTTTTTTGCCTTGGTCTTCACAGACAAGGTAGCTCCCACACTGCTGTCCTGGGCAACACAGTATGGGGAGGAGGTGAGCAGCCCTAAGTGGTGAAAGAGCAGGTTAAAGACTATTTAGAAAAGCTAGACATGCACAAGTCCATGGGGCCGGATCTAATGCATCCCAGGGTGCTGAGCGAATTGGCTGATGTGATTGCAGAGCCATTGGCCATTATCTTTGAAAACTCGTGCCAATCGGGGGAGGTCCCGGACGATTGGAAAAAGGCAAATATAGTGCCCATCTTTAAAAAAAGGGAAGAAGGAGAACCCGGGAAACAACAGACCAGTCAGCCTCACCTCAGTCCCTTGAAAAGTCATAAAGCAGATCCTCAAGGAAACCATTTTGAAGCACTTGGAGGAGAGGAAGGTGATCAGGAACAGTCAACATGGATTCACCAAGGGAAAGTCATGCCTGACCAACCGGATAGCCTTCTATGATGAGAACTGGCTTTGTGGATATAGGAAAAGCAGTGGATGTGATACATCTTGACTTTAACAAAGCTTTGGATACAGTCTTCCACAGTATTATTGCCAGCAAGTTATAAAAGTATGGATTGGATGAACGGACTATAAGGTGGATAGAAAGCTGGCTAGATTGTCGGGCTCAATGGGTAGTTATCAACTGCTCGATGTCTAGTTGGCAGCCAGTATCAAGCGGAGTGTCCCATAGGTTGGTCCTGGGGCTGGTTTTGTTCAGCATCATTATTAATGATCTGGATAATGGGCTGAACTGCACCTTCAGCAAGTTCGCGGATGACACTAGGCTGGGGGGAGAGGTAGATGCGCTGGGGGGTAGGGTCCAGAGCGACCTAGACAAATTGGAGGATTGGGCCAAAAGAAATCTGATGAGGTTCAACAAGGACAAGTGCAGAGTCCTGCACTTAGGATGGAAGAATCCCATGAACTGCTACAGGCTGGAGACTGAATGGCTAAGCAGCAGTTCTGCAGAAAAGGACCTGGGGATTACAGTGGATGAGAAGCTGGATATGAGTCAGTAGTGTGCCCTTGTTGCCAAGAAAGCTAATGGCATATTGGGTTGCATTAGTAGGAGCATTGCCAGCAGATCAAGGGAAGTGATTATTCCCCTCTATTCAGCACTGGTGAGGCTATATCTGGGGCATTGTGTCCAGTTTTGGGCTCCCAACTACAGAAAGGATGTGGACAAATTGGAGAGAGTCCAGTGGAGGGCAACAAAAACGATCAGGAAGTTGGGGCACAGGACTTACGAGGAGAGGCTGAGGAAACTGGTCTTGTTTAGTCTGCAGAAAAGAAGAGAGGGGGGATTTGATAGCAGCCTTCAACTACCTGAAGGGGGGTTCCAAAGATGATGGAGCTCGGCTGTTCTCAATGGTGGCAGATAACAGAACAAGGAACAATGGTCTCAAGTTGCAGTGGGGGAGGTCTAGGTTGGATATTAGGAAACACTATTTCACTAGGAGGGTAATGAAGCACTGGAATGGGTTACCTAGGGAGGTGGTGGAATCTCCTTCCTTAGAGGTTTTTAAGGCCCAGCTTGACAAAGCCCTGGCTGGGATGATTTAGTTGGTGTTGGTCCTGCTTTGAGGAGGGGGTTAGATTAGATGACCTCCTGAGGTCTCTTCCAACCCTAACCTTCTATGATTCTATGAAAGCCTTTGACAAAAGTAAGCAGTCGTCATCAGATAAGTGGGAAGGTCCTCTCATGGATCAGTAATTGGTTGAAAGATAGGAAACTAAGGGGAGGAATAAATGGTCAGTTTTCAGAATGGAGAGAGATAAACAGTGGGGTCTCCCAGGGATCTGTACTGAGACCAGTACTGTTCAACATATTCATAAATTATCTGGAAAGAGGGATAAACTGTGAGATGGCAAGGTTGCATATGATACAAAATTACTCAGATAATTTAGTCCAAAGCAGACTGTGAAATGTTCCAAAGGAATTTCACAAAACTGGATGACTGGGCAAAAATATGGCAGATGAAATTCAGTGTTGATAAATGCAAAGTAATATGTATTGGAAACCATACATACAAAATGATGGGATCTAAATTGACTTACCACTCAAGAAAGATCTTGGAGGTATTGTGGATACTTCTCTGAAAAACACCTGCTGAATGTGCAGCGGCAGTCAAAAAAGCTAACAAAAGTAAGAGCCATTAGGAAAGGCATAGATAATACATCAGTAAGTATCAAATCACTATATAAATACATGGTACACCCACACCTTGAATATTATGTGCGTCTCTGGTTGCTGCATCTCAAAAAAAATACATTAGAAATGGAAATGGTATAAAGAAGGGCAACAAAAATGTTTAATGGCATGGAACAGCTTCTATGTGAGGAGAGATTAAAAAAACATGCACTATTCAACTTGGAAAAGAGACGACTAAGGGGTATATGATCAAAGTCTACAAAATCATGAATGGCATGGAGAAAATAAACAGGGAAGTGCTATTTACCCCTTCACATAACAAAAGCCAGAGGTCATCCAATGAAATTAATAGGCAGCAGTTTAACACAAACTAATGGAAGTATTTCTTCACACAATGCACAATCAACATTTGGAATTAATTGCTGGGGATGCTGTGAAGGCCAAAACTGTAACTGGATTTTAAAAAGAACTAGATAAGTTCATGGAGAATAGTTCCATTAGTGGCTATTAGCCAAGATGGTCAGGGATGCAACTCCATGCTCTGGGTGTCCCTAAGCCTCTTGCTAGATGTTGGGGCTAGACAACAGGGGATTCATCACTTGATGAGTGCCCTGTTCTGCTCATTCCCTCTGGGGAACTTGGCATTGGCCACTGTCAGAAGACAGGATACTGGGCTAGATGGACCTTTGGTCTGACCCAGTATGGCTGTTCTGATGTACTTTTGTAAGATAAAGGTAGACAAATTCAGACTGGAAATAAGAAACAAATATTTAACGGGGAAGGTAATAAACCATTGACACAACTTATCTAAGGACATGGTGCACTGTCCATCATTTGGATACTGGATTATCTTTCTAAAATGAATTCTTTAGCTCAACCGTAAATTCTGGGTTTCATGTAGCAACTACTGCGTGAGGTTCCCTGACCTGCATTATAGAGGAGGTCAGACTAGATCATAATGGTCCCTAATGGCCTTAAAAATCTATTGGCTCTTGGCCCAAGGGGTTCTGTCCCATGAGTGCTGGCTTCAGCCTGGATGCCATTGACACACTATCTATATGAGATACCAGTGACCATGCCCTCCTCTGCAGACTCTTCTGGAGAAGTGAGTCATGTCCACTCTATCTCCTCTTGTATCATGCCTCTGCATGAAGTGGTTGACCTCGAGAAGGTCCTAGTATGTAACTAGCTCCCGTAAGTGAGGAGGAATCGCCCAACACCCTGCTCCCCTACCCTCTGGACCAGACACAATGAACTAAGGAGGATCACTGGACATGACGCTCAACAGCCTTCACAACCCAGTCCTAAGAGCCTGAAACTGTACTAAGCACAGCCAGTGGAGGGTGGGCAGGAGCAGCCTTCAAAATGGGTGGGCCCTGTGGTGTCACAGAACCTGGCACCTTGCTGTTTGACCCTCTGCAGACATGTCCTTCCGGAGACCTCAGACACAAGAACTGCCCCAGCCCAGCATCTCCCAAAGCACCTGTTGTAGGTTGGCTCCCCAGACAGAGATTGGCAGAAGCCTGATCAGCAGGCAGCTTGGGGGAGCAAGAGGGCAGGAGATCATAGATTATAAGGCCAGAAGGCACACCTGATATATGATCATCTAGTCTGACTTCTCCTATTGCACAAGCTGTAGGAATTAGTTTCTGTTTGAACTGGAGCAGGTCTTTTAGAAAACCATTTAATCTTGATTTAAATGGATTGAAAACTGGCCAACTGACAGGTCGCAAAGTGTAACTGAAATGGGGATTCACTATCGAGCAGGTGTGTTTCCATTGGGTCCTCTGGAACTGGGGGAGAGATGGGGCCCTGCGAGTCCCTGGCTTGGGGCACTTGTGCTGAGGGAAGCAGGTTACTGGCCACAAGGATGTGGAGCGTTTGCAGCATGGTCTGGCTAGGGCCGCCAGCAGGGCCAGCTCCAGGTTTTTTGCTGCCCCAAGTCAAAAAAAGAAAAAAAAAAAAAAGCCGGAGTGCCGCCCCTTGAAAAGTGCCGCCCAAGCACATGCTTGGGATGCTGGTGCCTAGAGCCGGCCCTGGCTGCCAGCAGACAACAGAGGTGGCTGGAAGGCAAAGGCTGATGGGGGAGTTAGGTATGGGAAGCAGTGTGTGGACAGCGAGGAGCATAGTCGGGGGCATGCTGCCCAGGAAGGGAATTTCAGTGAGTGGCGGGAGGAAGAAGTTTGTACGTATTGTGGAACTTGCTTAGTCATTCCGCACCATGGTTATTACAAAGTGACCCCTGAACTCATTACTGTAACCCTTGCCTCCCCCAACCTCCTCCTTCCTCACTGATTGTCCCTAGCTGTCAGTTGTGGCAGCTGGCCTCCCATTGGACTGTAAGCTCCTCAGGGCAGTGAATGTTTGTGCGCAGGTGTGTGTGTTCACTCTGTAAGGTGTCTGGCACACTGCCATTACTACTACAAGGAAGTAGTAATATAGAGTAATAATTCTCCATTTGCCAGTAATATTCTTACTTCTACATTTACAGTTACTGGAAATTGTGCATAAAAATGCAGAAAACTTCCCTTCTTCATAATCTCTGGTGAGCCTCCTAAATTAATAGTTTTCTTTGTTTGTTTGTTTCTATGTAACACTCAAAGTACCCAGCTTTCCCATTTCTTTACAGTTCTCCATAAAGATCTGGCGGTTTAAGCAAGGTAATTTTAAGATTTCATCTTAGATGAGTCAAGTGGGCCGGAGTCTGCAGGACCTACAGAAAAACTGACACTGCCCTCTTATTGCACAACTGAACTAAAGTGCTTTTCACTTTGCCCAGTAATTTAAAGGATAAGAGCAAAAGAAATTGTATTTAAGATCACTCAGCAGCTTTCTTTAAGTTAACATCAATCCAGTCCTCATCCCCAAAGCAAACCTGCATACAGGGCCGGCTCCAGGATTTTTGCCACCCCAAGCAGCAAAAAGAAAAAAAGAAAAAAAGCCACGATCGCGATCTGCGGCAGCTCTACTGCCGCTGCTTCAGTTTTTGGCAGCAATTCAGCGGCTGGTCCTTCGCTCCGAGAGGGAGTGAGGGACTCGCTGCCGAATTGCCAGACGTGCTGCCCCTCTCCTTCGGCCGCCCCAAGCACCTGCTTGCTGGGCTGGTGCCTGGAGCTGGCCCTGCCTGCATAACACTTTCAAAAGACTAGCCTAGGGACTTAAATTCAGAACTTTGCTAGACACTAAAAATCATGAACTGAGCAGAGACACTGAATTTATGGCTTGTTACAACACTCTCCCCCATCTTCCTTTCTCACCTATGACTGGAGGAGCGTTAATGGTCCCTTGAAATGTGTGTTAACTACTTATGCTAAACAATCTGTTCCACCTTGTATTTAGCTGTGACATGGTGAGTATCTTTCCCAGACCTGAACAAGAACTCTGTGTAGCTCGAAAGCGTCTCTCTCTCACTAATGGAAGTTGATCCAATAAAAGATTTTACATCACGCACCTTGTCTCTAATATCCTGGGACCGACCACTCTGCATACACTAACCCATGTAAATGACATTTGAAATCTTTAATAATTCTAAAATCCAAGGATCTGTTTTATCCAACAATAGCCAGATAAGGCAGCCCTGAACAATTTCAGATTCATGTCACTGTTAGTCTGATTCGCTAGTGCTTTTGCACCTGACATTTTCCCTCCAAAGGCTGAAATTATTATATTTGTTGGTAAAACTGTAACTGCACACCTCTTGTAAGACAAAGAGTGCCTCTCTGCTCCTCTTCTAGCTTAAATGGCTCAAATGAAATTATTAGATAATTAATTGGATTGTATTCAGCTGGAGTTTGAGAGTTGGTTTCATAGATGTCATTGTTATGGGTAACGCAATAGCTGTAACGATGTCCCTTTTCAGGGTCTCACTGAGCGCAGCCACTTTCCCCCCAGGTGTCAAGCCTCTGGCCTCTCTCCCCCCTCAGGAAGAATTCTGCAATTTCCCCACTGTCAGGCCAGTACTTGCGTTACTGCCCCGGTACCAACCATGACTAATTCAGCAGGTCCAGCTGGGGTGGACTCTGCCAGGGTTTTTCTTTGGGAGCCTGTGAGAGCACATGCTTGCAGCAAGATTGGAACAGCTGCTTCAAAAAAAGCAGGGTTTATCTTGCCCCACAGGCACTGAGAACTTAGAAAAGTGGATTTAAAGTAACAGAGACTTATACCTATAGTCCCTTACCTAAGCTTGGCCTCTCTATCCATTGCTCAGAGTTCCCCATCTCAGAGCTTTTTCATTGACACAACTTGGCCAACCTCTGACCTCCAACCTCCTCCATCTCTGTCAGGTTCCCTTCCACAGACCAATGCCTTTTGATTTACAGAATCTCAGCCTGGGACACTGCCCAGTCACCAGAGGTGGGGTGGGGGAGGAGTTTGAGGGGATTCTCCTTGTCTAGGCAATTAACAACAATTATTAACAACCGCCCTTGACAGCCTCCTTCGATTTAATTCTACGTTTTTGGGCAGGTAACAATACCAAATGGAACAGGGAAATAAAGTCCCACAATATTTATAAAAAGTAACACAGGCAGGTTCCCATTTCACCACAGTCACACACCACTGTGGGGAGTTCCCCAGTAAGGACATAATTACAAGACAGCTTGAGTTCCTTCAGATCAGAAAAATGGATGACTGATGATGGCATGGGCTATTTTATTGTTTATTGCCCATTTTAACTATAGAGTTTCTCCCAACCCCAAGCCTCCCCAACACCGCCAACAGAATGCCCTCACTGTTAAGGAGCACTTTAATTGTTGGAATATGTATATCCCAAATATGCATATAAAATGACAGGGTCTAAATTATCTGTTATCACTCAAGAAAGAGATCTTGGAGTCCTTCTGAATAGTTCTCTGAAAGCATCCACTCAATGTGCAGCGGCAGTCAAAAAAGCTAACCATGTTGGGAATCATTAGGAAGGGGATAGATAATAAGACAGAAAATATATTGCCTCTATATAAATCCTTGAATACTGCATACAGATGTGGTCACCCCATCTCAAAAAAAGATATATTGGTATTGGAAAAGATTCACAAAAAACAGCAACAAAAATTAGGGATATGTAATGGCTGCCATATGGGGAGAGATTAATAAGACAGACTTGGGAAAAGAGAAGACTAAGGTGGGATATGATAGAGGTCTATAAAATCATGACCGGTATGGAGAAAGTAAATACGGAAGTGTTTACTCCTTCTCATAACACAAAAAACTATGGGCTACCAAATGAAATTAATAGTCAGCAGATTTAAAACAAACAAAAGGATGCATTTCTTCACACAACATACAGTCAACCTGTGGAACTCCTTGCCAGAGGATGTTGTGAAGGCCAAGACTATAACAGGGTTCAAAAAAGAACTAGATAAATTCATGGAGGATAGGCCCATCAATGGTTATTATCCAGGATGGGCAGGGATGGTGTCCCTAGCCTCTGTTTGCCAGAAGCTTGGAATGGGCAACAGGGGATGGGTCACTGGATTACCTGTTCTGTTCATTTCCCTCTGGGGAACATGGCATTGGCCACTTGTGGAAGACAGGATACTGGGCTAGATGGACCTTTGGTCTGACCTAGTATGGCAGTTCTTATGTTCTAATTTCTCTCTAAAGCCATGGCCTGAAATCTTGTTTGGTACTTGGTATGGTTACCCACTGGGGAAGGGTTGCAGACCACAGAACAAGTAAAGCTCTCTCTGTCACTGAAAGGTAGCTAACAGGAAAAAAAACATTCGGAAAAACAGAAGTTTCTTTTGGACGTATAATCTTGGGTTCTTATTTGAAAATAAGTGAACCTAAAAGAACTTTCAGATCTAGAGGGCAAAGTGAGAGTTATACATGCCCCACTCTCCCCAGTGACAGCTTAGCGATTCAGAGACGTTTTGGTAAGGCCAAACTAATTTGGTAGAAGATGTTTATATTCTGAAGAATCATAGAACACTCTGGAGTTCAGCCAAAGAAGAAGATGGAGCTCAGCATGCCAACATGCCCTTATCCCATGAGAAAGGGGTGGTAGTGAAACTCCATTTTACCAGCTTCATATTTTGTTTTAAAGTTCCCAGCCCCTAACAGGTCAACTAGAGCAGTGGTTCTCAACCAGGATTACGCATACCCCCCGGAGTACACAGATATCTTCTGGGGGATACATCACCTCATCTAAATATTTGCCAAGTTTTACAACAGGCTACACAAAAAGCACTGGCGAAGTCAGTACAAACTAAAATTTCATACAGACAATGACTTGTTTGTACTGCTCTAAGTACAATATTTATATTCAATTGATTTATTTTATAATTATATGGTAAAAACGAGAAAATAAGAATTTTTCATGAATAGTGTCCTGTGACACTTCTATATTTTTATGTCTGATTTTGTGAGCAACTAGTTTAAGTTAGGTGTAACTTGGGGGTACGCAAGACAAATCAGACTCCTGAAAGGGGAACAGTAGTCTGGAATGGTTGAGAGCCACCGAGTTATAGGATCTAATCACATGACTCCAGTGATACTGCATTCTCTTCCACTGCAGCCTCCGAAGGTTTTACAGTTCTATGCTAACTGATCAAGTGTAATATCCAGTACTGTGATCATCTCCACAAACAACTCCTCCTTTTATTAATCTCTCCAAGGAATGCAAGATCAGGGTTCTCCTGTCTCAAAGGAGACAATGAATTTGCTCACCCTCTTTCTTTTACTGTAGGAAGTTTTGTGGGAACTGCTCCTTTTTATATTGCCAGGAGTTAAAGAAATCCAAATTGTCTAGATTCTGGCACACACACATAGCCAGCAAGTCACTATTACTGAGACATAGAAATCAGAGGCCACACCACTAGAAAATCATTCAGCTAGCGCCACGCATGCGTCAAACCCACCACAAAGATCAGTTCTTATACAGCGGTCTCATGGCATTTATATCCCATTTACTCCTCTATTTAAGGACATGTCTTCAATCACAGATTGCTGCAAAAGTGGATGCTTTTAAGTTAGGGAGGGTCCAATTTAACTCTTGGGGGATTTTTATATTCAGTTCTATTTAAAAGCATTTCTAAGAACGCTTTAAATAATGTAATCAATTTCACCATGACAGTCTCAACAACATGTAATATCTTAAATCAAAAATTTCCCAACATTGAATTACAGGAGATTATGCAAATTAAGAAACTAAGGAAATTAGAGATTCACTGAGTGCATATTAAAATTATCCAAGAAAGTGTTTTCAAAGAACTTGAGGGACTAATCAGGATAGACAGGCTAGAGGGCTCTGCAAACTTCCTAAGAGGCAGATGAATGGACATCTGTGTTGGGGCACCTCATACAGGTCAGGAGGTTACAGGGAACTTTTTGCTACCTTATCCTCTAGTAGCCGCCTATTGGTTTGCCATTGTCACTCTGTCTGGGGTGGCTCACAACCGACAATGCCAACCACAGGGCCGACTGTCAAAAAACAGGGCAGACAGCCTGACCTGGGAGATATGATCTATAATTAGATTTCACCAACCCAGTAACAAGTGTGCATTATTAAAGTATTACAATAGTCTTATAATGGAGTCACAGACAATCCTCTTGGGTACTCCAGTCTATCTTGCCTCCACACTTACACCAAAAATCACAAAATATGCTGGTTGCTCCCAGTCCCAAGAGACCAGTCACTTATCCCAGATCAATTTGTCCCTTAGATCTCTCACCACAGACAATGCCATGGGTACTGGACCCCATGGCTTGAAGTGGTTTCCATCATACACAGGGTTTACAGTTTGGTTCAATGGCTCTCAGCACCCCCACTATACACATTGTTCCAGCACCCCGGACAACGCTGGTAGTCAATTCTGTAGTAAACTAGTTAAGGATTTATTAACTAAAAAAAGAAATGTCAGAGTTATTTACAAGTTAAAGCAGACAACATATACACACAAATGAGTTCAGTGTATGGCTCCAAAAGATGACAAGAGGTAGTAACCTATCCACAATGTCTTTTTAGGGCTAACCCAGGTTGACCCTGGGGATCTTTGCATTGGTTTTTTAGCTAGGGTGACCAGATAACAAGTGTTAAAAATCGGGACGGGGTGGGGGATGACAAGTACTTATATAAGACAAAGCCCCGAATATTGGGAGTGTTCCTATAAAATCGGGACATCTCGTCACCCTATTTTTAGCTCCAGCCCTTGTAAGAGTCCAAACAGAAAACAGATGAAAAATCTTCATGTCACCTATCTTTTTTTCCCTCTTCCATGATTCCAGCTGCTTGCACGGGTGTAAGAGGGCCAGTAAATCAGCCTTTGTGTTGTGATGTTCGACAATGGCCCATTTAGTCTTGATAGTTCTGAATGGACTAGGGGAACCACTTTTCCTTCCTAGGTTTATACGTTCAGAGCAGGTGCTTTTATAGTCATAAAGCAAACTTATATTTTACCTTATAGCACAGGAAACACAGTCATTATAAAAAGATTAATGCATGTAACAACTTATAAGCATTTTATAGAGTCTACAGACTAAAGACATCCTTACAAGTCTAACACCTGTCTTGAACAACACTAACATACAGGTGAGCTGGTCTGGTTTCCAGTTATGAATTTGTCAGGACTCAGCTGATGCCTACAGCCTTGGCAAGAGCTGGCACCTGGTTTACTAGCGTCACAGCCGTCCCCTATTATTTTTCATAGATTTACCCCCTAAACATGCCACGTGGTTCCAGCTTTGGTCTAGTGCTCCAAAAGGGCAAATAGAAAGCTGGTCTGCCAAGGAATCTTTTGCACACCTTTGTGACTAGGGGCTGATCTCACAGCTAGTGGTACCTCCTCCTGGCCATCCTGGGGATTAATTCTGCCAGGTATTGCACCCCCCCCCAGTGTGTCTTCACTTGGCCTGCCTCATTCTGTGGCCCCTCTCACTCCAGGAGCTGTAGTTTCCTCTTCATGACTTGCCCCTCTGGTCAGGTCATTACATGGCTCCCTCTTCCGGGGTTGGTGTAAAAGTCTTCCCAGGCAGTCTGCTGGCATGATCTGTGCCACGTCACCTGTGGCTGGTAAGGGAACCTGCCCTTCTCCGGGTTCCAGTCCAGGGACCCTCCTGTCAGCAGCCAAGGCCCACACTGTCCTACCTTGCTGCTTTTCCCCTGAGCCTTTCCTACCTTCCTGGCTTGCCCCCTCTTTACATTCGCCAGCCTCCCAACTCCCTCCTCTCAGGGAGGGACTGTAGACTACCCTCTACCCCTAACGCACCTCCCTGCTCCTAAGGAGTGGCTACAGCCTACATCCCTGCAGCCCTCTTCTGCTGCCAATGTCCTGCCTTTATAGTCCTAGCCTAGCTCAATCCTTCGTGGCTGGGCTCCTTCACTCTCTCAGGAGATTGCTTGGCCACCTGATTCCTCTCTGTTGTGGCCTGTTGGGTTAATTAGCCCTCTTCTCAGGCTGCATTAACCCTTTCATGGCAAGTGGGGGGTGAACACCGCATCACAACCCCACATAGCAAACACAGCCAGTCCCTATTACGTGTAGGGCTGGTGGCCTAACAGCTTTGGGGCGGACTATCCAGAGGGCTCTTTGTGATACTGTTCGGAGTCATCTGACACTTTACATGAGACGAGCAAGAGCAAATCATTTGTCTCCAACCCAACATCCAGAAGTGGAGCCCAGATTTCTAATTTGCAGACTCTTTCCTTTTAGTCACAACCATGGCTTTGTACCATTGAGCACCAGTCACCTTTCCTGCCCTTTATTAACATGGGAAAGGGTCCAGACTCTTAGCAATGAATGCTGTAATTTTTCTTTTACATTTCTAGTTCCCCCGTGACCATGGGCTTCTTAGGGCTCAAAGGCCAACTCTTGAGGGGAACCAGATGAGGGAATCCAGGTCTGGTAGGCAACACTAAAATCTAAGGGGAAAAACACTTATCCTATCAATGCTGCCCAGAAAATAGCAAGCACGGGATGTCAATCGCCTGGAAGCCTTCATTTTTACATACATGGGTTTTATGCTCCATTAATAACAGTTAGCAATGGCTTTTTGTCCTTGGCTGTAACACTTACAACTTTCAAGTTTCATTAAAGGAGAGCAAAAGATGGAGCATCAAAAACTTCTGATTTCAGCTCTTACTTAGACAGCAAAATGTCCTGTCAGCAACAGTTTCAGGGAGATGAAGTCCAAGGGAGGAGGATGGGCGTCAGAGCACAAGCCACGACTTCAAAGCTCTATCTGCACAGCTATTTTTAAGTCTGCTGACCCAGGCTAGGAGGCTTGCTCCATAATGTTGTGTAGGCATTCCCTTAGAGTTAATTTCTTCTATAGACACCAGGTTGCAACATGGCTCCAAACCCTGTGAAATTCCTTTCATTTAAAAACCAAGATGTTTGTACTAACTTTGCTATTATTTCTAAAACACTCTAGCTAATGCTCAGGGTAAAAGTCAATTTTTTTTTTAAAGTTAAGCCTCCTTTTGTACTGACAGCCATTCTGAGATTACTTTATTTAAAGGTCATCTATAAAAGAGCTATGAAAGATTAATGTATTTCTAACATGCCAGTGTCAGAAATATTTAATAAATTATTTATAATTTTGCAATGTACAGGTTCCATATAAAAAAATAAATCATATAATTGTATTTATTATGATAAAACTTTTCAATAACCTATTATAAAGGAAAACCAGATATTGTGCATGGGTTCCAGACATGTTCAATATGCCATTCATAATGAAACATGCAAGCCTTTGTAATGAACCAGCCAACTAACATGTCTGTGGCCACACTGGCTAGATAAAAGGTGAAACCTGCTCACGTGTACCTGACCTCCACACTCTAACCCAAAGCACTTGCTCATGCTCTGCAGAGAAACTGAGGTTTTTCAGAGGCTGACTTTTCTCCCTGCCTTTAAGCTGCTTCTATAAGCATCCAGACGTTTCACTGCAATGAAGCCCGGAGGAGCCAGCATAGCTGACTAAATTAGGGGCACTGCTGGATAAGGGAGGGCAGGGAGAGAACAGGAACTGGAGCCCCAGTGGAGCAGGAGCTGCCAGCTATAAAGAAGAAATGAATGTTCTCGTGAGAACGGAACAAAGCAGCTGAGTATTAGGTCCAGGACAGAAGGGGAAAGAGAGGACAGGGTGTTGACCAGGCAACACAGGGAATAGGAACCAAAACTTGCGCAAGGGGGAAGATGACCAGGCCAAGGGAAACACATCTATAGGAGCAACCAGAGAGAGAACTATCAGTTACTCATCTTGTCAGTGAGAGACTTCTAGTTCCTAAGAGTTAATGGAGTAGGAAACTCATACTTTGCCCAAGGGAAGGGGAGGAAGGGGGATACTGGTAAATCTGTCTATTATCCTCCTGTGTAAGTAATCTCTCTCCTGTCCTATCCCATCCAATAACTATTACTCTCAGTGGAGGCAGCAAGCAGCTAATCTTGCTGCTGCCAAACCAGGGGTAGTTCTTTTGAGCATGGGAAATGCTCTGAGCAGCTGCTCAAAATACGTTTGAATGATTCTGCACATCTTGCAAGTGGTCCCTGTGGATGCTGAACCAGGCAAACAGCACATGGATTGACGGTGAACATATTGTACAGTTTTAGTAACAGAGTTCTTAACAATGGGTTTAGTGTGTGGGTGGTGTTAATGGGCTGTGATACACAGGAGGTCACAGTAGATGATCGGTTGGTCCCTTCTGGCCTTAGACTCTATGATTATAATCCTCGGACAGTTACATTTAAAACTATGGATGCAGCTCCCATTTCCCAGCTGACATTGCAATGAGTTATGCACACCATACAGAACATGGGTAGGTGCTGCACTATGGCCTACCATACCAGCCAAGGCTACCTTGGCTGAACACTCTGGAAAGCAGTTTCTCCACTGCTTTATTTCTCGCCAAACACACTTGGTTTTTAAAAGTTTCAGAGTAACAGCCGTGTTAGTCTGTATCCGCAAAAAGAAGAACAGGAGTACTTGTGGCATTTGTTAGTCTCTAAGGTGCCACAAGTACTCCTGTTCTTCTTTTTGGTTTTTAAAGGAGCTGCAAAAGTTATTCAAGTTAGCTGCTCCCATTCTGGATCTTTTCTCAACTAATGACGGAGGCTGTCCGAAATGATGGCCCTCCCCAAAGGTCACTGGTAACTTGCACTTGGCTGCTGCTTGACTCCCTGGTGAGTGCTTTGGCACTGCTTCCCTCCTGCAGCACTCAAGGAGCTGGTGCTAATGAGCTGCACCTTCTGGTCAAATACCATAAATGAGAAGGGGAACCACAAATTTTTTAAATTAACAATTACTGGCAAAATGTGCTGAGTTATAGATAAGCTGAAGGGCCCTGAAGGCACTAAAAGTCTTTTGCTTATTAAAAAACTGCCCTATCTATAACACACAAAGGGATTCGGGAGAGCACGCATTGTTATATCCAATCAACAGACAAATACTGTATGTTTTCACGTGAAGCAGATTCTGCAAAAGGTACCAACATAGACGTTTTGCCAAATTAAGTCCCAGAATAGATTACATGCAAAATGGTTGAGTTGGATAGTTTTAAAATTGTTTGATCATCGACATTTTTGTCAAATAACTGATCATGCAAGGGTCCCATGACAAAAGGATATGATTGTGGTGAAGCTTCATGGCTGTTGGAATGGGAATACTAAGGGAATGTAAAGAAAGAAGTTTTTCATCTGTGTAAGCTGCTTTATACTGAGTGCATCTTGATTAAGAAGTTGAAGAGAGGTTGCAAACCCACTGAGATCACGGATTAGTCCATAGTACATTCAGTAAAAAACATGGCATTTATTTTAATTGTTCCTGTAAGAAAATGTATTGGCCTGATAACAATGTAAATGTCACTCTTTGCATTTTAATGGCTGAAGTGACCTTGTCTTGCAGGGAAGCCAAATGGGACAACTGTTATTATAATACAAATTCTAGCTCATGGCCAACACAAAGAGAACTTGTTAAAGGAACAGGCCCATGCAGCTGCACACATTATGTGAGCTCTCATACCACCCACTCGTAGGGATTACATCATCTCGCCTTAAGCCGTCAGGTGGCTGAGTCACCTGTAGCATATGGAGATTCACTGAACTAACACCTGCTTCAGCCCATCCTTTCCTCCTCTATTGCCAACACCTGTCCTTAGGAAGTGAAATTAGACTCATTGGGGGAATTTTTTGTTTGTAACTAACCACAGGTTCTGGCCACCCACGTGCAAACCTCACGTCCCAGCTGTTTGCTCTGGGGTGCTGTTTGGTTTTGTACACGTAATTGTTTGTGTAACATCCTCAGCCCCACCAGCACACAGGTGGAGTTTCAGAACAATAAATACCAAGTGAGCTGCGAACAGAGGAGAAGCAAACAGAGGGTGTTCGCCTGGGAGGGAGTTCCCACAGAGTTTTTGCCTTTCAGGCTTCTGTGAGCAGTGAATACAACATCGGAAGAGGCTCTTACAAGGAAGACAATATGGATAGTGAACGATCAGGTGTTGTGACCTGCACAAGATGTGCAATATTTATTTTTCTCTCAGAGGACAGAAGCGACTTTGTCTGTACGAAGTGCACGCTGGTCCCCATATCGGAAGAGAAAGTTAAAGGACTAGAGACCCAAATATCAACCCTGTGTTGCAGCAGAGAAAATGAAGACTTCACAGGCAGGTTTGCTAACCTAGTGAGGAGGGCTTTAAACTAAGTTCGCCAGGGGATGTGGAGACGTAAGCCCTGAGGTAAGTGGGGAAGTGGGATACCAGAAGGAAACACAAAGAGGAGGGTGCAACAGGGGAGGCCTCCTGATTCATACTGAGAAAGTAGGGCAATCAGCTAGTTATCTTAGGTGCCTATAAACTAACACAAGAAGCCTGGGAAACAAGCAGAAGAATTGGAAGTCCTGGAACAGTCAAGGAACTATGATATGATTGGAATAACAGAGACTTGGTGGGGTAATTCACATGATTGGAGCACTGTCATGGATGGATATAAACTGTTCAGGAAGGACAGGCGATGAAGAAAAGGTGGAGGAGTTGCACTGTATGTAAAAAAGCAGTATGATTGCTCAGAGCTCCAGTATGAAACTAGAGAAAAGCCTGTTGAGAGTCTTTGGGTTAAGTTTAGAGGTAAGAGCAACAAGGGTGATGTTGTGGTGGGCATCTGCTATAGACCACTAGACCAGGACAATGAGGTAGAGGAGGCTTTCTTCGGACAACTAACAGAAGTTTCCAGATAACAGGCCCCGGTTCTCATGGGGGACTTCAATCACCCTGACATTAGACATTTATCTATCAGGGATGGTCTAGACAGTATTTGGTCCTGCCATGCGGGCAGGGGACTGGACTCGACCTCTCGAGGTCCCTTCCAGTCCTAGAATCTATGAATCTGCTGGGAGAGCAATACAGCAGTGCACAGACAGACAATCCAAGAACTTTTTGGAGAGTGTTGGGGACAACTTCCTAGAGCAAGTGCTGGAGGAACCAACTAGGGGCCGTACTCCTCTTTACCTGCTGCTTACAAACAGGGAAGAATTGGTAGGGGAAGTAGAAGTGGGTGGCAACCTGGGCAGCAGTGATGGTGAGAGGCTGAAATTCAGTATCCTGACAAAAGGAAGAAAGGAGAGCAGCAGAATACGGACCCTAGACATCAGAAAACTAGACTGACTCCCTCCTGGATCCCCTGGGAGGCTAATATGAGGGGGAAAGGAGTCCAGGAAAGCTGGCTGTATTTTAAAGAAGCCTTATTGAGGGCACAGGAACAAACCATCCCAATGTCCAGAAAGAATAGCAAATATGGCAGGTGACCAGCTTTGCTTAACAGTAAAATCTTCGGTGAGCTTAAACACAAAAAGAAAGCCTACAAGAAGTGGAAACTTGGACAGATGACTAGGGAGGAGTATAAAAATATTCCTCGAGCATGCAGGGGTGTAATCAGGAAGGCCAAAACACAACCGGAGTTGCAGCTAGCATGGGATGTGAAGGAGAACAAGAAGGGTTTCTACAGGTATGTAAGCAACAAGGTGGTGGTCAGGGAAAGTGAGAGACCCTTACTGAATGGGGGAGGCAACCTAGTGACAGACGATGTGGAAAAAGATGAAGTACTCAATGCTTTTTTTTTTTGCCTCGGTTTTAACAGACAAGGTCAGCTCCCAGACTGCTGCACTGGGCAGCACAATATGGGGAGGAGCTGAGCAGCCCTCAGTGGTGAAAGACCAGTTTAGGGACTATTTAGAGAAGCTGGACATGCACATGTCCATGGGGTTGGATGCAATGCATCCAAGGGTACTGAGGGTGTTGGTGGATGTGATTGCAGAGCCATTGGCCATTATCTTTGAAAACTCGCGGTGATTGGCGGAGGTTCCAAACCATTGGAAAAAGGCAAATATAGTGCCCATCTTTAAAAAAGGGAAGAAAGAGAACCCAGGGAACTACAGACTAGTCAGCCTCACTTGAGTCTCCGGCAAAATCATGGAACAGGTCCTCAAGGAATCCATTTGAAGCACTTGGAGGAGAGGAAGGTGATCAGGAACAGTCAATGTGGATTCACCAAGGGAAAGTCATGCCTGAACAACCTGATTGCTTTCTATGATGAGATAACTGGCTCTGTGGCTATGGGGAAAGTAGTGGATGTGATTTACCTTGACTCTAGCAAAGCTTTTGATATGGTCTCCCACCGTATTCTTAGAATCATAGAATAGAATCATAGAATATCAGAGTTGGAAGGGACCTCAAGAGGTCATCTAGTCCAACCCCCTGCTCAAAGCAGGACCAATTCCCAGCTAAATCATCCCAGCCAGGGCTTTGTCAAGCCGGGCCTTAAAAACCTCCAAGGAAGGAGACTCCACCACCTCCCTAGGTAACGCATTCCAGTGTTTCACCACCCTCCTAGTGAAATAGTTTTTCCTGATATCCAACCTGGACCTCCCCCACTGCAACTTGAGACCATTGCTCCTTGTTCTGTCATCTGCCACCACTGAGAACAGCCGAGCTCCATCCTCTTTGGAACCCCCCTTCAGGTAGTTGAAGGCTGCTATCAAATCCCCCCTCATTCTTCTCTTCTGGAGACTAAACAATCCCAGTTCCCTCAGCCTCTCCTCATAAGTCATGTGCTCCAGACCCCTAATCATTTTTGTTGCCCTCCGCTGGACTCTTTCCAATTTTTCCACATCCTTCTTGTAGTGTGGGGACCAAAACTGGACACAGTATTCCAGATGAGGCCTCACCAATGTCGAATAAAGGGGAACGATCACGTTCCTCGATCTGCTGGCAATGCCCCTACTTATACAGCCCAAAATGCCGTTAGCCTTCTTGGTAACAAGAGCACACTGTTGACTCATATCCAGCTTCTCGTCCACTGTGACCCCTAGGTCCTTTTCTGCAGAACTGCTACCTAGCCATTCGGTCCCTAGTCTGTAGCAGTGCATGGGATTCTTTCGTCCTAAGTGCAGGACTCTGCACTTGTCCTTGTTGAACCGCATCAGGTTTTTTTCGGCCCAATCCTCTAATTTGTCTAGGTCCCTCTGTATCCGATCCCTACCCTCTAGTGTATCTACCACGCCTCCTAGTTTAGTGTCATCTGCAAACTTGCTGAGAGTGCAGTCCACACCATCCTCCAGATCATTAATAAAGATATTAAACAAAACCGGCCCCAGGGCCGACCCTTGGGGCACTCCGCTTGAAACCGGCTGCCAACTATACATGGAGCCATTGATCACTACCCGTTGAGCCCGACGATCTAGCCAGCTTTCTATCCACCTTACAGTCCATTCATCCAGCCCATACTTTAACTTGGCGGCAAGAATACTGTGGGAGACCGTATCAAAAGCTTTGCTAAAGTCAAGGAATAACACATCCACTGCTTTCCCCTCATCCACAGAGCCAGTTATCTCATCATAGAAGGCAATTAGGTTAGTCAGGCACGACTTCCCCTTCGTGAATCCATGCTGACTGTTCCTGATCACTTTCCTCTCCTCTAAATGTTTCATAATTGATTCCTTGAGGACCTGCTCCATGATTTTTCCAGGGACTGAGGTGAGGCTGACTGGCCTGTAGTTCCCCGGATCCTCCTTCTTCCCTTTTTTAAAGATGGGCACTACATTAGCCTTTTTCCAGTCATCTGGGACCTCCCCTGATCGCCATGAGTTTTCAAAAATAATTGCTAATGGCTCTGCAATCTCACCCGCCAACTCCTTTAGCACCCTCGGATGCAGCGCATCCGTCCCCATGGACTTTTGCACGTCCAGTTTTTCTAAATAGTCCCGAACCACTTCTTTCTCCACAGAGGGCTGGTCACCTTCTCCCCATGCTGTACTGACCAGTGCAGCAACCTGGGAGCTGACCTTGTGCGTGAAGACAGAGGCAAAAAAATCATTGAGTACATTAGCTTTTTCCACATCCTCGGTCACTAGGTTGCCTCCCACATTCAGTAAGGGGCCCACACTTTCCTTGATTTTCTTCTTCTTGCTAACATACCTGTAGAAACCCTTCTTGTTACTCTTAACATCTCTTGCTAACTGCAACTCCAAGTGTGATTTGGCCTTCCTGATTTCACTCCTGCATGCCTGAGCAATATTTTTATACTCCTCCCTGGTCATTTGTCCAATCTTCCACTTCTTGTAAGCTTCTTTTTTGCGTTTAAGATCAGCAAGGATTTCACTGTTTAGCCAAGCTGGTCGCCTGCCATATTTACTGTTCTTTCTACACATCGGGATAGTTTGTTTCTGCAACCTCAATAAGGATTCTTTAAAATACAGCCAGCTCTCCTGGACCCCTTTGCCCTTCATGTTATTCTCCCAGGGGATCCTGCCCATCTGTTCCCTGAGGGAGTCAAAGTCTGCTTTTCTGAAGTCCAGGGTCCGTATTCTGCTGCTCTCCTTTCTTCCTTGTGTGAGGATCCTGAATTCGACCATCTCATGGTCACTGCCAGCAAGTTAAAGAAGTATGGATTGGATGGATGGACTATAAGGTGGATAGAAAGCTGGCTAGATCGTAGGGATCAACGGGTAGTGATCAGCAGCTCGATCTCTAGTTGGCAGCCAGTATCAAGCGGAGTGCCCCAGGGGTTGGTCCTCGGGCTGGTTTGGCTCAACATCTCTATTAATGATCTGGATGATGGGATGGATTACACCCTCAGCAAGTTCGCGGATGACACTAAGATGGAGGGGGAGAGGTAGATATGCTGGAGGGTAGGGATAGGGTCCAGAGTGACCTAGACAAATTGGAGGATTGGGCGAAAAGAAATCTGATGAGGTTCAACAAGGACAAATGCAGAGTCCTGCACTTAGGACTGAAGAATCCCATGCACTGCTACAGGCTGGGGACTGACTGTCTAAGCGGCAGTTCTGCAGAAAAGGACCTAGGGATTACAGTGAACGAGAAGCTGTATATGAGTCAGCAGTGTGCCCTTGTTGCCAAGGAGGCTAACAGCATATTGGGCTGCATTAGTAGAAGCACTACCAGCAGATCAAGGGAAGTGATTATTCCCCTCTATTCTGCACTGGTGTGGCCACATCTGAAGTATTGCATCCAGTTTTGGGCCCGCCACTACAGAAAGGATGTGGACAAATTGGAAAGAGTCCAGTGGAGGGTAATGAAAATGATCAGGGGGCTGGGGCACTTGATTTATGAGGAGAGGCTGAGGGAACTGGGCTTATTTAGTCTGCAGAAGAGGGGGGATTTGATAGCAGCCTTCACTACCCGAAGAGGGGTTCCAAAGAGGATGGAGCTATGCTGTTCTCAGTGGTGGCAGATGACAGAACAGGAGTAACGGTCTCAAGTTGCAGTGGGGGAGATCTAGGTTGGATATTAGGAAACACTTTCAGTAGGAGGGTGGCGAAGCACTGGAATGGGTTACATAGGGTGGTGGTGGAATCTCCATCCTTAGAAAGCAACAGAGGGTCCTGTGGCACCTTTGAGACTAACAGAAGTATTGGGAGCATAAGCTTTCGTGGGTAAGAACCTCACTTCTTCAGATGCAAGTAATGGAAATCTCCAGAGGCAGGTATAAATCAGTATGGAGATAACGAGGTTAGTTCAATCAGGGAGGGTGAGGTGCTCTGCTAGCAGTTGAGGTGTTAACACCAAGGGAGGAGAAACTGGTTCTGTAGTTGGATAGCCATTCACAGTCTTTGTTTAATCCTGATCTGATGGTGTCAAATTTGCAAATGAACTGGAGCTCAGCAGTTTCTCTTTGGAGTCTGGTCCTGAAGTTTTTTTGCTGTAAGATGGCTACCTTTACATACATCAGGGTTGGAAGGGACCTCAGGAGGTCATATAGTCCAACCCCCTGCTCAAAGCAGGACCAATTCCCAACTAAATCATCCCAGCCAGGGCTTTGTCAAGCCTGACCTTAAAAACCTCTAAGGAAGGAGATTCCACCACCTCCTTAGGTAACCCATTCCAGTGCTTCACCACCCTCCTAGTGAAAAAGTTTTTCCTAATATCCAACCTAAACCTCCCCAACTGCAACTTGAGACCATTACTCCTTGTTCTGTCAACAGGTACCACTGAGAACAGTCTAGATCCATCCTCTTTGGAACCCCCTTTCAGGTAATTGAAAGCAGCTATCAAATCCCCCCTCATTCTTCTCTTCTGCAGACTAAACAATCACAGTTCCCTCAGCCTCTCCTCATAAGTCATGTGCTCCAGACCCCTAATCATTTTTGTTGCCCTCCGCTGGACTCTTTCCAATTTTTCCACATCCTTCTTGGAGTGTGGGGCCCAAAGCTGGACAGAGTACTCCAGATGAGGCCTCACCAATGTCGAATAGAGGGGAATGATCACACCCCTCGATCTGCTGGCAATGCCCCTACTTATACAGCCCAAAATGCCGTTAGCCTTCTTGGCAACAAAGGCACACTGTTGACTCATATCCAGCTTCTCATCCACTGTAACCCCTAGGTCCTTTTCTGCAGAACTACTTCCTCGCCATTCGGTCCCTAGTCTGTAACAGTGCATGGGATTCTTCCATCCTAAGTGCAGGACTCTGCACTTGTCCTTGTTGAACCTCAACTGGAGTATTGTGTCCCATTCTGGGTGCCACATTTCAGGAATGTGGTAGATGAATTGGAAAAAGTCCGGAGAAGAGCAACAAAAATGATTAAAGAGAAAAAAAACATGACCTATATGGGAAAATTGAAAAAAATTGCTTTTGTGTAGCCTGGAGAAGAGAAGACTGAGAGGGGGCATGATAACAGTTCTCAAGTACAGAAAAGGTTGTTACATGGAGGAGGGAGAAAAATTGTTGTTCTTAACCTCTGAGGATAGGACAAGAAGCAATGGGCTTAAATGATAGCAAGGAGGTTTAGGTTGGACATTAGGAAAAAATTCCTTTCAGGTTGTTTAAGCACCAGAATAAATTGCCTAGAGAAGTTCATTCATTCCCCTCTATTCGGCATTGGTAAGGCCTCATCTGTAGTACTGTGTCAGCTTTGGGCCCCACACTCCAAGAAGGATGTGGAAAAATTGGAAAGAGTCCAGCGGAGGGCAACAAAAATGATTAGGGGTCTGGAGCACATGACTTATGAGGAGAGGCTGAGGGAACTGGGATTGTTTAGTCTGCAGAAGAGAAGAATGAGGGGGGATCTGAAAGCTGCTTTCAACTACCTGAAAGGGGGTTCCAAAGAGGATGGATCTAGACTGTTCTCAGTGGTACCAGATGACAGAAAAAGGAGTAATGGTCTCAAGTTGCAGTTGGGGAGGTTTAGGTTGGATATTAGGAAAAACTTTTTCACTAGGAGGATGGTGAAGCACTGGAGTGGGTTACCTAAGGAGGTGGTGGAATCTCCTTCCTTAGAGGCTTTTAAGGTCAGGCTTGACAAAGCCCTGGCTGGGATGATCTAATTGGGGATTGGTCCTGCTTTGAGCAGGGGGCTGGACTAGATGACCTCCTGAGGTCCCTTCCAACCCTGATATTCTATGATTCTATGATAAGAGAAGGTGTCTTAGGGAAGGGGCTATGCATGTTGCATGCAACTGTCTCACGGCACCCTGCCTATTAAAAATAGTTCTGAGCCTAGTGTCTTGGTTGCAACACACTGGGCCAATCCGTTTTTCTGGTGGGACTGTCCAGCAATGGATGGGACATTTCTCTCCATCACGAATAAAAGAAACACTGAAAAAACAAAAAAGTTCTTTATCAGTTTGGACATGATACTGTAAGGAGCGCCTCATTTCTTTAAGACAATCCATTTACACAGGCACAATGAGAGGAGAATGAGCTGCTAAACCTTGTACTACAGCAGCACTGCAGATTATCAAATTAGATATACAAAAGCAACATAATAAAAATTATCAAGGCCTCTGTGAGCTGTAGCCCCATTTTACTGACATTTTAAGTGGTATTCTCTACAATCTGCTCAGATATATCTAAAATGCTCTATTTATTTTTCTCAATTACTTATATTTCTATTATCTTGCTGGCTTGCTCAGGAGCACGAACAACCCATTTGGTTCTTGCACCTCACAGTCCTCTCCAAAGAGCTGTGTAAAGATTTCCAATGAGCATGAATGGCTTGTCCAGCTGTGCAGTGGAGTTATTTATTGACACTTGAATCCACTAGCTGAAATCAATGGGGCTCAGGAACATCATTAGTAATATTGTTATCAACAACATCAATCAATAGATAAGGCCCTTAGAATGATCTTTGCTTTACATTCTCCCTCAGTGCAATAGCCCGACTTTTCACAGCAAGCAACAAAAAAGAAAACAAAGGTGTGTGGAGGGTGTGGGGGAACGAGTCTGGGTTTCTTCTCTCTGGAGCAACATGTCTCCAGGGGACACAGCTGATAATTTCTACACTCAGGGCAATGTAATATTTACCAAGTCATTCTGAGTATGAAGGCAGCAAAGTGAGATGGTCTTTGTTCAAGGAGTTAGCAGGGGATGCTTTGGGGACAGGTTCTTGGGTGATGGAGTTGTGTGCCCCTGCTCTGTGTGGAGAGCCCCCGAGTACACCTGTGTTATTAACTTGCACTGTGGTAACACCTACAGAAAGGGGGCAAGCAGGAAGAGTGGAGGGCAGGGAGAGTAAGACTGAGGGGGCGGGAGTGAAAAGCCAATCAGCATAGGGTAGAGAATGTCCGGAGTAAAAGCTATCAAATGAGGCAGGTGATGACATCATCACCAAGCACTGGTCCCTCCTGCAACCACCTGTCTCAGCTCTGGTTGGCTGAGAGAGTGGGGGGCTCCTGCCAGCTGTTTACCTTTCTTCCCTAAGCCCATATGACCAGGTCGTGGGGCAGGAAGGCTGAAGCCTGCCTCCAGTGCTAGGGAGATCCTTCAGTAGCACAGGGACTCCTTGCCAGCTTCACTCTCTGCTGCCAGCAATAGGTGGTGTGGTCAGGGCAGGTTTTTGAAACACCATACCGTAGCTGCTGCTTGGGGCTGTGGACAGCCAGCGTCAGACAGAACAGCTCTTCAGCTGTTCTAATTTATGCCTGGAAACTAACCCTGTACACCAGAGCCCAAGGAGGGCATGAGTGGGATGTATGCCACCTGCTCTGTCTACTCTAGGCCATAGCTAAGGATTTGACCCCTAGGAAGCAAAGGGGAGGGAGGGGGGCATGAGGAATGTATATACATGGAAGTGGCAGGGGGAAAGAGCTGCACTCAGTAGTGCAGAACTTAAAGTTTAGAAGTAAAGGGCCAAATCCTGCAACACTTGCTTGGCTTTTACTCAGTGCTTTCTCAGGGAAAGCTCACATTAATGTCACTGAGCAATGTGAGAATAAAACCCGACTCAGGATTGAATCCAACAATGGAGATCAATCAATTTTTAAATAATAATGGTATCCCTCCCTCCTTGCAAGAGCAAAAAAGTTGTATAACACATTTGTTTGTGAACTCTTCATAGTGCCATCTCCAGTATGCAGTTACTCACAGCAACCAGCACTAATAGGACTGTAATTCTAGAATACTGCATTTCCTATTGCATGTGTTCCATAGTTCATGGCAGAATACACAAATGCTAGCCAAGTTTATTCAATTTAACAGTATATTAAACATTCATCTGTTAATAATGATCAGAGCTCATGACAATTTCTCTCTTTTCTTCCTTTTCACTGAGGGAAATGCCTGTGCGATTTGCATAGCAGATCTTAACTGCAATATTCACTCACTCTGATAATGCTCGGGGAGGGGGGGGGGAAGATCATTGTATTTAAACACAGAAGCCATATAAGGCACTGTGATTGGGAACAAGTCCACAACTCCAGTACAGGATTGGACCACCCAGGGTTTGATTACGCTGCCCAACCTTCTCTTGAGATTCTTCATAATCTAAGACTCTGCAAACAGTTTATCCCAAACTCTTCTGGAGGCTTCTCTATTTTTCACAAATCAGAGGATTTCCTTTTATTTTCAATCTTTAATTATTCGGGCTCAGTATTTTCTTATTGTAGCCTGCAAAATTAAAAACTGAAGAGGATGGAAAAATAATTAGAGAGAAACAAAAAAACCACTCATTCAGAAACTCCCTGCCTCTAATTATTTCCATGCCCAATCCACAGGTGTACCTTCCAGCAATTTAAACTCTACTCTTCACAGGTATTGACAGCAATAACCTTAACAATAAATAGGATTTGCTATTTTATATGCTTAAAAATAGGATTAAGAAATTACATATAGGCCTTCCTTCAAGTCTCCCAGAAAGAGAACATCAGCAATAGCAAAAGGAAAACTGGGAGAAAACAGAAAAGGGTGCTTACCAGCTAGGAGAGGGAAGCAGCCAATACACAGCAATCAGGAGCAAAATGGCCATATTAGGTTTACAGCAGTTTGATTCTACCAAATTTAAAGGGCCAGTCAAAGGAGGGCATGCTGGGAAATGTAGTTCCTACAAGACGGCATTATGTACTCCTCGGCAGGGGTCTTTTGTACTGTTTTGCCTGTCACTACTGTGTCACAGAGACCATTTCGGTTACAGCAGCATTTATAGACAATTGTGGTGAAATTAGTGTGGGAAAGTTGAAAGGAAAATGAAGGAACGGAAATAGTCAAAAAGCAGGGTCTTTATGTCAGGTTTGGTATGAAGAGTTAACAATCAGAATATGCAGAAACCTGGAAAGGGTCTACAAAGGTCTTTAGCCAGACTTTAAATACCAGCCTCTTGCTCTCCGTGTCTCAGTTCCTGGTTACCCAACTGGAGACACTGTGGTTTGAGGAGGAGTGGGGTCCAGGTGAAGAATACTCGCTTAATTGAGCACCTTCCTATTCCTGAGTCACAGCCTGCCACTGTCGTACACAAGCAGTGAGGGTGGGTGCAGCCAGAGACCCAGGCAATTTACCTAATGCCCATCCAACTACTGACATTGGACATTTTAAATTCAGCAGCTCTGGGTAACTTGCATCTAAGGACTAGATCCACCAAGGGATTGAGTTGCCTAACAACATTTAAAGCCTCAGAACCCCTGCTCAGCTGCCCCTAACCCATAGGCACCAACAGTCTCTAGGTACTTAAGATTTCACCAGTGAAGTCCCTATATTGCCTAGATTTCTGGGCACAAAGCCACGAATACTGATGCTGCTGAGCTGCTCAGCGCCTAAATCCTAGCAGGATTCTCAATCTAGGCATTTGCCTATGGGGCCCAATCTGGTAGGCATGCTCTAGAAGCTGCCTGCTAGATAGGGCCCCACCTAAAACATGGAGGAGGAGCCTCCTAGCCCTCCCCCAGTAGCCCAGTGGTTAGAGCACTCAGCTAGGATGTGGGAGACCCCAGTTCAAATCTCCCCCTACCTTGTTCAGAGCAAAGACTTGAACATTAATCTCCTACCCAGGTCTGTAACTAGAGCAGGGTGGGAGAGGCAGCCACCCAGGGTGCAGACCCAGTGGGGGGGGGCTCAAAAATGGGACAGTGCAGGATCAGGCCCAGTGGCATCAGCACTCCCACAGGATCAGGTCTAGTGCTGTCAGCACTTCCTCCCCTTAGGATTGGGTCCAGCAGTGTGTGTGTGTCTCTCTCTCTCCCCCCCGCCCGCCAACTGGGCTGTTAAAAGTCCAGTCAGTGGCACCGTTGGGGCCTGGGGCTCTGCACAGCTTCCTATAAGCCACTGCTAGGTCCTTGTGGCCCTCTAGGCGCATGGGCAGCTAGAGAGCCTCAGTGCGCTGCTCCCACTGGTCTCAGTTCCCTACCCCCAAACAGAGGCCTGGCTGGAGTGGAGTGGGTGGTTTGGAGCTGCTTCTCCTTGCCTCTGCAGCTGGAGGCCCTGGGTCCTAGTGCCTGTCTTCTTCCCCTTCTGCATGTGATGGGTACAATGGTGAGTATCCGTGGGCGAGAGCAAGGGGAGTGGGGGCATGTGGGATATCAGGGAAGGGAGCTGAGATGGGATAGGGCAGGGAGAAGAGAGGGGGATGAGGAAGAGAAGGGGATAGCAGGAAAGCAGGAGCCCCTCATGCAGCATCCTCGTTAAGCCAGCCCACTCCCCCTACCCTGACAGCCCACCTCCAGCAGGTGCCCCCTCCAGTGCCTTCCAAATACCCCCTCCAGCACTCTGCAAATATCCCTCCTAGTACACAGACACCTCCCAAATATTCCATTCAGCTCCTTTCTCCCACCCCCCGGGCAGCATCCTCTATTTGGGAACTTAAAATATCATACCCGTAGGGGTCACTCCATTCTCACAGCCTTGCTTTCTGGAGTTGGTGGGAGCGAGTCTGCCCTGCCATCAGCTGCCTGTCCCCAGTGCCTGGGCTGACCATTGGGCTCACGTGGCAGAGCTCAGGCTGTGTGACTGCAAGCCGGGGAGCAAGGGGCACTTTCACTCTGCGCATAGGAGAGGGTGGGGAGAGTCACTAGGTGCAATGGCAGGTTCCCGGGTGGCAACTGTGGTCTGATCGGGCTGCTGAGAGACAGGTGCCCAAGGGGAATGAGGCATGCAGGGAGTAGGGACATCTCGTGGCAGCCAGGCTCCTTCAGGGCAGAGGCAGCTTGGAGCTGTGCTGCCCACTCTGCTGGAGGAGTGCCCAGCTGTGCAGAGGCAGCTGGCTCAGGGAGCAGGGCAGGGAGGGCTGCCAGGCAGCCAACCAGCACCCTGGCTCCTACAGCATGGAGAGCCAAAGGGCGGGGCAGCTCCCACCAGCTTCCAATCTACTGGCAGGAGGCCATGGTTTTCAAGCTGTGGGGCACTTCCCCCTAGAGAGGCATGCCCCCACAGTTTGAAAACCTCTGTTCTAAGTGGGAGGCAGAAATCAGGGGGGCACATGACCCCACATCTCCCCCTACACGTCACCTCTATGGGATGCAAATATGATTGCTCGCGTTGGGCACTAAAATGATTAGTTACGGCTCTGCTCCTACCTCCCAGGTGAGTGCTCTAACCAAAGGGCTATAGGGTGTTCTGGGGCAGCCTCTCTCGTTGTCTCTGATAGAAGCTCTTCCAAGCTGTATAAAATATAGGGCTGTCAAGCAATTTAAAAAACTAATTGCGATTAATCGTGCAATTAAAAACATTAATCTTGCTTAATCACAGTTAAACAATAATAGAATACCATTTATTTAAATATTTTGGATGTTTTCTACATTTTCAAATACATTGATTTCAATTACAACACAGAATACAACGTGTACAGTGCTCACTTTATATTTATTTTTGATTACAAGTATTTGCTATGTAAAAAAACAACAAAACAGTATATTTCAATTTACCTAGTACAAGTAGTGTAGTGCAATTTCTATCATGAAAGTTTAACTTACAAATGTAGAATTATGTACAAAAAACTGCATTCTAAAACAAAACAATGTAAAATTTTAGAGCCTGCAAGTCCACTCAGTCCTACTTCTTGTTCACCCAATCGCTCACCCAAACAAGTTTGTTTACATTTGCAGGAGATAATGCTGCCTGCTTAGGGTGATCAGAAAGCAAAAGTGTGAAAAATCGGGACAGGGAGTGGGGGGTAATAGGAGCCTATACAAGAAAAAGACCCAAAAACCGGGACTGTCCCTATAAAATCAGGACATCTGGTCACCCTATGCGCGCTTCTTGTTTACAACGTCACCTGAAAGTGAGAACAGGTGTTTGCATGGCACTGTTGTAGCTGGCGTTGCAAGATATTTATGTGCCAGATGCACTAAAGATTCATATGTCTCTACATGCTTCAACCACCATTTCAGGGGACATGCGTCTATGCAGATGATGGGTTGTGCTTGATAACAATCAAAAGCAGTGTAGACTGACGCATGTTCATTTTCATTAGCTGAGTCAGATGCCACCAGCAGAAAGTTAATTTTCTTTTTTGGTGGTTTGGGTTCTGTAGTTTCTGCATCAGAGTATTGCTCTTTTAAGACTTCTGAAAGCATGCTCTACATCTCGTCCCTCTCAAATTTTGGAAGGCACTTCAGATTTTTAAACCTTGGGTCGAGTGCTGTAGCTATCCTTAGAAATCTCACATTGGTACCTTCTTTGCCTTTTGTCAAATCTGCAGTGAAAGTGTTCTTAAAATGAACATGTGCTGTGTCATCATTCAAGACTGTTATAACACGAAATCAGGAGCGCCACCAGCTTTTCTGCCACCCTAGGCGGCGGAAGGTCCCGCCCCGAAATGCCGCCCCCCACAGAGGCAGCGGAAGGTCCCGCTGCTGAAATACCACTGCGGTCGCTGCCCCCCAAATTGTAGCGCCCTAGGCGACCGCCTAGGTCGCCTAATGGGTTGCGCCGGCCCTGCATGAAATATATGGCAGAATGTGGGTAAAACAGAGCAGGGGACATACAATTCTCCCCCAAGGAGTTCAGTCACAAATTTAATTAACGCTTTTTTTTTTTAAACGAGCATCATCAGCATGGAAGCATGTCCTCTGGAATGATGGCCAAAGCATGAAGGGGCATACGAATATTTAGCATATCTGGCACGTAAATACCTTGCAATACCGGCTACAAAAGTGCCATGCAAATGCCTGTTCTCACTTTCTGGTGACATTGTAAATAAGAAGGGGGCAGCATTATCTCCCGTAAATGTAAACAAACTTGTTTGTCTTAGCGATTGGCTGAACAAGAAGTAGGACTGAATTTTTATCTTGTTTTGTTTTTGAGTGCAGTTATGTAACAAAACAAATCTACATTTGTAAGTTGCACTTAGATTGCATTACAGTACTTGTATGTGGTGAATTAAATATTATTTCCCTTGTTTATATTTTTTACAGTGCAAATATTTGTAATAAAAATAATATATACTTGGATTTTAATTACAACACAGAATACAATATATATGAAAATGTCAAAAAAAAATCCAAAATATTCAATACATTTCAATTGGTATTCTATTCTTTAACAGTGCAATTAAAATTGCGATTAATTGCAATTATTTTTTTTGAGTTAATTGCATGAGTTAAGTGAGATTAATCGACAGCCCTAGTAAAATGCATACATACTTGGCCACAGAGGGCATGAGAATGACTCCAAAGGCTGGTGGTTAGAGCACTTATCTCACAGACCTGGGTTCCAGTCCCTGCTCGAATGACTATTTTATAAAGAGTGGGAAAACCTCACCAGGAGTGACTGAGAGTGCCAAGCTGTGCTAATCAGGTAAATGTGATCCTTGAATGTATAAACAAGGGAATCTTGAGTAGAACCAGAGAGATTATTTTACCTCTGTATTTGTCACTGGTGTGATCGCTGCTGGAATAGTATGTCCTGTTCTGTTGACCACAGTTCAAAAAGGTGGTTGATAAATTGGAAATGGTTCAGAGACAAGCCACAAGAATGATTAAAGGATTAGACAACATGCCTTATTATGAGAGATTCAAGGAGCCCAATCTATTTATCTTAATATTACCTCTTCTGGCCTGAACAGCTAGCCAAAATTTGGGGGGCTGTAGGTTGTTCCAGTTAGGAGAAATTGAGGAGTCTAGTGCCTTTGATGCAATCTTGTTGAATTACAAAGAATTTACAAACACTTGTTTCCTTGAATACGGGAGGAACTAAACAACAGGAGATATTCTCTTGATTTAAGCCTCTTTTAGCCAGCACCACACTGTGCTTGTCCAGGCTGTGTGTGTAACTTCTGCATCGGTCTGTTTCTGTGTGCTTCTCTCTCTCTTACACACACATACCCTTTACCCAAAACAATACCCAGTGAAGCTTTCTGCTCACATAGTTCTAATTCCTGGGCAGACTTACATATGCCTTTGTTTTAGGTAAGGGCTGCTATAAAGGAGTTTAACTGTTTCTTACAGTTACATTAAATGATGGGCAGAGGTCACACCAACCCACTTCACTGACACTTCACCCACCCTCTGCAAGGTTGCAGTGTGTGTGACCACGGCCGGTGCAACCACTAGGCGAACTAGGTGGCCGCCTAGGGCGCCTAGTGGTTGAGGGCACCTAAAAGCCCGCTCAGGCGAGGAAGTGGCGTGGCGGTGATCTGGGGTGGGGGTGTGCGGGGAGGGCCACCCGCAGTAAGGGGGCGGGGGGCACAGGGGAACCGTTCCCCGCCCCAGATCACCTCCACTCTGCCTTCTCCACTGAGCACACAGCCCCCGCTCTAATTCTCCTCCAATTGGCTCCGCAAGCCTGGGCGCGGAGGAGAATTAAAGAATTAGAGCGGCGCCGGCGTGCTCAGCAGAGGAGGTGGAGCGGAGGTGAGCTGGGGCGGGCTCCCTGGCCGGAGTTAGCTTCTGCGGGGGGGACTCCCTGGGTGGGTGGGGTTAGCTGCAGAGGGGGGGGGTAGCTGCTGCGGGGGGGGCAGCGGGCTCCCCAGGTGGCGGGCTGGGTTAGCGGGGGGGCGTGGTTAGCTGCCACGGAGGGGTGGGGTTAGCTGGGAGGGGGGTGGCACATGGTGGAAGTTTCGCCTAGGGCACGAAACTTCCTTGCACCGGCCCTGTCTGTGACAGCATCCCAATGCAAGAGGCCAGGAGCTCACTGGTATCTGGTAGTGAGTTTCAGCTCGCCTGAGCAGTTGAGTATACCCCCATTCACTAATTTCATAACTGGTATATAAAAGGTGTTATGTACAATAGCGATAGAAAGCTAACAACATACTGGTCATTAATATGACTTTGTTGTGTTATGTACAGAGAACATCTTCAAAATTAAAACATTAAAACATACTGAGAATATGTTCTTATAGAGTGTCTGCCAGGCAGGGCTGAAATCACCCCCTCCTAGACAAAGGAATGTAGTTCTGCCACCTTGAAGATATTTCCAAGGTATATTAAGAGACAATGGGAATGCAACTTACATAAAAAGTAAACGGGACCATCAAGCCAATAAGGGGAGGAATTGGAGATTATCACTCAGCATCATAGCTGGGGGAGAAGACTGCAAACACCAGTGGGAGAAGCCGCCAGCATGGAACTTCCTTCACTAGGAGACCCCATGTCACCTTCCTCACAGCTTGAATGAACTTTATTTGTGGAGTAACCTTCAGAATAATCCATTTCAGTGGTTCACTGGACTATAAAAGAGGGGAGGCAAAGAACCCCAAGTTATCTTTCACCTAAGTGGACAAAGGAACTGTGACTTTGTGGGAGATCCTGACCAGAGAAGACCAGCCATCTTGCTGGAAGGTAGACTGGTAAGGAAACTACCTTGAACAAAGGCCATAGCTTGTTTTGTTGTCTTAGCCTCTAGCAAGGGTTTTTCATTTTTATTTGCTTGTAACCATTTCTAACTCTAACCCTTTGTTCTTGAACTCACTTAAAATCAGCTCTCCTTTTGTTAATAAACTTGTTTTACTTTTAAACTTAACCCAGTGCTGCATTGGAACTGAATAATTAATAACTTTGGTTTAAGTGATAAGCTGTGTATTTTGTCTCTTTAGAGATGACAATGAACCTTATTATTCCTCTGCATAGTCCAGGAAAGGGCTGGACATTGGAGACTGGGGGGACGTTGAGGTCATTTTGCTAGGTGTAACCAGAACTGGTGTACTGTGGCTGGAGTGTAACAAGCAGTCTGCTTGTCTGCTAGCTAGAAGCAGCCAAGCCGTGAATTAGAGGGAGGTGATGACACAGCCCCTCACGGTTGGGAGTGCATTGCAGAACATGACACAGGGATTTAATCTTAGTCTGTAAACACCTACATAGGGAACAGAAATTTGACAATAGAGAGCCCCTCAATCTGGCAGCCAAAAGGTATAACATGATCCACTGGTTGGAAGTTGAAGCTAGACAAATTCTGACTAGAACTAAGCTGTAAATTTTGTCATTGAGGGGCTGTGGTGGAGTCTCCATCACTGGAAATTTTAAAATCGAGATTGGATATTTTTCTACAAGATGTGACCTAATTAAATATCACTATTGGATGTGAAGCAGGAATTAATTCAAGGAAGTCCTATGGCCTGTGTTATGAAATATGTCAGACTAGATAATCACAATGGTTCCTTCTGGCCTAAAAAAATCTGTGGAAAAACCCCAGAACCAAGTGGCAGAATCCTACCTGGGAGCACTATGTGGGCAAACAGGAGGATCTGTGACTGCTAGCAGCAAATATCTAACCAATGGCTGGAGACAGGACACTAGATGGGGAGGGTTCTGAGTTACTACAGAGAATTCTTTCCCAGATGTCTGGCTGGTGGGTCTTGCCCACATGCTCAGGGTCTAACTGAGCACCATATTTGGGTCTCGGGAGCAATTTTTCCCCAAGTCAGTTTGGCAGCAACCAGGGGGGTTTCACCTTCCTCTGCAGCATGAGACATGGGTCACTTGCAGGTTTAAACTAGTGTAAATGGTGGCTTCTTTGTTACTTGAAGTCTTTAAACCATGATTTGAGGATTTCAGTAACTCAGCCAGAGGTTAGGGTTCTGTTACAGGAGTGGGGTGGGGGGCAGGTTCTATGGCTTGCAATGTGCAGGAGGTCAGACTAGATGATCATGATGGTCCCTTCTGAGCTTAATGTCCATGAGTCTATGAGAGAGGGATTTTCCTAGCAGCAGCAGCAGCAGCAGCAACTACGAGGCTGCAGAAGAGCCCTAATGTAACTAACAAATATTAGCAGGTGCTATTAATTACCTGGCACAGTCTATCGGTTTATAAAGTAACTTCAACGTGGTGTGATAGTCAGATATCTCGGGACTTGCCAGGGCCACAGAAAGCAGGTAGGAGAGCTTGTTTTTAAAGTTGTGCAATAATAGACCAATGAGGGTGCATGGAGAGAAATGCTCGTTAAATCCCAGGTTTAATGTAAGCTGGCATTCATTATTAACCTTGCATAGATAGCAACAAAGGGTCCTGTGGCACCTTTAAGACTAACAGAAGTATTGGGAGCATAAGCTTTCCTGGGTAAGAACCTCACTTCTTCAGATGCAAGAAGGCGGCTTGCATCTGAAGAAGTGAGGTTCTTACCCAGGAAAGCTTATGCTCCCAATACTTCTGTTAGTCTTAAAGGTGCCACAGGACCCTCTGTTGCTTTTTACAGATTCAGACTAACACAGCTACCCCTCTGATACTTGCATAGATAGTGATTACTAGAGTGTATTCAGAATTCCCATTCTGCATATAGCGAGTACTGCAGTAGGGTAAATCTATGGCGTGGTAAATGCCTAGACGTTAAAGGATAAAATCACCTGCTGTAGCTTTTAGCATCTGGGCACTTTTTCCCTAAAAGGAGGGTCTTGTTTCCAGTGAGCCTCAGCTCTTGGGAGTTTTGGTAAAGAGAATGAACATGGTTCATTACAAACTGTTGTTTTGCCCCAAGAACAAATGAGAAGTGAAATAATTGGAGTGGGAGGTGGAACATGGGTGGACATATCCATACATACGACAGAGAAGAGACATCTTCACCCAACAATAATTAATTCCCTTATGAAGGTACATGTGATTACTGAATACCTGAAATGGTTCCACCTGCATAACTGCACTGTGGACTTGTCACTGCAGCCATCTTGTGTAACATGAACATATTTGTTTGAAGTAGAGAAAATCGGAACTCAATCCTACATTCCTTGCATGCTCGACCTTCCCAATGACCTCAGTGTGAGTGGTGGGCATGCAAGCAATACAGAACTAGGCCCTTAGACCAGGGGTCTCAAACTCAAATGACCATGAGGGCCACATGAGGACTAGTACATTGGCCCGAGGGCTGCATTACTGATACCTCCCCCCCCCGCTGCTCTCAGCCCCGCCCCCACTCCACCCCTTCCATGAGGCCCTGCCCCTGCCCCGCCTCTTCCCACCCCTTCCATGCCCCCATTCCAAACCCTTCCCACCCCAGGGGGTGCAGGAGGGGTGTGGTGGGGGCTCAGGGCAGGGAGTTGGGGTGTGGGGTGCAGGAAGGGTGAGGGGTACAGCAAGGGGTCAGGGTGCAGCAGGGGGCTCAGGACAGGGGGTTGGGGTGCAAGAGGAGTGTGGAGTGCGGCAGGGGGTTCAGGGTGGGGCAGGGTGCAGGGTATGGCAGGGGGTCAGGGTACAGGAGGGATGCAGCATGGGGCTCAGGGCAGGGGGTTGGGATGCAGGAGGGGTGCAGGGTGAGGCAGGGGGTCGGGGTGCAGGGTGTAGCGGGGGCTCAGGGCAGGGTGTTCAGCTGCAGGACGGGTTTGGGGGGCAGGACAGGCTCCCTGCCTGCCCTGCCCCCGCAAGAGGCTGGAACATGGGGAAGGGGGAGCGGAGGGGCTGTGCATTTCTGTTGCTTGAGGCACCGCCTCCAGCAGCTCCCATTGGCTGCGGTTCCCTGTTCCTGGACAATGGGAGCTGCTGGGGATGCTGCCTAAAGCAACAGAAACACACAGCCTCTCCGTCCCCCCTTCCCCACGTTCCAGCCTCTTCCCGGATCTGCGCAGGGCAGGCAGGGAGCCTGCCCTGCGGTGCTCGTCCGGCCGCTCTGGTAAACACTGGGGAAGGGCGGGGGGGCTGCAAGGGGCTCGCGGGCAGCAGAAAATCACCCCGCGGGCCGCGTGTTTGAGACCCCTGCCTTAGACACTCTTCCTATTCCTTTTCACAGCTGATTGGGCAGCTTTCCATATGCTTAGCTTGTTGCTTTGCCTCTAGGCTGTCAAAATTAAGACTTATTTGCATTTCAGACCCTTGGCTCACACAGTGTCTTCAGGATAAAGATGTTTCATTAAATGGCAGAGATAAATATGACTCACCGCTCCAACTTCTGAACACTATCATAACCAATCATGGGCCTTTTTTAGCTATTTGTTGGTGTACGTGCTGTAAATGTTCAGAAATTCGGTGTGGGAGGATGACTCATTTTGTAAGTACACAGGTTTTGTTCGGAATACTAATTTATCATTAGTTTTAGTAATGTTATTGCCTGAGGGGATCGTGTCAGGGACTCTGGCACTACTTCCAGTTCTGTGAAGATAACCTAATCAAAGGGTGTTAATGAAGAACATTCCTGAGACCAAGTTTGCTTTGGCTACAGAATTTTCCCCACATTCTTTTAGCTATTGTTGGGAATGGCCATGTTTTTTGTATAATCTTTACAAAACATTAATACATTTAATGCTTCTGGAAGGCGTAAGATTGGCAGCCCTGGAAACCACAGAACAGATATGGCAAGATAGTGGCAGTATGATTCCCCCACTCTGCCTCACCAGTGGCTTCAGTCCAGATCTACAGGTCCCAGCTCCAGGGCTGAGAAGAGAATGAAATCTCCATGACTCACAGATAAGACTGCCATCTTAATATTTCCTCCACAGATGTCCCATTCTGCACTGTGAGAGTCACAAATTAGGCTATTTTAAAACTATAGTCATAATATATGACTATGAATACAGTTTAAACGGCCTCACTTGTGACCCTGGCAGTACGGAATGGGAGATCCGTATAGGAAATAATTCACAGTCCATCTTTTTCCTCATATGGGCACAGCTGGTATTTACCTGCACTAACCATGTGAATAGTAACCCTTTTGGGTAAATCTTATATATTAAAATGTTTGATTATTAAACCAGTGGTACAGAAACTGCAGGCTGATTTCTCAGCTCTCTCATTGGGTTCCCTAATGGCCAGTTTCACAAAGGATATTGCATGTTATTTATTTCTATTTGGTTTTCCCTGTTACCCCAGGTGTCTGAACCCAAAGATCCTGGTAACTTTTACTCTTGGCAAGGCAGTGGCAGAAAGTAAATCAGTGGAGTCACAGCTGTCTGACCAACAGATAGCTGGCACAAACAGCACTATACAAGAGTGCTTTCACTTAAAGCTTTACTTTATTTAGTCTCCGGCACTTACACACATCCGCAACAGGTTAGTAAAACACCCCAAAAAATCCCAGATTCATATTTACCCAGGGTCTTGACAAGGTCTCTCTTGGATAACTGCAGGCATCCAGTGGCCAGCCTTCTGTGTGCAGGGGAACTTGAGAGGTGTCCATTGAGCTCAGATTTCTTCGGCTTTTTATGCCAAATCTGTTAGTATTACATAGCTTGTTTATCAAAAAAACTGCTGAGCAGAAGCTAAGTCAAATCTGGAGACTTCCAGCCTGTAGTTTTCCATCAGTTAACCAACTGTATTTCACATAGAAATAGTTAACTATTGCCAGAATTTCCATCTTGAAAAATCACATGCTTCAGACAAACAACTCAAGTCAGGAGGGTAGAGTGTCCTGTTTACTACTAATAATAATATATGGAGATATACCTATCTCATAGAGCTGGAAGGGACCCTGAAAGGTCATTGAGTCCAGCCCCCTGCCTTCACTAGCAGGACCACGTACTGATTTTGCCCCAGATCCCTAAGTGGCCCCCTCAAGGATTGAACTCACAACCCTGGGTTTAGCAGGCCAATGCTCAAACCACTGAGCTATCCCTCCCCCTTGAGATCTTGCACTTTCCCCTCCCTTCTTGGTCTGTTAGTCATGTTAAGACTTCAGAAAGGTCTCCTTCGAGCTGCTTTCAAGAATAAGCATAACAATTTATATTAGGGGACAGTCTAAACATTCCCTCTCACCCCCTAAGGGTACCCCATCTTATTTCATGTACATACATTATGGTCCTAAAACCTGTAGGTATTTAGAGAATTGGAATCATACACGCATGCAAATCCATCTAAACAATGCCCACTAGAAGGTACCTTCAATCTAGATAAGATCATACATCTCAGAGGAGCTTTTAATCACCAAAAACACACTGTGACACACAATGGGAGCAATTTGTCTATTGAGGAAAGGAACGGGTTAATTTGAAATTCAGCTTAGTCCAGAGATAAAGAGAAAGTTGATCTGCGTTCAAGGTCAAGAATCAACCTTTACATCAAGCCGTTTACATACCTCAGATTTCTAGCCAGAGGGCTGGGGAGGAAGGAAAGCTATTGGACACCAGAGGTTGTACCGACTGGACTTCTCAAAAGTGGGTGTGCTCGTCCTGGCTTGTTGCTCCATAGCTCTGTAATAAAGTTATTTTACTGGAAGGGTGTATGTGGCATACATTGAATAATAAGACTAATGTACTGTATAATGGCAATGTGTATGTGTTCATTGTTGGGAAAAGGTGTATGAGTGAAGAGTGGAAGTTTCCTTTGTAGGTTAAAAGAAGCCAAGAAGGGGAGAAGGAAAAAGAACAGAACGAGTTAACTGAGAAAAAATATATAGCTAGCAAGCTCAGTCCAAAGATAAGATGCTGGCCCCATCCAAGGACATTCTTCACTGCTAAGACTTGACTGACAACCAAGAAAGGGGGGGCCTGAATGTGCCCAAGCAACTATGAGATCTGCAAAACACTGCCAGGCATTAATGAAATGTGTTAGGTTTCTTTTCTCACAGATAAAAGAAGTGCTAACGAAACACCCTAGCAGCCCTAGCCATTCATTGAAACAAGGAGACTGAGTCTACGTAAAGTCCATCAACGAAAGACTGCTTTGGCTCCACACTGGAAAGGCCCTTTCCAAGTCCTGTTAACCACCAACACTGCTGTGAAGGCCAAGGACTGCCTACCTGGACCCATGCTTCTCACTGTAAAAAGACCCCTCCACCTCGGGAGGACTCTCCGACTGATAAGCCTATTTCTCCTTCTAGCTCTGCTGTGCCTTCTGGACAGCAGGAAAAAGGGGGGGGGGGGAAAGGACAAGGTGAAGTGCTAGTAACCTCTCCATTGTCCACTGACAGACCTATTGTGCCTCTGGATTTTTCTAGAAGAAGCAAAACCATTACAGGGTGATGTGCTAGTAACCTCTCCCCTGTATGATGCTGAACCACACTGTTTCAGGAAAAGAGAAGAAGGAACACTTGCTTCATTGAAACCACAAAGTCCAGGGATTCCTGACTACAACAGACATTAAGAACTGACCCTGGTGAAGAAACAAAGAATTATAGACTGGCAGGAAGAAACTTGTGGGACCCATGCTTGGGAACGTGGTATTGATTGGATTTTGAGGTTTATTCTACAGGCTGCGCCCTGTGTTTTGGATAAGTCCTTCAGCATGTATTGCCCTCCCTAATTGGATTTTAAATTATAAGTACCAAAGGCACCTTGTTGCCATTGCCCCTGCCACCTCCTCCATTACACTATTACCCCTGTAACACATCCAAATACAGACAATGCCATATATTTGATAAAACCAATGGCCAAGGCCTTCACACTTTAGTGATTTATTTAAATATTGTTTGAAAAAAAATATTTTTAAGGTTCAGGATATCCCATATAAGCAAACAATTGAATGGAAAAGAATGGATCAGTGGAGATAAAAGTATAGGATATCACTACAAGTGAAACCCAAGAATCTGTAATTGCAATTGATGGGTTCTATAGTGAAGTAGATATGATGGCTGTTCCTGGAATTTGCACTGTGTTAAATGAGAGAGGCCCTTATTGTTATTTGGTCACCCAATTAGTGAACAATTAAACAAATACCCAAAGAGTTTGTTTTGCCAATGGAAATTTTACCTGCATAGAAATTATTCCAGTGACTAATAATGTTAACTGTACCTTATTGCAATACACCCCCTCTTATGCCATTAATATCATGCCTCACGGAAATACATAAAGGTGTTCAACCAACAGATGTGGTATAGTACTACACCAAAGAGAGATGTATTAGGATATCTATAGACTGATTAACACTACACTAGGGACTGTTAAATTTTCATTACCCTTATCCAGTTTCCAGATCACCTCTATATACCCAAATTGTTCAAAGGGGACTACCATTAGATTAACACAAGAGGGCTTGGGTTATTTCCTCTAGAAAGAAGAGAGACTTGACTGGATCTCTATGTGATGGGGCCAATAGTGCAGCAGCAGTCTGGAATATTTTTAAGAACCAAGAACATGATGAGAAATTGGGGCAACTAGAGAAGGCCATTGGCCTTGTTTCTGGGGCACAACTAACCCAGGTACAGGCTGGAGTTGGTGAGTTACATGTTATTTCCGCCCTTAGTTCTATGACCCAGAAGTTGCTGACAGAGAAGGGCTGGGAAGGCATTGCAGTGGGATCTAGCATGTTCAGAAATTCAGGATTTCCTGAATGACCAGCTAATGGCCATTCGGAATGATCTTGAGCATCAGACTTGGCCCACTGCCCTTACAGACACATCAGGAGTACCATCTGATCTGTGGCCATGGAGACATACTTGGAGACTTTCTAGGTGGAAGTGCGGACGTTCTCAATGTTCCTTCCAAGCATATGGACCGGTTGGGGGGATGTGGGATCCCACATACCGAATCCTGCCGGGTCCATGGGGAGGATGCATGCGGGATTGGGTAATTCACCGAGACATCTGGGAAATTAGACTACCTGGTATCCCAATCAATTTTTAGTCAGTGCTCCTGGGATTACATCTGACATTTGGATGGGGTTAGGGAGTCAATGGACATTTTGGCCGTCAGAACCCCCACAGTTTCAGTGTATCCATAAACTGAAGCCAGGAGAAGTTGTTACTCTTCATGACTATGTTTCCTGGGAGGGTAGGGGACAAGGAACTACCCTGACAGGACACTTACTTTTTCAAGCTAATAATAGCTGTGTGTATATTAAAACTACCACATTAAAATGTATGTCTTGCAATCTCATTACCACTGCAGGCAATCATATTATTTACTGGCCTGCAAATAGAATTTTGCAAGTAGCCCTTAGGTTCCAGATACCCTTTAATTGGACTAGTTTAGTGCCTGATCGATTTCAAAATTTGCTTTCACTGTTACCAGAGGTTCAGAGAATCTCTGAAATACAAGGGCAAATTCACATGCTTCAAAATATATATCAAGTTGAAAAGTATGCCTTTCATACAGCTTATAGAGTGTCTACTTTAGGTACTAAGTATGATGTATTGTGCTTTATAACTAAAATTGTACAACAACCCCATCATATTATTCCTATGGGAATGTTATTGCTTGTGTTGCTGTTAGTTATCTTAGGATTATGTTATTGTAAAGGACGTAATAATAGTAATACCTTTCATGTCCACGCTCATCATGCATTGTCATTACATCCAATCAAAACTCCTAAGGTTGAAAGAACTGAAGTAGAATCTGAATTCCAAGACTTAATGCAAATAGAGATTTGAGAATGTTTGTTGTACTAGTAGTACAAAAGGGGGGGTTGTGGAAGCAGAGAAAGAACTGACAGGAAGGGGATTGCAATACATGACAGTTTGTTAGCAAGAGTCAGGCTAACTGTAACCCTAATAACGCGAGACTTGTAGAAGCGAGGATTGTGTGAGGTGAGTGGGAAAGAACTGAGAGAGAAGTTGTTGCGACCTTGTGTAGATAATATTGTATGTAGACTAGAGTCTAAACAAGAGAGGAAAACAAGATATCAGAATGACCTATGTATAAACAAAATGCAACTGTTGCTCATTATTGTCTGTAACAAAAGGTATAAATGCTTGCTGTAATTGTTTACCTGTTGAGAGACCTGTTTAGCTCTCTCCCTCTACGCAATTGCTTGAGAAAATAAAGTATCTGATTTGCTGTACCCAAACAAAAAGTGAGAACTCTGTTATTCTCCAACAGTATAAAAAGTAGGATTTAAGTGGTTTCAAGTAATAACAAAGTCACCAAGCAAAATAAAGCAAAAACATGCAAAACTAAACCTAATACTTTAAGACACTGATTATAGGTAATCTCTCACCCTCGGAGATGTTCCAATAAGCTTCTTCGTCTGGGCCCAATCATTTCCCCTGGTACAGGCCTTGTTAGTTCCAGCAGACATCTCAGGTGGTAAGCAGAGGTTGTTTCATGACTGACCTCCCTTTGTCATGCTCCACCCCCTTTTATAGCTTTGGCACAAGGCGGGAATCTTTTGTCGCTCTGGATCCCCACCCCTCCTTCTAAATAGAAAAGTACCAGATTTAAGATGGATTTCAGCATCAGGTGACATGGTCACACGTCCCTGTGAGACCTCATTCTTCATTACCCATGGGCTGGCCCACACGTACACAGGAAGACTTGCAGGTAAATAAACCCGTTCACAGTTCATTGATTCTGAAGCACCCTTAATGGCTTCCACTTAATATGTTTACATCAGTAATACAAGTTTATATCTTGAAATAATACATGCAAACAAATAGGATGAACATATTAGATTGTAATCTACTGAGTGATACCATACAAGGGGTATTTAGCGTAAAGCATATTTCAGTTATGTCATACTATGGCCAGCTCCAGGCACCAGCCCAGCAAGCAGGTGCTTGGGGCGGCCAAAGGAGAGGGGCGGCACGTCGGGCTCTTCAGCGGCAATTCCGCAACCAGTCCCTTTCTCTCTCTCTCTCTCTCTCTCTCTCTCGGAGCGAAGGACCAGCCGCCGAATTGCCGCTGAAGACTGAAGCGGGGGTAGTAGAGCTGATCGCGGCTTTTTTTTCCCCGCCCTGCTTCTGCTTGGGGTGGCAAAAACCCTGCAGCCGGCCTTGTGTCATACTCAAACATATTTTCATAAAGCATATGGTGAAGCATCGGAATGGGTTACCTAGGAAGGTGGTGGAATCCTTGGAGGTTTTTAAGGTCAGGCTTGACCAAGCCCTGGCTGGGATGATTTAGTTGGGGATTGGTCCTGCTTTGAGTAGGGGGTTGGACTAGATGACCTCCTGAGGTCCCTTCCAGCCCTGATATTCTATGATTTTATGATATGGAGTGCAACATCACATAGCGTACTTAGATTTTCAGAAAGCTTTTGACATGGTCCCTCACCAAAGGCGATTAAGCGAAGTAAGCAGTCATGGAATAAGAGGGAAGGTCCTCTCATGGATTGGTAACTGGTTAAAAGATAGGAAACAACGGGTAGGAATAAATGCTCAGCTTTGAGAATGGAGAGAGGTAAATAGTGGTGTCCCCCAGGGGTCTGTAATGGCCCAGTCTTATTCAACATATTCATAAATGATCTGGAAGAAGGAGTAAACAATGAGGTGGCAAAATTTGCAGATGATACAAAACTACTGAAGGTAGTTAAATCCCAGGCAGACTGTGAAGAGCTACAAAAGGATCAGTAAAAACTGGGCAACAAAATGGCAGATGAAATTCAATGTTGATAACTGCAAAGTAATGCACATTGGAAAACATAATCCCAACTATACATATAAAATGATAGGGTCCAAATTAGCTGTTACTCCTCAAGAAAGATCCTGGAATCATTGTGGATAGTTCTCTGAAAACACCCACTCAATGTGCAGCTGCAGTCAAAAAAGTGAACAGAATGTTGGGAATCATTAAGATAGATAACACTGCTCTACAGCCAAAATGCTTCTGAAATAAATGTAGTCAAACTTTACTAATTCTGGGTCACTGAGAACAAAAATGATGCTTAAAATTGTTGATTGGCTCTAGTTTTCAAGATATACTATTGGGTCAGTATATACGACCCTTGACTTGGGAATGGCGGAGGATAAGTGAGTTATAAAGGGAAGGGATCTCAATTTAAACCAGAAATGACTAAAATACATCTTTGACTGGATCTATGAATAAATCTATGACTGAGTTTGGACAGTACTTGCTTTTTAGGCAAAACAGTGAATGATGCAATCTGAAACTGGTATTGTGTCATACAAGATATGAATTGCATCATGTTATTCCTAGAAGTCATGGATGATGCAATCATAACGAAGCTTACATCACTCTGCTGAACAAATTACCCTATATCAGCTCTAGAAATCATACAGTGTCATGCTCTCTTATTTGTCAGTGTTTGATTTTGCAAAGGGACACATTTCTGTTTAGCCAAAGTGAGCAGAGATGCCTCGTACTTGTGTGAACAGTGCAGATAACTTCTGCTATGTTTGTGATGAAGTGACTTTTGCATCACAAAAGCGCAGTATAACCACTATGGTTAAGAAAGCCTATCACCTTTATTTTGGCTGCAAAATTGGAGATCAGGACAAGAGGTGGGCCCCACACATATGCTGCAACACTTGTGCAACAAATCTTCACCAGTGGTTGAACAGGAAAAGGAAATCTATGCCTTCTGCAGTGCCAATGATTTGGAGAGAGCCAAAAGATCATACCAGCAATTGTTACTTCTGCATGGTGCCTCCAGTTGGGAAAGGTGTGTCAAAAGAAGAAAAAGTGGACTGTGCATTATCCAAACATTCCATCAGCTATACGCCCAGTACCCCACAGAGAAGGGCTGCCGGTTCCTGATGCACCAGAATCATTCTCACTTGAGTCAGACGAGGAAGAGGAAGAGGATGAAACTTCTGGTCCTGAACCATCAGTGTCACAGGACCCACATTTTCTCCCATCCTCCTCCTCTGAACCACACCTCATAACACAAGGTGAACTGAATGACCTTGTTAGGGATTTGGAACTACCCAAGAGTAAGGCAGAGCTGTTGGGCTCCAGACTACAGCAGTGGAATCTCCTGGCAGGTGATGTTAGGGTTTCCATGTTCCGTGACCGTCAAAAGGATCTTGTCCCATTCTTCTTCGTGGAAGATGATCTTGTAGCCTGCAACAACATCGATGGTGTGATGGCAGCCCTCAACATCGTTCACGATCCAGATGAGTGGAGACTGTTCATTGATTCATCGAAGACTAGTCTTAAAGCTGTTTTACTGCATAATGGCAATGTTTTGCCATCAATTCCAGTTGGTCATGCAGTCCATATGAAGGAAACCTATGACAACATGAAACAACTTTTGAGGTGCATAAACTATGACCAACATCAGTGGCAGCTTTGTGGCGATTTGAAGGTTGTTGCTCTCTTGCTTGGTCTGCAGACTGGATACACAAAGTATTGCTGTTTTCTCTGCGAATGGGATAGCCGTACAAGAGATTCCCGCTACATCAAGAAAGATTGGCCACTCCGACAGTCATTGGAGCCTGGGAGGAAAAGTGTTCAGCATCCACCACTTGTTGAATCAAGGAAGATTTTGTTACCACCCTTACACATCAAGCTGGGTCTGATGAAGAACTTTGTCAAGGCCACTGACAAAACACAAGCAGCTTTCAAGTACCTCCATGGAAAATTTCCAAGGTTAAGGGAAGCTAAGATAAAGGAAGGTGTCTTTGTTGGTCCTCAGATTGTGAACTTCTTCGAGATGATGCATTTGACCATGCACTGCATGGCAAGGAAAAGACGGCATGGGAAGCCTTCCAGTTAGTGGCAATAAATTTTCTCGGAAACAAAGCAGACAACTACAGGTTGTTGGTGGAAAACCTCCTCAAAGCATACAAAAGCCTTGGTTGCAACATGTCACTAAAGATACATTTTTTGCACTCTCATCTCGATTTTTTTCCACCAAACTGCGGAGCAGTGAGCGACGAGCATAGTGAGCGATTTCACCAGGACATTGCAACAATGGAGAAACGCTATCAGGGCAAATGGAGCCCATCAATGCTTGCAGAGTATTGCTGGACAGTGACAAGAGATGCTCCATTCAATGAATACAAGAGACAAGCCAAGAAGCACCGAGCAGACACTGAATAGGACTAAACTACGTACATAGTTTTTTGCCTTTTGTTTCATAATAAATTTTATTTATATAACCCTGTTGCTGATTTTTAAAGTGTTACATAAACAGGACAGGTGAAATATTATCATGTAAAGCAACCATAAACACATGAAAAGACCTAGGTTTACAATTTATGATTAAAACTCTACTATCTACACAATATACATAGACATAAAATGTAAAAACTTAAATATCTTAGAAACAGTAGCCAGTTGTTTTAATTGTCATATTTGAATTCAGCACATCAAAATACATAATAAATAGCACATTTTATCTCTGAAGCAGACGACTTCTCAAAAATTGTAGACCAGAGTAATAAGTGAGAAAAGGTACTGCCTCTATATAAATCCATGGTACACCCACATCTTCAATACTGAGTGCAGATGTGGTCACCCCATCTCAAAAAAGATATATTTGAATTGGAAAAGGTACAGAGAAGGGCAACAAAAATGATTAGGGGTATGGTACGGCTGCCATATGAGGAGAGATTAATAAGACTGGGACTTATTGGAAAAAAGACGACTAAGGGGGGATATGATAGAGCTCTATAAAATCATGACTGGTGTGGAGAAAGTAAATAAGGAAGTATTTATGCTTATTCATAACACAAGAACTAGGGGCCACAAAATGAAATTAATATGCAGTAGGTTTAAAAAAAAAAAAAGGAAGTTTTTTTTTTACACAATGCACAGTGAACCTGTGGAACTCCTTGCCAGAGGATGTTGTGAAGGCCAAGACTGTAACAAGGTTCAAAAAAGAACTAGATAAATTCATGGAGGATAGGTCCATCAATGGCTATTAGCCAGGATGGGCAGGGATGGTGTCCCTAACCTCTGTTTGCCAGAAGCTGGGAATGGATCAATTGATGATTACCTGTTCTGTTTATTCCTCTGGGGCACCTGGTATAGGCCAATGTCAGAAGAGAGGCTACTGGGCTAGATAGACCTTTGGTTTGACTCAGTATGGCCGTTCTTATGGGACCTGCAACTCAAAGTGAATCTAGCCCTGTAAACTTTGTATTCTCATGGAGTGTTCTGCGGTGTTTTCAGTGATTTGTAGAATACTGCTCAGGAATTCTAATCTGCTAATTTTTCAGTTTTTTTTTTTAATATAAGATTCTTGAGGGTGAGCTGTGGCCTTTCAGCAACTTCCTGTGCAAATGTTTTAGAAATAAACATGAGCTAATGTGCAGTATCATTTACAGAAGTGCCCAAACGGAGGTTGCATTGAGTGGGCATAAATCTCCAGCCAGACTCGACCAGATTTCTGTCCAGTTCAGTTTAACAACCAAGAAACACAATCCTCCTCAGTCAAACTGTCTACAGGGTGAGGTTTAAGAGGACTCTTTTTGTTTAGGTACCAGAAATGTAATTCTATTTAAAAAAGAAATTTAATTACCAAGATAAATCAACACCCACTTTTCAGCCTGCATCTTCCAAAACAGACAAATGGTTTTTCTATTAAATTGTGTTCAAACAGCCATCCATTATCAATCTAGTTAACCAATAATGTTGCTTCTATAAAAATATTTATATGCTCGTAACAAGAAGACTCCCTTTTAAGGCCTTATAATTAGAAAAATGTAATATACAAGAGGAAGGCTTATGTGTTAAGATAACCTTGAAATGATGTCGCTACCAAATTCAGTCATATTGTAGCTCAAACGGAAAGATAGAGTTACATATATTTTAAATGATGTGAAATTTACATAGGAACCTAAGGGCTGAAACACATGAGAAGGCTATACAGCTTGTTTACTTCATGCAGCTCAGATCATCATTAAAGCTAAAAACATTCATGCACCAGCAGCAAATGACTGCACTATTTTAGCAGATGAATTTTTATTTTGTTAAGTTCTACACTTGTGCTATAAAGATAGAAAGATTTAAACCCTGGAGAGGTGGTATGATGTCACTTGTGCCAGTGCCACCAATATCCCAAAGATGCCTATCACAGTCCAATCAGTTAAGAAAAACACCATCACACAGATAACAGCAAATGTCAATTATAAAGGGAAGGGTAACAACCCTCCTGTGTACCATACTATAAAATTCCTCCTGGCCAGAGACACCAAAATTCTTTTACCTGTAAAGGGTTAAGAAGCTCAGGTAACCTGGCTGACACCTGACCCAAAGGACCAATAAGGGGACAAGATACTTTCAAATCTTGAGCGGGGGAAGACATTTGTTTGTGCTCTTTGTTTTGGAGGTTGTTCGCTCTTGGAACTAAGAGGGACCGGACATCAATCCATGCTCTCCAAATCTTTCTAAACAAGTCACTCATATTTCAAACTTGTAAGTAACAGCCAGGCAAGGCATGCTAGTTTATCTTTGTTTTCTCAAATTGTAAATGTTCCTTTTGCTAGAGGGTTTACCTCTGTTTGCTGTAACTTTAAACCTAAGGCTAGAGAGGGTTCCTCTGGGCTCTTTAAATCTAATTATCCTGTAAAGTTATTTTCCATCCTAATTTTACAAAAATAATTTTTACCTTTCTTTCTTTAATTAAAAGCCTTCTTTTTCAAAACCTAATTAATTTTTCCTTGTTTTAAAATCCAAGGGGGTTAAATCTGGACTCACCAAAAATTGGTGGGGGAAAGGAGGGGGAATGGTTAATTTCTCCTTGTTTTAAAACCCAAGGGTTTAAATCGGTGTTCACCAAAAAATTGGCGAAAAAGTCTCTCAAGGCTACCCAGGGAAGGGCTATAGTACTCGGGAAAAAATATTCTGGGGGTAGGGGGGGAGGTAAACAAAGTTTCCCAAATAACTCAAATAATTTGGGTGGTGGCAGCAAAACCAAATCTAAGCTGGTAGTTAAGTTTAGAGGTTCTCATGCAGGTCCCCACATCTGTACCCTAAAGTTCAGAGTGGGGAAGAAACCTTAACATGGTGGTAGCGGTGGGATCATTTTAAACCAAAAGCCAGTAAGATTTTTTTTCTCCTTTTTAGCTGCTTAAAAAGCAGAGCTGAAGGTAGATGCATATCTTCCTCTCTCTTTGCCTGAAGGCAGAGGTGTTAAGTTTCTTTAACAAGGGTCTTTGTTAATGGAAGTTTGCAAGCTGTGAGCCAGCAACTAGCAAAAGAATTTACAAACTGAATTGGTTTTTTTCCCCCCCTTTTCTTTCTAACTCGGGTATAGCTGGCTTAGAAAGGCTAAACACTGAATGCTGTGAAAGTCTCTGTTAACTAAGCAACCCTGAGCTGAGTGCATCCCAGTTTCAGTGAACTGCAGAGGGGGTGTGGCTCAGCACAAGAAAGCAGGAAAATGACTACCAGTGAAGCATCAACTAAACTAGAGCTGGCTAGACTGGAAGCAGCAGAGAAAGAAAAACAAACAAAAAGCGAAGAGAACTAAAACAATTAGAAATTAATGCAGAAAAAGCCAGGGAGAAAACTGCCCACAAGAGAGCTATGGAGACAAAATAAAGAGATGGAGGAGAGGGAAAGAGAGAGCAAGCAAACTCTGAAGTTAGCAAGGGTTAAGCAGGCCAACCCTAGCAACCCCTCTCCAGGTACCACTTCCCATCCCAGAAAATTCCCCACCTACAAGGCACGCAATGATTTCGAGGCCTTCTTAGAAAATTTTGAAAGGGCCTGCCTTAGGTACAGCATCTCTACAGACCAGTACATGGTAGAGCTGAGGCCGCAGCTCAGTGGACCCTTAGCAGAGGTGGCGGCCAAAATGCCTAGAGAACACATGAAAAATTATGAACTTTTTAAAAACAAGGCCAGAATCAAAATGGGGCTAACAGCCAAGCATGGCCGTCGGCGGTTCAGACCCCTAAAGTGGAAACTGGATGTGGCATTTTCCCGAAACGCCTACCACATTGAAAAAAATTGGGATGTCTGGGTATCAGGAGCAAGCGTTAAATCTCTGAAAGATCTCTTTCCTAATGAAAATGGAGCAGTTCTTAGAGGGTGTTCCTGAGGAAATAGAAAGGTACGTCCTAGATGGAAAACCCAAAACTGTAATAGAGGCGGGAGAGATTGGAGCCAAATGGGTGGAGGTGGCAAAAACAAAAACAAAAAACAAACAAACAAAACAAAACACACACAACATAGTAGCAGTTGGAGCAAATATCAAAAGGGGCAACCCGAAACAAAACTCTATCACCGGGGGCAACCCAAGGCCCCACCTAAATCCCAAGAAAAACCCCAGACACCTTATCCCACCACACCAGTCTCCAGCAACCCACCTCGCCCCAGTGACCAGTCAGCTGGACGATGTTTTAAATGTAATGAGTTGGGGCATGTGAAGGCCAACTGCCCCAAGAACCACAACAGACTGCAGTTCATTACGCCGGAGTCACACCCAAGGTCCTCCCAGGTACTTTTAGAGGGAAGAGAAACTGTGAGTGTGGGTGGGAAGAAGGTTATCGCGTGGAGGGACACTGGAGCACAAGTGTCGGCTATCCACCAATCCTTAGTGGACCTAAATTCATCAACCCAGAAGCCCCAGTGACAATTCAACCCTTCATGTCAAACTCTTTAAACTTGCCTACAGCCAAGTTGCCTGTCCGGTACAAGAGCTGGTCAGGAATGTGGACTTTTGCAGTCTATGATAATTATCCCATCCCTGTGCTGCTGTGGGAAGACTTGGCCAACCATGTTAAGCTAGCCAAGAGGGTGGGAATGGTCACCCGCAGCCAGGCTAAGCAAGCTTTCACACCAATCCCTGTTCCGGAGCCTTCCACCAGGGCCCTGTCTGTGTTACCAGAGACCCAGACAGAGGTGTTGGAACCAGATCCCCTGCCAACGACTGCAACAGTCATAGTGGATCCAATCCCAAAGACCTAGCCAAAGCCAGTCCCAAAAGCAGAACTGGCTAAGCAACCAGCACCAGAACCATTGCTAGCACTGAGTCCAGCGCTTGCAAACCCATCTACAACTCCAACGCCAAAGGGCACCAGCGAGCCTGACCTGGCGGAAGCAGCAGATAACCCTACCTAAAAAGCTCAGCCAGAGCCTGAAATACCACATAGTGCATCAGCGGACAGCGGATCACAGTCAATGGAAACAGCCCCAGCACCTGCATCACTTCCAGAGGGACCAAGCCCAAGTCCACAATCCAAGGATGCTGATGTCTCCAGCATCAAGGAAACAGTTCCAGGCCAAGCAGGAAGCAGATGACAGTCTTCAGAAAGCTTGGGCGGTGGCATGGAGCACCCCACCACCTCTCAGCTCTTCTAACCGATCCTGGTTTGTTGTAGAACAAGGACTTTTATAAAAGGAAACTCTTTCTGGTCTGGCACCCTCAAAAACAGTTGGTAGTTCCAGCTGAGTACCGGGTAAAGCTCTTGAGCTTAGCCCATGATCATCCTAGTGGCCATTCTGGGGTAAACAAAACCAAAGACCGTTTGGGAAAGTCCTTCCACTGGGAGGGAATGGGCAAGAACATTTCTAATTATGTCCGGTCTTGTAAGGTGTGCCAAAGCGTGGAAAAATCCCAAGACCAGGTCAAAGCCCCTCTTCGGCCACTCCCCATAATTAAGGTCCCCTTTCAGCAAGTAGCTGTGAATATTCTGGGTCCTTTCCCAACAAAGACACCCAAAGGAAAGCAGTAGATACTGACTTTCCTGGATTTTGCTACCCAATGGCCGAAAGCAGTAACTCTAAGCAACACCAGGGCTAAAAGTGTGTGCCAGGCACTAAAACATTTTTGCCAGGGTAGGTTGGCCCACCAACATCCTTACCAATTTGGGAACTAATTTCCTGACAGGGACCATAAAAAACCTGTGGAAAGCTCATGGGGTGAATCACTTGGTGGCCATCCCTTACCACCCTCAAACAAATGGCCTGGTGAAGAGGTTTAATAAAACTTTGGGGGCCATAATATGTAAATTCGTAAATAAGCACTCCAATGATTGGGACCTAGTGTTGCAGCAGTTGCTTTTTACCTACAGGGTTATACCACAAATGTTTTCACCATTTAAACTTGTGTATGGCTGCAAGGTTAAGGGGCCATTACAGTTGGTAATGCAGCAATGGAAGGGTTCTACGCCTTCTCCAGAAACTAACATTCTGGACTTTGTTAACAACCTACAAAACACCTTCCAAGACTCTTTAGCCCTTGCTAAAAACAAACAAAAAAAAAAACAAAAAAAAAAAAAACCCACAACCTAAAAAAGGCTCAAAAAAAGCAAAATGCCTGGTATAATAAGCATGCCAGAAAGTGTTCCTTCAAAGTAGGGGACCAGATTATGGTCTTGAAGGCACTCCAGGCCCATAAGATGGAAGTGTCATTGAAAGGGCCATTCACGGTCCAAGAGCACCTGGGAGCTGTTAACTATCTCATTGCATCCCGCACCTCAACCCTAAAGTGTACCATGTTAATTCTCTAAAGCCCTTTTATTCCAAAGGATTAAAGGTTTGTCAGTTTACAGCCCAGGAAGAAAATAACTCTAAGTTGCCTAAAGGTGTCTACTACAAAAAAAAAAAAAAAAAAAAGTGACAGTAGCGTGGAAGAGGTGAACCTCTCCACAACCCAGAAACATATGCAGCAACAGCAAATCAAGGAGCTGTGCACTAGCTTCGCGCCAATGTTCTCAGCCACCCCAGGATGGACTGAACGGGCGTACCACTCCATTAACACAGGTAATGTTCACCCAATTAAAACCCCACCCTACAGGGTGTCTCCTCACGCCCAAACTGCTATAAAAACGGAAGATTCAGGACATGCTACAAATTGGTATAATCCGCCCCTCTAACAGTGCATGGACATCTCCAGTGGTTCTAGTTCCCAAACCAAATGGGGAAATACGCTTTTGCGTGGACTACCATAAGCTAAATGCTGTAACTCCTCCCGACAACTATCTAATGCCATGCACAAATGAGCTATTGGAGAAACTGGGACGTGTCCAGTTCATCTGTACATAGAACTTAACCAAGGGGTACTGGCAAGTACCGCTAAATAAACCCGCCAAAAAAAGGTCAGCCTTCATCACCCATGCAGGGGTGTATGAATTTAATGTACTTCCTTTCGGGCTGCAAAATGCACCCGCCACCTTCCAGAAACTTGTTAATGTCTCCTAGCGGAATTGGAAAAATCTGCAGTTGCCTACCTTAATAATGTGGCCATTTTTTCTAATTCATGGGCAAAACGCCTGAAGCACCTAAAAAAAGGTCTTCAAGCGCATAAGGCAGGCAAAACTAACTGTTAAGGCTAAAAAGTGTCAAATAGGCCTAAACAAAGTAACTTACCTTGAACACCAGGTGGGTCAAGAAACTATCAACCCCCTACAGGCCAAAGTGGATGCTATCCAAAAGTGGCCTGTCCCAAAGTCAAAAAAACAGGTCCAAACCTTCTTAGGCTTGGCCAAATATTATAGGCGATTTGTACCACACTACAGCCAAATCGCCGCCCCACTAACAAACCTAACCAAAAAAAACCCCAGCCAAATGCAGTTCAGTGAACTGATGAGTGTCAAAAGGCCTTTAACCAGCTTAAGGTGACACTCATGTCTAAACCTGTGCTAAGGGCCCCAGACTTTAACAAACTATTCCTAGTAACCACAAATGCGTCCAAGCATGGTGTAAAAGCAGTTTTAATGCAAAAAGACAAAAAAACTAAGGCTAGAGGGGGTCCCTCTGGGCTCTTTAAATCTAATTACCCTGTAAAGTTATTTTCCATCCTAATTTTACAAAAATAATTTTTACCTTTCTTTCTTTAATTAAAAGCCTTCTTTTTCAAAACCTAATTAATTTTTCCTTCTTTTAATATCCAAGGGGGTTAAATCTGGACTCACCAAAAATTGGTGGGGGAAAGGATGGGGAATGGTTAATTTCTCCTTGTTTTAAAATCCAAGGGTTTAAATCGGTGTTCACCAAAAAATTGGTGAAAAAGACTCTCAAGGCTACCCAGGGAAGAGTTATAGTACTCGGGACAAAAATATTCGGGCGGGAGGTAAACAAAGTTTCCCAAATAACTCAAATAATTTGGGTGGTGGCAGCAAAACCAAATCTAAGCTGGTAGTTAAGCTTAGAGGTTCTCATGCAGGTCCCCACATCTGTACCCTAAAGTTCAGAGTGGGGAAAAAACCCTTAACAGTAAGTCTGCAAGAGATTAACAATTAGATGAAAAACAGCTGGCTGAAGTTTAGCTCAGTCAGTATAGAAGCAATGCTGGAAGACAGAGGGACATTCTCCAAGGAGCTAGCCAGCAGCTGGATTGCACCTTCTAGGAATAGCAGCTGGTCTCATTATCAAACTCCATGATTCTCAGTGCATTAGCAGTTTCATCAATGCTTCTTGGGACTCAAAGAGCAATAGTATCAAAGCATGGCTTCTTTCACTTCCTCACTCAACATTAATCTCAGACAAAGGCCCAGAAAGCATGATCCACAAATCTACCACCTCAGGAATGAACAGTGGTAATTCCATCTATTGAGGTTAATGGTTAAATCCACTCCAACTCATTTGTTTCAGAAGGGATTGTCATGCTTTCTCGGGGTGCCCAGGACAATGAGGGTATGTCTACACTCCAACATAAGCCCAGGGTTAGTGAGACTCAAGACAGCTGAGCCTGGGTTACAGAACCCAGGGCTTGATCATCTACACTGATTGTTAACCTCAGATTAAGAAATTTCTAACCTGGGCTTGAATCTGAGTTTCTGGCATTCACACTGCAGCACACAGCCCAGAGTCCAACCACCCACGCTAACAACTTCCCGAAATGTGGCTGATGTAGCCAGTTGTCTGTGGTGCACTGTGGGAAAACATGACTGTTCACCTTGTACGTTAACAGGATTTTCCTCAGTAAATGGCAAACAAAGGGGTTCTTTTCCCTTCTTCTTATAGTCCAGTAAACCTTTGAAATGTATCCTTCAGAAGTGTAACCCCAGATAAGACTCTTCTCACCTGTTGCTTGTTTGCCAGTGTGCTTGTACCACGTTGCCTTCACATCCCCATTCTAACTTGCTGTTCCGCTTTACTTCACCTGCAAATGTAACTCTCATTGTATTTGGCTCACAATGCTTAATTTACATATGACAGATCACTAATTACCTGCCCTTCGGTCTGGAAGAAACTTGTTTCTCCTATAGTTTGGTTACAGAGTTTAGAGTATAGTTTCATTAAGTTTACATAATTCCTTACACACTGACTGTACAGGCATCTGACAATGCTTATGACAGGAATTTTCATTTGATACCTCACACCACATTCTTTATAGATAAATGCTATGGCAACAGTGTGTTAGGTGTAGTAAGTTTCAGAACTGAGAAATGTTGCTGATACAGAGTAGTGAACCCTTTGCCATCTGTCGACAACGGGCCGCTGTGTCACAGGGACATAAACCCTCGTGTTTTGGGCATAAGCCAACCTTTCAATAATGGGAATCAGGAAGCAGCCTACCTTGTGGCAGGTGATTCCATTAGAACTCACTGCAGGGTTTCCTGTACCTTCCTCTTAGCAGCTGGTAGTGCCCACTGTCAGATATAGGATACTGGACAAGATGGACCATGGAATCATAGAATCATAGAATCACCAATTCCCAGCTAAATCATCCCAGCCAGGGCTTTGTCAAGCCGGGCCTTAAAAACCTCCAAGGAAGGAGACTCCACCACCTCCCTAGGTAACGCATTCCAGTGTTTCACCACCCTCCTAGTGAAATAGTTTTTCCTGATATCCAACCTGGACCTCCCCCACTGCAACTTGAGACCATTGCTCCTTGTTCTGTCATCTGCCACCACTGAACAGCCGAGCTCCATCCTCTTTGGAACCCCCTTCAGGTAGTTGAAGGCTGCTATCAAATCTCCCCTCATTCTTCTCTTCTGGACACTAAACAATCCCAGTTCCCTCAGCCTCTCCTCATAAGTCATGTGCTCCAGACCCCTAATCATTTTTGTTGCCCTCCGCTGGACTCTTTCCAATTTTTCCACATCCTTCTTGTAGTGTGGGGACCAAAACTGGACACAGTATTCCAGATGAGGCCTCACCAATGTCGAATAAAGGGGAACTATCACGTTCCTCGATCTGCTGGCAATGCCCCTACTTATACAGCCCAAAATGCCGTTAGCCTTCTTGGCAACAAGAGCACACTGTTGACTCATATCCAGCTTCTCGTCCACTGTGACCCCTAGGTCCTTTTCTGCAGAACTGCTACCTAGCCATTCGGTCCCTAGTCTGTAGCAGTGCATGGGATTCTTCCATCCTAAGTGCAGGACTCTGCACTGGTCCTTGTTGAACCTCATCAGTTTTTTTTCGGCCCAATCCTCTAATTTGTCTAGGTCCCTCTGTATCCGATCCCTACCCTCTAGTGTATCTACCACGCCTCCTAGTTTAGTGTCATCTGCAAACTTGCTGAGAGTGCAGTCCACACCATCCTCCAGATCATTAATAAAGATATTAAACAAAACCGGCCCCAGGACCGACCCTTGGGGCACTCCACTTGAAACCGGCTGCCAACTAGACATGGAGCCATTGATCACTACCCGTTGAGCCTGATGATCTAGCCAGCTTTCTATCCACCTTACAGTCCATTCATCCAGCCCATACTTCTTTAACTTGGCAGCAAGAATACTGTGGGAGACCGTATCAAAAGCTTTGCTAAAGTCAAGGAATAACACATCCACTGCTTTCCCCTCATCCACAGAGCCAGTTATCTCATCATAGAAGGCAATTAGGTTAGTCAGGCACGACTTCCCCTTCGTGAATCCATGCTGACTGTTCCTGATCACTTTCCTCTCCTCTAAATTTTCATAATTGATTCCCTGAGGACCTGCTCCATGATTTTTCCAGGGACTGAGGTGAGGCTGACTGGCCTGTAGTTCCCCGGATCCTCCTTCTTCCCTTTTTTAAAGATGGGCACTACATTAGCCTTTTTCCAGTCATCTGGGACCTCCCCTGATCACCATGAGTTTTCAAAAATAATGGCTAATGGCTCTGCAATCTCACCCGCCAACTCCTTTAGCACCCTTGGATGCAGCGCATCCGGCCCCATGGACTTGTGCACGTCCAGTTTTTCTAAATAGTCCCGAACCACTTCTTTCTCCACAGAGGGTTGGTCACCTTCTCCCCATGCTGTATTGCCCAGTGCAGCAATCTGGGAGCTGACCTTGTGCGTGAAGACAGAGGCAAAAAAATCATTGAGTACATTAGCTTTTTCCACATCCTCGGTCACTAGGTTGCCTCCCTCATTCAGTAAGGGGCCCACACTTTCCTTGATTTTCTTCTTGTTGCTAACATACCTGAAGAAACCCTTCTTGTTACTCTTAACATCTCTTGCTAACTGCAACTCCAAGTGTGATTTGGCCTTCCTGATTTTACTCCTGCACGCCTGAGCAATATTTTTATACTCCTCCCTGGTCATTTGTCCAAACTTCCACTTCTTGTAAGCTTCTTTTTTGCGTTTAAGATCAGCAAGGATTTCACTGTTTAGCCAAGCTGGTCGCCTGCCATATTTACTATTCTTTCTACACATCGGGATGGTTTGTTCCTGCAACCTCAATAAGGATTCTTTAAAATACAGCCAGCTCTCCTGGACCCCTTTGCCCTTCATGTTATTCTCCCAGGGGATCCTGCCCATCTGTTCCCTGAGGGAGTCAAAGTCTGCTTTTCTGAAGTCCAGGGTCCGTATTCTGCTGCTCTCCTTTCTTCCTTGTGTCAGGATCCTGAACTCGACCATCTCATGGTCACTGCCTCCCAGGTTCCCATCCACTTTTGCTTCCCCTACTAGTTCTTCCCTGTTTGTGAGTAGCAGGTCAAGAAAAGCTTTGCCCCTAGTTGGTTCCTCCAGCACTTGCACCAGGAAATTGTCCCCTACACTATCCAAAAATTTCCTGGATTGCCTGTGCACCGCTGTATTGCTCTCCCAGCAGATATCAGGGTGATTAAAGTCTCCCATGAGAACCAGGGCCTACGATCTAGCAACTTCTGCTAGTTACCAGAAGAAAGCCTCGTCCACCTCATCCCCCTGATCTGGTGGTCTATAGCAGACTCCAACCACGACATCACCCTTGTTGCTCACACTTCTCAACTTTATCCAGAGACTCTCAGGTTTTTCTGCAGTTTCATACCGGAGCTCTGAGCAGTCATACTCCTCTCTTACATACAACGCAACTCCCCCACCTTTTCTGCCCTGCCTGTCCTTCCTGAACAGTTTATATCCATCCATGACTGTACTCCAGTCATGTGAGTTATCCCACCAAGTCTGATCCAGTATGGTATCTGATCCAGTATGGTATCTCCTGTTATTTCTTCCTTCCTCTTTCCTCTGCTAGTCTCTCCTCCTTTTCACGGCTGTCTACTTTGTCACCTATGGGCTTAGTGAAGGAGGATTCTAAGGTGGTTTTCAATTAGAGCTGGTCAAAATATTTTTAACAAAAGTTCTGGTCAGCAATAGTAGCTGATTTATCAAAACATTCCATTAGACTATGCCTGGTTTCCTGACATCAGCAGCACAGGCTCCCAGGGCTTCCCATACAGACTGTCCCACAGCTGGGATTCCCAGCAGAACTAGGTGGAGAAAGGGAATTTCATTTTCTGGAGAAAATCAAGACTTTCAGTTTTCATTCCAAATCAGAATGAAACTACATTTTGAGATCTTGAAATCCTCTGCACAATGGAATTACTGTTCTCTGCCTAGCTCTGTTTTCTAGGACTACATTTCCTCCACAGCAAATGAACTCTGCTTTGTCACTAAATAAATTTCAGCTACAGGCTCAAAATTAAATTTCCATGAACATTCCTATAAACAAAACTTAGCTCAGAGAACTCATTAAAAGCAGGAGATGCAGTCAGCTGAAATACAGTACCCTATCCATTATATCCCAGAGTGGTTTAAGCAACAACAAACTGACTCAAATGCAATTTGTGTTTGAAATTCACTAAACAAAATTGTTAATGAGAATGACTTGAAAGAACATAACGTGTTTCAAAATTCAAAAGTTTAAAAAATGGTTCTAGTATAACAATTATGTAAAGTCAAGGAGCAGCATGTATCACTGCTGAAACGTTCAAAGTGCCTTACAATAACGAAGACTGAAAGTAATGACATGTTGGAACTTTCACTCTGAGTTACAATTACCACTAACAGTTCAGTTTCATTATATTTAAGGATAAATTTCAAGATTTATTAAAGGCTTATACATTTGCAGCATAAAAATAAAAATTTCAATTGCATATAAATCTTAGAACAAACCTAACGATTAATGTAATGAACATTCCCATATCCTCTGAATATGTTGCTTTTACATAAAGCATACAGATCAGCACGCTTCACAGCTGTACTGCTGTTTCTGTATTTGACAGTCATTTCAATTTACATTTGCTTATTTCATTATTGCTGATAGTTACTGTAATAAAATGGATTGTTGTAAATCTTCTGTTGTAAGTGTAGATTTCTGAAATCCTTCGTTAGGAATCTCTTTGCAATCTTGCTCTAACTGATGCACCACTAAAGTAAATAAAATAACCAACGCTGACACTGTACAGCAGTTTTGTACAACACTGTATTGTAGTGTTATTCAAAACGTTTCATACATCTTGAATCCCTGGCACAGCCAAGCCTCCAGTGACCTGAATGGGAGTTGTCAGTGTTCAAAGAATCTAAAAATCAGACTCAACGCCTCAATTCCAGAAGCTATGAGCATGGATGCTCAGCAGCTCATAGGCTCACACACCGATGAACAGCTCATTGGCCACGATTCAGAGGTGCTGATCAACTAACCCCCTCACTGGAATCAATGGGAGCTGTGTGCACTCAGCACCTTCCCATCTGGTACCCATTCTGCCAGCTTTCTTCATGCAGGTAGTCTGCCTTGAGTCAGTGGGGTTACTAGGTGCACAAAATAGAACTACAGAATGGGCAGTAGGGAAGGAAGTCTGTGTGCACTCTATATCTAAAATACCCATTACCTGCTTTCGAGTTATTGGCAATTTAGAAGAAGACCGTGGATGCTGATGGATCAAAGTTCTCACTGACAGACCACAAGATGGGGTGGTAGTGGGGGCTGTTACAGACACCATATCAGATGAGGGAACAGGCTGCACAGCTCCTGAAATGTCTGTCTGTAATGTGTAGAAAGAAAATGTGTGTTATCATGAGGAATTTCAGTCAGGGGATTTAGGCTAGAGATCTCGTGCTACCACTAATAAAAAATGCTTGGAGCTTCTAAAAATTATAGACAATGTTCTAGCTTAAAAAGGTCTGCAACTACATTGTGGTCATTATTTTAGACCTCATTCTGACAGATAAAAGATGAATTGATCACTGGTCTAAAATTTGATTGTGGCCCACATGCAAGTGATCATGACCTAATTTCATTTGTTATGTGTAAACAGAATGTAGTCCCAAACAGTAAAATTTAATCTAAATGAGTAATACATGCACTTGGTGCTTTAAAGGGGCCAATTTCACAAAGCTGAACACAATTATGGGCACAATTAATTGGGAGAAAAAAATTAAACAAAAATATGAAAGATAATTAGGAATTATTTAAGAATGCCTTATTAGTTGCCCAAAGAAACATAATTCTGCCACCCTGTAAGAAGCCTACTTCAGTTAAAAAAAACAACCTGGTAAAGCGGAAAATGAAAGAAGTAATTTAAAAAAAAAAAATGAAGAAATAGGGAAACTGATATTAATGAGTACGAAGTGTTAGTTATGACATGCAGGCCACTAATAAGGAAAGCTAAAGGTATCTTATAATCTAAAATTATAGCTAAAAATCTCTGTCAAGTAGGGTTATGAACAATAAGAAGGAATTATTTAAATATATCAGGAAGAAATAAAAACTCTAACTTTAGTATAGGTCTGATACTAGATAAGGATGGCAAAATTTTCAATCATGAATCGATGTAGAAAAGAGCAGAAGTATTCAATAAATATTTCTATTGTGTATTTGGAAAGAAGCAGGATGGATATACATATCTTATAGGATAATGAAATACTTTCTATTTCATCAGTAACTAGGTAGGATGTTAAACAGGAACTAACAAGGATAAATGCTTTAGAGTTGGCAGGGTCAACTAACATGCACCCAAGAGTATTAAACAAATTGGCCAAAAATTGCTCTCTGAACAATTAATGATTTTTAACAAATCTTAGATCTCTCAGGAAATTCCAGAGGAATGAACAAAAAGCTAAAGTTGTGCCAATATTTAAAAAGGGTAAGGGGGAATGATCAGAGTAATTAGGCCTGTCAGCAGGACATCGATACCAGGAAGTCCTAGGACAACCGATATGGAATATAATCGGTGAAGAATTAAAAGACGATAGTATAATTAATGCTAATCAACATGAGTTTATGGAAAATAGGTTTTGTCAGACAAAAGCGTCATCGTTTTTGATAGTTTACAAGTTTGGTTGACGAAGGTAACTGTCTTGACTTAGACTTGTGTACGGCATTTGGCTTAGTCCCACATGATAATCTGTTAAAAAAAATCATCATAAAAAAAAAGGTCAGCATAGCCTCTAATTGCCCAGGTGTCTCATTAGTAACCAGTCATCTGGTCCTAACAAAAGTTACCCAAGCTCAGTTAGAGGGGAGCTCCCAAAAGAGACAGGAAACTCAACCTCTCTTGAGACACCTAAGCAGCGGATCCTAGAATGGGAGCTCTCTGGGAACCCAGCAGAATGGGGAGCTGGTAAGAAGCACTCCTAGAGAGGATCAGAGGGGTAGCCGTGTTAGTCTATAAGGTGCCACAGGACTCTTTGCTGCTTTTACAGATCCAGACTAACAGACGTATTGGGGCATGAGCTTTCGTGGGTGGATGCAACCGACGAAGTGGATATTCACCCACGAAAGCTCATGCTCCAATATGTCTGTTAGTCTATAAGGTGCCACAGGACTCTTTGCTACTCCTAGAGAGGGAATTCTCAGAGAGTGAAATCTCAGCCAAGGGCCTCCCAGAGACTGGCCAGAAGCCCAGCCTGACAAGGATCACGGACTGTCCCTGGAGAAGAGTCACAGTGGACAGATCTCTCGGTCCACGACTGCAGAGAAGGATCTTACTCTGGTAAAGGCAAGAGGCCAAAAACCAGGAGCAAAGTCCAGAACCAAGAGAACTCCTAGGCAAAAGTGTGGATAGAGTGAGCACTGGTCTCAGGTAGAGGACAAATGGACTCCACAACAACCTGGTCACCCCGCTAAGATGTTGGGCTGAAAATTTTGACTTTTCTGTTAATAAATTAAGCCTTGCAAAAAGGGGTGCTTGTTAGCATCTAACAGACTGTCTGGAATTGGAATGATTTAGTTGGGGTTGGTCCTGCTTTGAGCAGAGGGTTGGACTAGATGACCTCCTGAGGTCTCTTCCAACTCTAATTTTCTATGGTTCTATGACTTGTTGATACCCTGGGTGAGACAAAAAAAATCAAGTAAGGACTCTCCCACAACACAACACCTGCCTGCAAGAAGGCGTGCAGGGGAGATCTGGAATGATGACACCATATAGAATTAATTAAAAACTGGTTAACTGATAAATCTCAAAAACTAATTGTCAATAAGTAATCATCCTCCTGTGTTGCTATTTCTAGTGAGGTCCTGCAGGGATCTGTTGTTGGCTCAATGATATTCAATATCTTTATCATTCTCAGGAAGAAAATAGAAAGTCATTGCTGGTAAAATTTGTAAATGACACAAACTGGTAGAGTGGCAAACAATGATGTCAGGTCAATAATGCAGAATGACTTGGATCAGTTTGATAAGATGGGCTCATTTGAACAATATGCATTTTAATATAACCAAATGCAAAGTCATATGTCTAAGAGGAACAAAGACTATAGGTCACACTTACAAAATGGGAGGCAGCATCCTGGAATGCAGGGACACTCAGAAGACATAGGTGTAATGGTAGAAAATCAACTGAACATGGCTTCATAGTGCAACACTGTTGCTAAGGTCTGGACTATATTTAGATCAACCTAGCTACATAAGAACAGCCGTACTGGGTCAGACCAAAGGTCCATCTAGCCCAGTATCCTGTCTACCGACAGTGGCCAATGCCAGGTGCCCCAGAGGGAGTGAACCTAACAGGTAATGATCAAGTGATCTCTCTCCTACCATCCATCTCCACCCTCTTACAAACAGATTCTAGGGACACCATTCCTTACTCTTCGTGGCTAATAGCCATTAATGGACTTAACCTCCATGAATTTATCCAGGTCTCTTTTAAATGCTGTTGTAGTCCTAGCCTTCACAACCTCCTCAGGTAAGGAGTTCCACAAGTTGACTGTGCGCTGTGTGAAGAAGAACTTCCTTTTATTTGGTTTAAACCTGCTGCCTATTAATTTCATTTGGTGACTCCTAGTTCTTGTATTATGGGAATAAGTAAATAACTTTTCCTCATCATCTTTCTCCACATCATTCGTAATGTTATATACATCTATCATATCCCCCCTTAGTCTCCTCTTTTCCAAGCTGAAAAGTCCTAGCCTCTAATCTCTCCACATATGGGACCCTCTCCAAACCCCTAATCATTTTAGTTGCCCTTTTCTGAACCTTTTCTAGTGCCAGTATATTTTTGAGATGAGGAGACCACATCTGTACACAGTATTCAAGATGTGGGCATACCATGGATTTAGATAAAAGCAATAATATATTCTCTGTTTTATTCTCTACCCCCTTTTTAATGATTCCTAACATCCTGTTTGCTTTTTTGACCGCCTCTGTGCACTGCGTGGACATCTTCAGAGAACTATCCATGATGACTCCAAGATCTTTTTCCTGATTTGTTGTAGCTAAATTAGCCCCCCATCATATTGTATGTATAGTTGGGGTTATTTTTTCAAATGCGCATCACTTTACATTTATCCACATTAAATTTCATTTGCCATTTTGTTGCCCACTTAGTTTTGTGAGATCTTTTTGAAGTTCTTCACAGTCTGCTTTGGTCTTAACTATCTTGAGCAGTTTAGTATCATCTACAAACTTTGCCACCTCACTTTTTACCCCTTTCTCCAGATCATTTATGAACATTGCTCAGGGTTGTGAAAAATTGTGTGCCCTGTGAACCGTAATTGGGTTGACCTAACCCCTGGTGTAGACACAGCTAAGTTGACAGAAGAATTATTCTGTCAATCTACTTACTGCCTCTTGGATAGATAGACTAACTACATTCACAGAAAAACATCTTCTGACAACGTGGAAAGTGTCTGCACAGTGTTAATAGAGTCTGCAGTGCTGTAGCTGTGCTGCTGTAGCAGCTATAGTGTAGACATGGCCTCAAAGTGCAAAGACAAAGACAATCTTGGATGCATAAGCAAGATAATATAAGTAGGAGTAGGGAGGTGGTATTACCAGTGTATAAAACACTAGTGAAACCATTACTAGCATACCACATCCAGTTCTGGTGTCCCCACACTTTAAAAAGGATAATGAAACATTGGAAAGGTGTACTGCAGGCATGCTGAAGTTTGGGAAGACATGCCTTATAATGACAGAGTCCTGTGGCACCTTATAGACTAACAGAAGTATTGGAGCATAAGCTTTTGTGGGTGAATACCCACTTCATCAGATAACATGGCTACCCCTCTGATACTTTATGCCTTACAGTGAGAGCCTTATAAAGCTCTCTAGTTAGTTTATCCATGAAAAAATTAAGAAGTGACTAGATCACAATCTACAAGTTCATACACAGGGAAGAGATTTCTGTTAGTGAAGGTTTCTTTAATCTAGCAAACAGAGGCAGAACATGATCCAGTGGCTGGAAGCTGATGTTAAATTCAGACTGAAAATAATCTAAGTACACATTTACAGGGAAGGTTATTAACCATTGGAACAACTTCCCTAGGGATTCAGAGGACTTTCCATCATTTAAAGCCTTTAAATCAGGACGAGATCTCTTTCCAAAAGATGTGCTATATAGGCTTGATGCAGAAATTACTAGGTGTAGTTCTCAATCTGTGTAATGCAGGAGGTCAGAATAGATAAAGGTATCTTCTGGTCTTTGAGTCTACAAGGCTATTCACAAGAGTAAGGGTTAGAGGATCAAGGCATGGACCACCTGATATTCAAGCAAGTGGTATAACTTCCACTCAGAGGCAGATTAGGAGTTTGTGGGGCCCTGAGCCTGAGCAAGTGGGGGCCCCTCCCTACCCTTTCTTCATGCAGTCCCCCCTGCTCCGCCTGCCCGGCACTCTTGCTGGGGAGTGGAGTCAGGGCCTGGGGGCTTTCCCCGCTTCCAGGCAGGAGTGCCAGGTGGGGGGAGGGGCAAGAAGAGTGGGGCAAGCCCCACGTGCCCTGTCCCCATTCCCTGGCAGGAGCGCTGGGCGGGTGGGTGGAGCAGAGCAAGCCTCCACGCCCTGACCCCACTCTCCCACCTGGAGTGGGTTGGCACATGGGGGCACCCAATTTTCTGAGTGTCCCCCAATTGGCCAAGGCCCCTGGGCATGGGCCCCGTTGGCCAATCCACCACTGGTTGCACTGGTTTCAGTAGGTGCATGGTCAGGAACTAGGCTCTTAGTTACCCCATTTTGATTTCTCCAAGTAGTCTGTGGACTGCAGTGGAATTGTACAGGCACAGATAAATGTTGTAAGAGCCAGGCTGAGCTATCAAGTGCTGTGGCATATGGTACATTGCTACCCATGATCCAGCAAAGTGAAAGATTCAGGGCCAGCAAACTGGTGAGCCAGTGAGGAGACTGACCAGCATGTGCCACGTGCCACTGAGAAGCTGGCTGGGAAGGCTGTTGTGGCTTTAGACCGTGCACATATTTCTGGATCAGTAGCGGGGCTTCGTGACATTGTGCTTTATCACAGACGCTTTGCAGTTCAGAAAAGGACCATTATCATCAGCTACCTACCTCTTCCCCAACATAGGGCTGAGAACTTCAGCCAGTGGATCCTACATTGAAAGGAATCATTCTTCACTATTCTAGATGTTCATCTAAGATCATATTCAGGGGCTTAACAGTGGCCCTTTGTAGTGCTGCTTCCATCAAAATAACTAGGCATCAAGATTAAGAAACACTGAACATTTCAAAGTAGCTAGTTAGTTAATCAGAGATTCATTTGGGGGAGTTTGCAATAAAGTTAACCTGCTTGCTTTTACAGGAATCAGAAATTTTACAGCTTTAAATACAAATTGTTGTTCTCCATTCCCCAGGAGACATTGCAATGAAATAGGATGGGCCAAATTACTCACTGGTGTAGTTCTACTGAAGCATATGGTATTACACCAAAGGCTAATTTGGCCTGATTTTTGAAAGAAAAAAAAAAACCCTCTTCAAAAATGTACCCTCACTCCATCAGACCTGCAGGGAATCACTGCATTGTTTCTGGTGGGGTTTAAAACAGCAGTGGAAACAGGAGAACAGCTCCAGGTGGCTCAGCCCTCCAGCTAAGTCAAACATTGTCTAAAATTACAAAGGTCAAAGAAGAACTATAACTGGGCCCTTGTTGGTTCAGTCTTGATTCCTCTGGGCTTGCTTTAAGTCCATCCCTGTCCTCTTGTAGAGCAGAACGCCCAGGGCTTTGTCGCTGGAGATTCTTCATCTTTAGCAGTTCTGTGGTATCCCAGCCAGGAACTGATCTGCTCAGGCCCTGCAGCTCCTTTTACGTGAACCTGCTGCACTATGATTGGCTGCTTCCCTACATCCTTTGTAGGCAGGCCAGGAGGATCCACCTTGACTGCTTCTTCTCTGGGGCAGGGTCTGGTAGGACCATGAGGCCTCCAGCAAGGGGCCTCAAAAAGAGCACAGTACACCCAGTCACAGGGGCCAAAGCTATTCAATGAATTTGTGTCAAGTTTGCAAATCGTTCTGGGGCATCCAAAACTGCATCTTTCAACAAATAAAGTATTCATCCAAAAAAAGTGTGATTCAGCTCTAACCAGGGGCTGATGACACAGTTCTTCTGATTGAAGTCACTGGCTCTGTGTAACAACAGTTATGGGCCTACCTCACCTCTCACATCGGTTTTACACCAGGATGACTCCATGGACACAAGCAAAGGTGATGGAATTGCACCAGTGCAAACAGAAGCAGAGTCAGGCCCAATACAATTTTAAGACAACATGAGAGTAGCTAATAACGGGCTGGTCTACACTGAAGCTGTAAGTCAACCTAAGTTATGCTACTTCAGTTATGAAACTGAAATCAACATAACTTAGGTTGACTTACAGTGGTGTCTACATCATGCTATGTCAACGGGAGACGCTCTCCCACTGACTTACCTTCCACCTCTCGGGGAGGTGGAGTACAGACACTGACAGGAGAGCACTCTGCCATTGACTTAGCTTGTCTTCACAAGACCCACTAAATTGACACCACTGTATCGATAGTAGCAGTGCCGATTTAGCCAGAAGTATAGGCAAGCCCAAGAAAATCTTGGAATTGAGCTTGCAGAGAAAAATACCCTGATGTCTCCCCCGAAGCCTGTGCAGCTAGATTTGCTCAAGGCTAAGCATCATTTTTATTTTCCTAAAATTAATGTCTTCTCTCAAAACTAATGTGGAAGTGGAAAAAAAGCGCAGACATCTTAGTCTTCTAGGAAGAACAAGAGTCAGGCTAATTCTAACAGCTAATAACGCGAGACTTCCAGACAGGGCCTGGGCGAATGGAAAAGAACTGTAAGAGAGGTTGTTTTGACCTTGTGTTAGATAAGAATGGAACGCAGACTACAGCAAGAACTGCTGAGAAAAGTGAGATGTAGTAAGAGGAGGCCCTGAAACATAACCTCTTGTGTCAGAGGCCCAGTCTGAGGCCTGAACCAAAGTACTTCCAGGCATTGCTAAGCAAAAGCTGGGCTGTGAGCCAGAGGCAGGCCCCACTCACAGAAGTTGGAAAGAAGAGGGCTGCTAGAAGCAGGTGCATCTTAAAGACAGGGTCAAAAGGACAGCATGATGGATAGAAACAACATGATCAAAGGAGGAGACAGCCCCCAATTAGTCAAGGGGCTGTACCTCAATACGTCAGTAGGGATGAGTAATCTGTCCTGTGACTGTATAAAAGTTGGTCCCAGAGTGCGCATCTTTGGCCAGCCTAAGTCCTGCCACTGACTGAGCTGTATCCATTGCCAGGGGGCACATATTTGTAGTATGTCCTGTAGAGTCTATAGGAAACTATTACTGTGCTTCGTTTGACAATAAACCTGGCTCGGGTTCCTTCGTACCTTACTAGAGTCTGTGGTCTTTGGGGGCTCTCTCGGGGTCTGCTTTGTTAGACATCTGCGCAGAGCTGGGGCAGCACACAGAGGAAACACACACGCAGCCAACTGTTATCATCGAACAAGAGCAGAGCACCACACAGGTAGCTACTGACAACATAAGTTATCAGGAAGGAATACGTATAAACAAAATGCAGTTGTTGATCATTACTGTATGTAACAAAAGGTATAAATGCTTGCCTTAATTGTTTATCTTTTGGGAGACGTGCTATTGTGCACTCTCCCCCTTGCAATTTTGCTTGAGAATAAACTGCCTCTGACATGTTACAACCAACCTAAAAGCAAAGACTGTTATTCTTCCGCACTAATCAGTAAAACCAGAGACTAAAAGTAGTAGGCAAGTTCCAGAGTCACAGAGGGGGAAAGATCCCGGCATCACGTGCATTCACTTAGCACCCCAAAGTTTTAATTTATTAATTAAAACACTAGCCACTTGATTTGGGGCCAGCTCTCCCACAGTAAATACTGCCAGAAGGAACCCAGGGTGAGGAAATACTGGTGAGATTCCTCTTTCGCCAAACTTTTACAACGGGGTGGAGTTTGTCCCCTCCACCCCCATCAGCACCTGTGGATCTAGTCTGCAAATTGTACAGATGTCAGGGAGAAAACCTGAAGAGCACAGAATTTGATTTTGGGTTGAGACATATGGTTAGTTTTCCTGGCCAATCTCAGTCACATCATAAACTAGACTAAAAAAAAATCCAGAAAATATTCCATGGATACGTGCAGCTGTTATTCTGAGCCCACCATCTTTCTATATACTGCTTCCCAGCCCCTCTATGTGGGTATGTTTTCACTGCAGCTGTCATAACTATAAAGGGAAGGGTAACAGTCCTCCTGTGTACAATACTATAAAATCCCTCCTGGCCAGAGACACCAAAATCCTTTTACCTGTAAAGTGTTAAGAAGCTCAGGTAACCTGGCTGACACCTGACCCAAAGGACCCATAAGGGGACAAAATACTTTTAAATCTTGAGGGGGGGAAGGCTTTTGTTTGTGCTCTTTGTTTTGGGGGTTGTTCGCTCTTGGGACTGAGGGACTGGACATCAATCCATGCTCTCCAAATCTTTCTGATCAAGTCTCTCATATTTCAAACTTGTAAGTAACAGACAGGCAAGGTTAGTTTAGTGTTAGGTTTATCTTTGTTTTCTCAACTTGTAAATGTTCCTTTTGCTAGAGGGTTTACCTCTGTTTGCTGTAACTTTGAACCTAAGGCTAAAGGGGGTTCCTCTGGGCTCTTTGAATCTGATTACCCTGTAAAGTTATTTTCCATCCTGATTTTACAGAGATGATTTTTACCTTTCTTTAACTAAAAGCCTTCTTTTTAAGAACCCGATTGTTTTTTCCTTGTTTTAAGATCCAAGGGGGTTGGATCTGGACTCACCAGGAATTGGTGAGGGGAAAAAGGAGAGGGAATGGTTAATTTATCCTTGTTTTACGATCCAAAGGTTTGGATCGGTGTTCACCAGAAAATTGGTGAAAAAGGCTCTCAAGGCTATAACCAGGGAAGGGTTATAGTACTTGGGAGGGAGATATTCTGGGGGTGGGGAGGTAGACAGAGTTTCCCAAATAACTCAAATAATTTGGGTAGTGGCAGCAAAACCAAATCTAAGCTGGTAGTTAAGCGTAGAGGTTCTCATGCAGGTCCCCACATCTGTACCCTAGAGTTCAGAGTGGGGAAGGAACCTTAACAGCAGCATTAACTCAGTATAGCCAATGTGGGTGGAGCATCCCCACTGCAAAGTGCTACCTGCACCAGACCAGTGTTACTGCATACATAATGGTGCTGTGCAAGCCAATGTGCTCAGATGAATATCCCATGGGATCTGGTGGTGCATTAGTGGGTTGCTCTATGAATTCATGCATTAGGTGCTCACACACACACACACACCCCCTAGTGTTGAGCTGCTGTCTGTGGCAGTGACAGGAAAGCCATACTGTATATAAATAACTTCAACTGGATTAATTCGTTTGTTGACCATTGACCCCTGACCTGATGTTATAACCTATATCTGTCTCATGTCTTGTGAGTGACTTTATGCTTGCTGAAGGTAAAATGATATTATAAGAGCCTAAGATTGACAGGGGTGTATTGCTTATTACTTTGGAACATGCATAAGGCGGTACACTGCAGAATTCTGCAAGACACGTTTTGAGGGGGCTTTAGCAATCTGGTTACTAGGCAGTTAGATTGCAGTAACATATACAAATTATTAGAAAATGAGTGGCATAAGTTATTATTTATGATGAGTGGCATGCCACATATTGATAATGGACTGGTATTAATCTTGACATGGTCATGCAAGGTGGTCACATATGGTTAGATATCCAACAGATTACACTAAGAAGGGTATAAAGAATCCAACCTAGTTCCCTAGTATCAGGTTTGTTGGGTCCCTAAGCCAGTATAAACTGAATCCAGACCTCCCTTCTGATGGGCTCCACTTACAAATTATAGTGACCATTAAAAACAAAGATAGAAGGAAAAGTATACATAATGCAAGACTGCAAGTATGAACAATGCAGGAAACCCCTTTACTGTATAAAGAACAAGAGTACTTGTGGCACCTTAGAGACTAAAATTTATTAGAGCATAAGCGAAAGCTTTCGCTTATGCTCTAATAAATTTGTTAGTCTCTAAGGTGCCACAAGTACTCCTGTTCTTTTTACGGATACAGACTAACACGGCTGCTACTCTGAAACCTTTACTGTATAGTTATATTTATGTATATTGATTTCCTATGATTTCAGTTATAGTTGTCTATATCAAATAAAGTTTATGTATTTCACCAATTCCCTGCAACCCCCAAAGTGATTCACAGTGGATTCAATTGACTTCTCTCCCTCTCCTTGTTCACTAAACATAAGGTCATTTTAAGTACATTTCCCCATATTACGAGTCTTAAGGACATCACCCCACAGCTTTCCTAGAGCCTGGTGTCAGTTTCTGGCAAACAGGCAGTATGAAAGGAGGATTGATTGGATGGCATCTCTGTTCACATGCTGTGGAAGTGTAGCAGAAATGGAGCAGGCAAACGGAGTTAAAGCGATGAGCAAAAGAAGCAAAGAATTAGATAAAAAAAAGCAGAGCCCATGTGGAATTGTGCAATAGTTCTGGAGGACTAACAGCACCTAAGCTTGATTAATCTGTGTTCTCTTTGCAAAGTGAATGAGTAGACAGCCCAGGCTGAAGCCAAAACGGACCTCAAACCTGTACCCACAGCCGTGCCTGGTAGCCTGGGTTTGAAGCACCCTGAAGCACAGGTTAGAGGTTTTTCTGTATGGAAAGAACGAGGGTTAGGGAAAACACTGGGGCTATAGCCCAGGCTAACACTGCAGTGAAAATATATCCTGTCAGGTCAGTAAGTAGACTGAATTTCCAAGAAATAAGAGGATTTACTCAATACCGCCTTAAACGGTGATGTGCTTGGTCTTGTCTTAGCCCCTTCTCAGTCTCTGAGACACTTGGGAATTTTTGACAATTGAAGTAGGAAAAAAAATTGCAGATAAAATGAAGCTATGTTTAAAACGACTTGAGTTCTATGGCATCTGAGACTTGTAGCCCTGTACCTGATTATATTAAAAACCACTCAACAGCTTTACAGGGACCCAATGTCCTGTATGAAGGATGGTCTTTACCACAGTAGTGTCTTCTCTGCTGATTGAGATCTCATTAGTTGTTCTTATGGACTACAAACTAATCACCCACAGTGACTTTTGCTACTAGTGGAGTTCTCTGGACCTAAAGGACCATTCCTACAATGTAAAATTATTTTTATTTCAACATTCAGACTTGTGCTTAAAGCAAGTAACAGAACAGCCTAGACACTCCCAGATTCTAATGCAAGTTAGATCTGGTCCCACAGAAGCTCACTAATGTGAACAGTCCTTGGCCACTTGAATCACCCTCCATTACCTCAGCCAAACTACTCTCGTGGTCTTAGAGCTGGGAAAAACATTGGATTAAAACTTTTTTTCCAATCAAAACATGATATTTTGCAAGGGAGGGTCTCACCCAGGGTGGATTTTTTTCCCCTGAGGTGAGGGGGTAGGAAGAGGAGAGAGAAAGAGAAATTCCCTGGCCTGCTATTCTCCCAGATCGCAGGGGAGTGCCCTGACCATCAGCCATTGGGTGTTATGGGGTTGGTATGGGTCTACATTTTTTCACAAAACATTTTGAAAGGTCTCAATTTCATTCTGCATCAGAATGAAAAAATAATGGCAAAATATCATTTCCCCCCCCCACAAAACAGAATTCTTGATTTCCAACCAGGCCTAGCTGTTTTCACATTAGCAGCCAGTGACCCTAAACCAGACTAAAGGCTCATCGTGCAGGGCCCAGTCCAAACATAGTCCCTGCCATATTAGAGTTCATCTTGTATCTAGTTTAAATAAAGGGTCGGAATTTATCACGTCAAGAAGGTTTTGCAGGAGCTGACCTTTAATTGCTACCCCTACTTTTTAAAAAGGGGTTATAGAAAGGTTGTTGAGACTCAGCCATCCCTCTGACCATATGTGGACACTAGTGATACTGGCTGGCATGACCTTGAGCAGATCAGCAGTGACTACAGGGCTCTGGCAAGAAGGGTGAAGGAGTCAGGGACACAGACAGTGTCTGTCTCCCTGCCTGAGCCCTTACCCACAACTGGGAAGATTGACAAACACACTGGAGGTGAATATATGGCTGCACAGATGGTATAGTTGGAGGCTTTAGCTTCCTCAACCATGGAATGCTGTTGCAGGAAGGAGGACTGCTGGGAAGAAATAGAGTCCATCGGACCAAGAACTTGCCAACTTAGCGAGAGGGTTTATTCACCAACTTGCCAACTTAGTGAGAGGGGTTTTAAACTAGATTCAAAGGGGGGGGGGTGACAAAAAGCTCATAAAATGGTGGGGCCTTATCAGACTGCTAAATGTTGTGGGGGACATGGAAAAATACAGTAGGGTCATAGGAGCAACAAGAGGGAAACCAGTGAGGGAAATCTTCTGCAAATCTTAGATGTCTGTACACAAATGCAAGGAGTGTGGGGAATAAACAGAAAGAACTCAAAGTATTAGTATAAAAGCTAAATTAGTACTTAAGTGGCATCAGAGACTTAGGCCTTGGCTACACTTACCCGGTAGTTCGGCGGCGAGCGATCGAACTTCTGGGTTCGACTTATCGCGTCTAGTCTGGACGCGATAAGTCGAACCCGGAAGTGCTCGCCGTCGACTGCGGTACTCCAGCTCGGCGAGAGGAGTACCGCGGAGTCGACGGGGGAGCCTGCCTGCCGAGTGTGGACCAAGGTAAGTTCGAACTAAGGTACTTCGAACTTCAGCTACGTTATTCACGTAGCTGAAGTTCCGTACTTTAGTTCGAATTAGGGGGTTAGTGTAGACCTGGCCTTAGTGGGATAAATCTCATGACTGGACTATCAGTAGGGAAAAGGGAGGCGGTGTTGCATTATACATTAATATTATAGCAAGGATAAATACACTTGTTCTGCGGTCCAGAGGGAGATAAGAAGCAGGCCAGTTAAAAGTCTCAGGGTGAAGACTAAAGGGAAAAGAAACAGACACCTGTTGGAAAAGTAATATGGCAAAACACAAAAATTTCCTTTATGTTCTTGGAATGTATTAAGGACAACTATTTGTTTCAGAAAATGGAGGAAGTCGCCTGAGGGACAGCCATTTTAGACTTTATTCTGACTAACAGGGAGAAATTCGTTGCAAATCTGAAGGTAGAAGGCAATCTGGGTGAAAGCGATCATGAAAATGATGCTTTAATGATTGTAAAGAAAGGAAGGAGTGAGAGCAGCAGATAAGGACAATGGATCTTTAAAAGGCAGACTTAAACAAACAAAGAACCAATAGGTAAGGTCCATGGGAAGAAAATCCAAGGGAAAAGGGAGTTCAGGACAACTGGCAGCTTCTCAAGGAGACAATATTAAAAACACACAATACAAACTATGTGAAGGAAAGATAGGACAAATAGTAAGAAGCCAATATGGCTCCATCTGGAGCTCTTTAATGACCTGAAAATAAAAAAGAAATCCTACAAAAAGTGGAAACCTGGATGAATACAAAAGAATTGCACAAGCATGTAAGTAGAAAATCTGAAAGACTAAGGCACAAATGAGTTACATCTAACAAGGAACATAAAAAGCAATAAAAGGTTCCTTAGACAGATGAAGAGCAAGAAATAGATGAAGGAAAGCATAGGTCCTCTCCTTAGCATGGAAGGAGACTTATAATCTGATGTATATGTAATCGTGGTTGTAACCCACGAAAGCTTATGCTCTAATAAATTTGTTAGTCTCTAAGGTGCCACAAGTACTCCTGTTCTTTATAATCTGATGGTATCTAGACGTCTGAGGTGTTTAATGCCTATTTTGCTTCATCCTTCATTAAAAAGGTAATAGTGACCAGATACTCAAACACAATTAATATTAACAAAGGGGAAGGAATGCAAGCTAAAATAGGTAAAGAACAGGTTTAAGAATATTTAGATAAGTTGGATGTATTCAAGTCAGCAGGGCCTGATGAAATTCATCTTGGAGTACTTGAGGAACTAGCTGAAGCAATCCCAGAGCAGTTAGCAATTATCTCGGAGAACTTCTGGAGGATGGGTGAGGTCCCAGAAGACTGGAGAAGGATAGACATAGTACCTATCTTTAAAAAGAGGAACAAAGAGCAACTAGGGGATTATAGACCAGTCAGCCTAACTTCAATACCTGGAACAATATAGGAACCAATTATTAAACAATCAGTTTGTAACCCAGAGGATAACAATTTTATAAATAGCAGCCAACATGGATTTGTCAAGAACAAATCATGCCAAACTAACTTAATTTCCTTCTTTGACTGGCCTAGCGGATGAGGCAAAGCAGTAGGCCTGATACATTTTGATTTTAGTAAGGCATTTGACAAACCCCACGTGACAGTCTCATAAGCAACCTAGGGAAATGTGGTCTAGATGAAATTACTATAAGGCAGGTGCATAGTTGGTTAAAAGACTGTACTCAAATCAAACAACAAACACAGTGCACCACTACTAGCATGGAGATGCATCATCCAGCATGTGGGGGTGACAAAAGAATAAAACATGCTGAGCTGTAGTCAGGCACATCTAAACAATAAAAGCTCTCTTTCAGAACATGTCCTGACTTTTACACCTATGTAGCCTTCATAATATCCATCCCAGAGATTTATATTAGTATATTACAGTGTCACTTTGAGTTATAGGTATATTAATAAAACTGCACGGCCAGTGGTAAGTACAATACATATGAGAAGGGTTAATGGCAGGATCAGTCAAGCTTCAGGCAGTTTAGGACTTTGGCTTTTTATGGTTTGGAATAGAATCTGTTAATGAGGCAATCAGTGCTTTCTTTCTAGCTCCAGGCAAAGAGATTTCTTGTTTGAGAGGATGTTCAGCTGTTAACAGCAGCTACTGAATCTACACCTGCATCTGACTGGGCCATTCCTGTCTAGGGCTACCCATGTGGGCACCCTTTAATTCACACATGCAGCCCCACCATTGTCAATGGAAAACCCCCAAACACTGAGCTTGCAGGGACACCCTCATGTAGCAAAACCCATGGCAAGAAGCTCAAGGGAAGGAAATATCAAGGAGCACCCTCGCAGAGCGTCTCCATGCATGGAACAGGCCCAAGGGCCCAACTAGAGCCTCTGCAGTTCCAAAAAACTCACTACCATGGATATCCTGGCCACTGCAACTATTCCCAGAGAGGAGGAAGCGCCTCAGAGAAGACAAGTCAGCCAGTCTATTCTCTTTTCCAGTTAAACCTAGCAGGGATAGTGTGTCCCCCAAACACATGCACTCCTCTTGCATAGACTCCATGTTTGTGGAGTGCTTGCCATACAGTGCAGTCACCCTCTCAGACCCCACCTTAGAGAAGATTTCCCATGAGGAGCATTTGCTCTGGGCAAGGCTCTGGCTGGTACGATTTCTCTCCACGCACCTTTACTTACTCAGACAAAGCTCCCACTGACTTCAATTGAGTAAAATATATGCAAAAACGTTAGTATTTGGCCCAGAAGAGCTTCTGGTGGGATATGAACTATTTCAGGAAGTCTGGATTTGCAGGGTCAGCTCCTCAGTTCAGAGCACTCCGTCTTATTCGAGAGAATCAGCTCCATCAGCTCCTTTTACACTGTACAAGAATTGTTTGACTGTGGCAGCAAAGCAGCAAGTAAAGCAGAACTGGTTCACACAATTTATTTCGACTTTCAAAAAGTCTTTGACATGGTCCCTCCCTCATGAGAGTTTCCTAACAAAACTAGGTGGTCATGAGAGAAAGTATTGCCAAGAATCAAAAACTGGTTAGTGACAGGAAACAAAGGATTAAATGGTCATCCTGATAAAAAGTGAACAGTGGTGGCCTCAAGTTTCCATACTAGATCCTGTGTTTTATACATTTATTAGTGGTCTGGAAGGAAATCTGCAGATGACAGTTATTTCGGTTAGTCTGGATCAGAGAAGACAGACTCAGAGGGAACTAGATAAATAAATAGGCAATACAATGGCAGATAAAGTTCAGTGTTGATAAACACAAAGTAATGTACATTGGATAGAAAAAATGAAGCATTCTAAATTAACTGATTCACTCAGTAAACGGACCTGGCCACTGTAATTCAAGAAGCATGTTGATAAATTTGAGACTGTTCAGAGAAGAGCCCTGAGAATGATTAAAGGATTGGAAAGCATGTCTTATAGCGAGAGACTCAAAGAGCTCAATCCACTTAGCTTAACAAAGAGAAGGTTAAGAGGTGACTTGATTACAGTCCATTATTCCCCATGTAGGCACTTAGAGACGCTTCAATCTAGCAGAGAAGGGTATAACACTACCAGATAGCTGGAAGTTGAAGCTTGACAAATTCAGGCTGGAAATTAGCCATAAGTTTTTAACAGTGACAGTAGTTAGCCATTGGAACAATTCACCAAGGATTGTGGATTCTCTATCACTGACAATTTTGAAATTAAGACTGGATTTTTCTTTAACAGCTCTGCTCTAGGAATTATTTTGTGGAAGTTCTATGGCCTGGGATATTCAGGAGGTCAGACTAGATTATCACAATGGTCCCTTCTGGACGTAGAATCTATGAATTGTGCACAGCTCAATGGAAACCACAGCTCAATGTGCAAATGTGGTCAAAAAAAGCAAACAAGATGTTTAGATGAATAGGGAATGGAATGGAAGACAACAGAGAATAGGATAATGCCATTAAGTAAGTCAGTGGTATGGCCGCATTTGGCTATCATGTACAGTACTGGTTATTCCATTTCAAAAAAGATATTGCAGAATAAAAGACGGTTCAAAGAAGGATTACTAGAATCACTGAAGGCATTAAAAAGTCTCTTATGAAGAGACTGAAAAGTCTAGGACTGTTTACCTTAGAAAGGAGAAGAATAAAAGTATATAAAATAATGAATTATCTAAAGAAGATAAACAGGGAGAACAAAGTTCCATTCAGTGAAATTAAAATATGGCCAATTCAAAACTGAAAATAAAATTATATATATTTACACAATGTGTAATTAAACTGTGGAACTTATTGCTATAGGAAGGCATTGAGATATTGGACATTTATAGGGATATCAAGAATATCCAAAGTAGAATAATTAATGCTAGCAAAAATGTTAAGGCTAATGAAACTTCATGCTTCCAAATTTAAACTAATCTCTATTATGGTTAGGATGAAATTTAATGTGGGGGCAGGTTATCCCACTATGGGGTTCTTACACATTCCTCCTGTTTTATAATAAAATAGAAAAGTCACTATGTTTTCAGGTTTTGTTTTGCCATCAATGGTTTCAGCTTTAGAAAGAACATTCTTTATATGAGTTCTTCATAGAATATCAGGGATGGAAGGGACCTCATCTAGTCCAATCCCCCCCTCAAAGCAGGACCAATCCCCAGACAGATTTTTGCCCCAGATCCCTAAATGGCCCGCCTCAAGGATTGAACTCATAACCCTGGGTTTAAGCAGACCAATGCTCAAACCACTGAGCTATCCCTCAGCAGAATCAGAGTAGGAACTCCAGAGTACAAATACTACTGTTGTATAGATCACACTGAAATAGCACCAGTCTTGTTTTCTGAAAGGCGAGTCCCACTTATGGGCATGTGAACTTTAGCCCCTACATTATCTTGCCCCAATGAACATATATTGTAGAGACAAGATAGGTAAGCGAATATCTTATTGGACCATCTGGTGGTGGTGGAGGGTACCAGCTTTCAAGGTACACAGTTATTCTTCAGGTCTGGGGAAGGAAGAGTCCGTGCGCTAAATAGAAGTTGGGATAAATTGTTAAGCAGAAGAGGTAGGTATGCTGGAGGTGGTCACTTGAAATTAAGTGGGTAATTGGGGGTTAGATTATTGTGCATAAAGGATTTGGGGTAGCAGGCAGTGTAGCGTGTTACAAATTGTTGTAATGAGCCATAAAACCCTGTTAAATCCTTGTTTTTTGGTGTCTAGCAGAGTTATGAATTTAAGTTCGCAGGCTCTCCTTTTGAAGGTGTTGTGCAGGTTTCCTTTGAAGACAAGCATTGAAAGATCAGATATGGAGTGATCATTTTGTAAAAGTGTTCAGCCCTGAGTGTCCTTTAACTCACCCTGAAAAATTTCTGGTTTTAACTTATTTTCTACAATGGAATACTTATCTAAATAAATCCTTAATGTGAACTTTGGAGCCTGCAGTGGAAATAAATATTTCCTCACTCATTTTTCTTAGGCAGAATAGCAATTGAGAAGATAATTCATCCTTTAATTTCTAGGTAGGGGCTAATACATAATATAAAACCTTCTGAATCATGGAAGAGAAAAATACTTTCTCCATGCCAAGTAGGAAAATACTTACACACTTCAGCCTGATGTAACCTTCAATATTTACTTTCTTCTTTGACAGCTTTTCTGACACTTGGAGCATACACTGAAAGGAGTAATGCAGTAGATTCACAAGACTATTCTGAACACTGATTACTAAAATCTACAGATTTTTCTATCTTTCAAAACATTTCAAAATTAGCACCCAGGACAAAAAGAACAGAAAGGCTTGCTTTGCATTCAGATAAACTCTCCAGACCAAAAAAACCCCAAACTGTATTTGCGGTTTTTTTTTCCAAAATTGTCATCCCCAGCAAGTTTACAGTAACATTTACCATCCTATCCTATTGATTTCCTTGCATTTTGATTTATGACATTTATTCTTCACATCTGCTATTCCTTATAAAATTAGATTTTGAAAAGTAAAAATCAAGCCATATGAACAATGCTGTGAACCCCTTCAGAGCCCTAGATATCATCTGTATTACTTCATATCATTCATCTGATGTCTCTATGAATGCTCTGATTCATGTTGATGTTATTCTTCTGGTGTAGCTTTATCAGAAACAAAAACTTCAAAAGAATAAAAAAAGTTGATGGGGAAGCTTGGGGGAGGAGGGGGTATTGGCAGAAGGTAGGCAAAAGGAAGCCTCACTCATTCATTGCACAGGAATAAAACATTAAGACATTTAATCATATAAAGCTATTTTGATCTAGCAGATCTTCCAAGGGTTTGGACAATCCAGCCAGTGGATCCCTTAGGCTAGGAGAAGAGCAGAGAAACCAGCATTGGAAGCTGAGCCACTTACTGCTAGGCTGCTTCTGTGTCTCGCATGGCAAGGGGCAATGTTGTATCCGCCCAGGCTGGCTGGGGCGTTTCTGTCTGTTTCTGGCCAGGATGCAAGTGCAGGTTGTAGGTAATCAAAGCGCAGCATATGGGTGGCAATCTACCCCCAGCTGCCTCAGCTCCACCAAGCTTTTGTGACCCAATCCCCTGCAGAGCCGCCTTCTTGGTCTATAAAGTCCATGCCTGGATACTGGGTCCATAAGGCACGAGCAACATATGCTGATCAACAGTATTACAGGCCTCTCTGTCAATCACCCAGCCAGCTGCTGTTCAGGATCTGGGACAGGGGAGAATTCATCCATTAGATAGAGTTTGCCACCAGCCTTCACTCCATGTCATAACTATAAAGGGAAGGGTAACAGCTGTCCTGTGTACCAGTACTATAAAATCCCTCCTGGCCAGAGACTCCAAAATCCTTTTCCCTGTAAAGGGTTAAGAAGCTCAGGTAACCTGGCTGGCATCTGACCCAAGGACCAATAAGGGACAAGATACTTTCAAATCTTGGGGGGGGGGGGGAAGGCTTTTGTTTGTGCTCTTTGTTTGGGAAGTTGTTCACTCTTGGGACTGAGAGGGACCAGACATCAATCCAGGTTCTCCACATCTTTCTAAACAAGTCTCTCCTATTTCAAACTTGTAAGTAAATAGCCAGGCAAGGCGTCTTAGTTTTCCTTTGTTTTCTCAACTTGTAAATGTACCTTTTACTAGAGTGTTTATCTTTGTTTGCTATACTTTGAACCTGAGGCTAGAGGGGAGTCCTCTGAGCTCTTTAAGTTTGATTACCCTGTAAAGTTATTTTCCATACTGATTTTACAGAGATGATTTTTACCTTTTTCTTTAAATTAAAAGCCTTCTTTTTAAGAACCTGATTGATTTTTCCTTGTTTTTAGATCCCAGGGGGGTTGGAACTGTATTCACCAGGAGTTGGTGGGGAGAAGGAGGGGGAATGGTTAATTTCTCCCTGCTTTAAGATCCAAGGGGTTTGGATCTGTATTCACCAGGGAAGGGAATCCACTTGGGAATGGTGGCAGCGGACCAGCATTCCTCACTCCCCCAGACCCTCTCAGTTCTTCTTGGTCCAGTTCTCATGCCCCGGAGATGTCAGCAGGTAAGCTCCTCCGCTGATCCCTGGCCTTCAGCCCCCTTGAGCCATCACTGAGTGACTTGGGCATGCCAGCCAGCAAACCCCTGATGCTGCTCTCCCTGACAGTTCTTCCCAGGGAGGTCTGCAGAGAGTTTTCTGCTTTCTGCAGCTTTTCCCAGAGACCTTCTCCAGTCTCCTGACTCCAGCAGCCCTCCCTCCCTCGATCTCTCTTCCCGATATTTTATAGCTCCCAGGTACTGCCCCACCTGTCTGACTGGCCAAACTGGGAGCACCTGTTCTAATCCAATGCAACTGGACCTACTAACTTGTACACCCACTGAGAGAAAACATTGAAACTTAGGCTAGGTCTACACTACGGGGGGGGGGGGGGGGGGTCGACCTAAAATATGCAACTTCAGCATACGTGAATAGCGTAGCTGAAGTTGCGTATTTTAGGTCGACTTACCTGGCTGTGAGGACGGCGGCAAGTCGACTGCTGCCGCGCCGCCGTCGACTCCGCTTCTGCCTCTTGCCGCGGTGGATTTCCGGAGTCGACGGCAGAGCAATCAGAGATCGATTTTATCGCGTCTTCACAATAGATCGATCCGGCGGGTAGTGAAGACGTGCCCTAACATAATAAACTAATCATCTTCATTCATGTCTGTGCCTCATCCCATATTTCCTTCAGCCTTATTCCTCTTTCCCTCTACTGACAGCATGGGAGAATCCAAGTCCCTGTAACCAGCTGTGGGTGGAGGTTCTGGAACAGCCTCCCAATGGGAGCTGTGGGGCAAACCCCTTAATTAGTTTTCAGAAAGAGAGATGGACAAGTTTGAGTGGAATTGTATCAGAGTTGCTTGTGATGGTGCGGGGCAGGGCTCAATGGCTCTGGGTGCCTCTTCCAGTTTGTGTCTTATGTTTCTAAAAACTCATGCTTCAGGGTTTCAGTTGGCCCCGCATGTACTCTGGGAAGTTTTTTTAATCTCCTTCCTTGGAAGCATCAGGGACAGCCATGGCTGGAGGTGGAACTTTGGATGGGGAGGGTCAGGGCTGTGAGGTGGCATCGAGCATCCTCTCTCTCAGGTGCTGGGCTGGCTGGTTCTTTCCACCTTCCTCTGCAGTGTGGGTCACTTGCCAGGATGCTCTGGGGGTCTCTCACTTCACCATTTCCCAGCCATCAGGGAGGGCTTGGGCACTGGCACACCACAGTCCCTCCTCTCTGCCTTTGGCACAGAACAGTCTAGTCTCTGGTGGGCTGTCACACTTGGGTCGCTGGGGTTAGTGTGTGGAGGCTGGGTGGAGTTGGTGATACACAGGGGGTCAGACTAGATGATCTGGTGGTTCCTTCTGTCCTTAAACTCTGATTCAAATCACAGCCACCCCATCGCTGCATTGTTCCACACTACTGGCCAACCTAAAGCATCCACTGATGGGACACAGCTGCTGCAGCTAGGCACCCAAACAAGGGCAGCCTGCAAAGACCATTAGGATACTGCATCTGCCCCACCTCCAACACAAGAGGAAATTTATCTCCCGATAACCCAGAAATGCTGCAAAAACCCCAAAATTATTTTATATACTGATCTGGTGCCAAAGTAAAGCCTTCCTACAAATGTTCACTGTCTCCCATCTAAATAAGAATATAAAACCAAATCCAAGTCTCCACAACCACTTCATCTCAGTCTCTATCATCTCCATCCCCAAAAGTTCATAGGATTTCAAATGTTACCCTGTTGCTGTCTGGAACAGTAACTGGTTTTGGAGGAAAAGTCTCTATTGTCTATTGAGGATTAGCCCAAGCCAAGAAGTTTGGAACCATTTTTCAGCCCTGCAGCCAAAATTCATGGCTGTTGCCAAGTTTCCACTGTTCAAGTCCCCAAGGCACCTAAATTTCAGCAGCTGAGCATGCACATAGACACCTAACTACTGACACTGCCCTGCAGTTTTGTGCCTAAGCCACAGCATGATTCACAAACTAGCATTCTCTCACACATCTTGTTTCGGAGCCTGACCCAGGAGACATGCACTGAACATGCCTAAACCCACACAAGACAGCTGGGGAGGAATTTGTTCCTTGTAACCTTTAGTCCTGTGATTAGAACAGTCACGCAGGACACCCCACAGCAATTCCCCACTCTGGCTGATGTGAAGAAGGGATATGAACTTGGGACTCTGACCTTTCAAATGTCCTAACCGCTGAACTATAAGCTATTACGGTGTAGGTCTCCTTCCTTTTGAAGCTGTGTCACTATGTATCAATAAAATAAACTATGCATTGGGACAGAGAGAGAGAGAGAGAATGACTGACTGACTCTATACGCTAGTGGTTACAGCAGTTACCTGAGAGGTAGAAAAGCAATTTCAAATCCTTTGTCCACATCTGGCAGAGGAGGGAATCAATCCTGGATCTCCTACACCCACAGGGCAAAAGTTATAAGAGTGGAGCTATTCCTGCTGATGCGTTGCTTGCAAAAAAAAAAAAATGACTCGGGTGCCTAACTCCAAGAGGGTTTACCAGGGCCGGCTCTAGGATTTTTGCCACCCCAAGCAGAAACCCCCCCCCGGTTTTTTCTTACCCCACCTCAGCTCCGCCCCTTCCCCAAATCCCCAGCCCTGCCTCCTCCCCCCAGGCTCTCAAGCCTAGGAGGGAGGGGGAGCAGCGGCGCGCGAATCAGCTGTTTTGCGTGCCTTGGCGCGCGAGTGGCAGCAGCGGAGGTGAGCTAGGGCGGCCGGGGCACATTTTTAGGGGCGGCATTCTGGCGCCGGCCATGCCGCCCCTAAAAATGTGCCGCCCCAAGCACCTGGGATTTACAGCTCTGACTCCTGAATGGAGGTGGGCACCTCCCTACAACCCAGATGTAGGTGGCTAACTCCCTGTGAGGGAAGTAATGGGGCTTGGGCCCTCAGCATTTCCTAGTGTCTGCTAAGGCATCTCCCTGCTCAGCATGCTGTATTTTGTGAATCCCATGTTTAGGTTCCTAACTTCCCAGTGTATTGCCTAGAGAGCCTGGGCACCTAAATCCAGGCTGAGAGTTCCACGGGGTGCCTAGGTGTTAACATGTTGGTGCTGCAAAGCTCAGCATTGCAGCAGGAAAGTCTTTGTGATTCTAGTCTCCTCTCCCCCAACAATTGTTCTGGTTTTTAAAAGTTCTCTGTAGGATGTCAGTAATCTTATCACCACCAGCAAGCATTTGCACATTTTAGTTCTTAAATCCATCCTGATTCAGTGCAGCACAGCACAGCTCCTACTCTCAGATTGTGTCTACACTGGCAATTGAAAGGCAAAACTTTTGTCATTTAGAAGTGTTAAAAAAAATGCACACCCCCGAAAGACAAAAGTTTTTTTTGATGACAAGCACCTGTTTGAACAGTGCTTTATTGGCAGGAGAGCTCACCTGCTGACGACACTGCCGCCGCTCACTGGGGGTGGAAGTTTTTTGTCGGCAGGAGAGAGCTCTCCTGCCAACAAAGTGCTGTTCACACAGGCGCTTGTTGTTGACAAAACTTATGTCTTTTTTGGAGGGGGGGGAGAGAAAGGGGTGTTTAACACCTCTGAATGAAACTAACCTCATTTGGTAACTTGCTCCAGGAAAAGCCTTCCAGTCTATCTCATTAGCAAATGGGACTCACCCCAGCCCATTTGCAACTGAAAGACATTCTCTTACCCCTTCCCAACTGCCAAACTCTTCCCTTTGAGGACCTTGGCCCTGGGGAAGGGAAGTCCCTCTTCCCAAATGCTCCTGCTCCCCTCTCCATAACAAGCCCCACACACTTGGGTTGTAGCATTTGGCTATTGTGCTTGTTAAAGCAGACTGCCCATTATCTGTATTGTGGTAGTGTCACAGTTTCAGGGTAACTGCACCTGTACTCCCACTCCAGGAGTGCCCAATCAAGTCTCAGATCTCCTCCAGCCATCACCTGTCTCTGGGCAGGGACCCTACTCCCATTCCATTCTGACTGGCAGTTTTAATGCTGCACAGCTCCATGCCTTACATTGTAATATCCCAAGCAAGCCAGTCTGCTTAACAGCCAGCAGCTATGCACTGCTCTCTCCCTATGGGGTATGAACAGTGTCTTGCCAGCAGCAAATCAACCTGTAAACAGCAGCCTGTTAACTAACAGCTTGAAAACAGAAAAGAAAGGTTAAATTAATCAGAGTGTTGATTCACAACTCTTACTATGTACATCTCCCTCCCACCAACAGAAGACGTGTTTTGGAGAGCACTATCTGTTACAAGTCAGAAACAGAGAGAAATCAGTGTTGCTTGAGAACAGAGGGGTCTGCCCTTGTCAGCATCAATGTCCAGCAGCAATGGAATGTTATAGAGCAATGCAAAATCAGAGAAACATTTTAGCATGCCTGTGGTTCTCTCCCCAGGATTCATGTGAGCTGCTTGCCTTGGCTCACCAAGCCTCCAGCAAATACAAGAATCTGCTCACCATGCAGCCCTAGTAGGAAGCTTGCTTTCAGCCCCAAAGGTATGTCTACACTGCAGCTGGGGGCCAGTCTCCCAGCCCAGGAAAGCAGGCTCAAGCGAGTGCTAAAAATAGCAATGTGGACATTGCGGCTCCAGCAGAAACTCAGACCAGCCACCCACAGTCAGGCCCAAGGCATCAAGCCCAAGCTACCCAATGTCCACACTGCCGTTTTTAGCCATTGGCTCAAGGCAGCCTACCTGGGCCAAGAAGCTCGCTCCCCCTGCGATGAGGAACACTCCCCACGAGGACTGAGTTAAATATAGATATTTTATGCCCCCAAATTTGATGGGCCTCTGTAATGGGGTCACTCACCACAGCAGCACCTCCTACTGGTTGGTTAGGGAATTAGCTCTTTCAGCAGTGCACCTTCGCTAGTGGAGTCTCACTCACCATTATTCTCGGTCTCCACCAACCTCACAGTTGGACCCACGTCACTCCCGGACCACAGCATCTGTTTCTGGACACAGCCCTCCATCTGTGTGCGCTCTGCTGGCTCTCCCTCCCCTTCCAGAGGGGACTAGCAGCTTCTGGTTCTATCACTTGCATCAGTGGCTCACTGCAGTCCTCAGTCTAGCCCCTTCCTCCCAGGGCAAACTGAAGTCTGGCTTAGCTATTCTGATCACTGGCAAGTGGGGGTGGGGGGGGGGAGAAGGAGGAGGGAGGGCAGGCCCACCTACTACTCTGGGCCCCAACCCAGGGACTCTTTAGCAGCAGCCGCCACTTACTAGTCACTTACCACCCACCCCCAACTCTCCTCTACTGCCTACTTCCCTGGGCCACTTCCCCATTGCCCCAGCACCTTCTCTGTCCCTTTGCATCAGGGCTCCAGTTTGGCAGTTGTCAGCCCAGAGCTCTCCCAGCCTCTGCTGACACTGCCCAGCACTGCTCTAGCCTAGGTACTTCTCTCACTAAGAGAGTATTCTTCTCCCTTTGCCCTCCAGGGAGAGACTGAACTCCTTGCTGCCCTGCAGCCTTCTTATAGGGCCCAGCCTGGCCCTCATTGGCTGCTTTCAAGCCTCCACTTGATTGGCTTCCTATAAGCCCTTCCATGATTGGCTGGGGCTCTGCACAGCGTTTCTGGCTTGCTTTAACCCCTTCCATGCCAGAGTGGGGCAGCTGCCCCACTACAGCCTTGTTCAGTTTAACAAGGGTGTCAATTACACCCAAACAATGAACATCTTCTCTGTTATGGGATGACATTTATAAAAGCTGGGTTGAGAAAGCAAATGTGTTCCACACTGCACCCCTCACGTTTCATGAACGTGTATGTTACCCATATCTAGAGAGTGGCAAGGCATTCTCAGGTGTTATGTTACCAGTAAAACAGCTATGCTTCACATTTGCTCAGATTACTCTCCAATGGTCAAGTTTTGTAAGCGGCTCTTCAGAAACGGAAGATCTCAAATTTACACAAGCAATGGAGAACTTTCATAGAATATCAGGCTTGGAAGTCATCTAGTCCAAGCCCCTGCTCAAAGCAGGACCAATTCCCAACTAAATCATCCCAGCCAGGGCTTTGTCAAGCCTGACCTGAAAAACCTCTAAGGAAGGCAGAGGTCCCACAGACAATATTCTTATTCACTGCATAACCAATTCATACCCAGAACAGTTCCAACCTGTGCACTGAGTGAAATTGGGGTCCTGTGGAAAAAATAGTGTGGGATCATGCAATTAAAGACTGTATCATAATGCATACACACAAAGGGCAGAACTAAACTTACACAGGCAATCTTAATCCTGATACTTCCTATCTTCCGAGTGCTTGACTTGCAACCTTAATGTTCTTTTAACAAAGTTTTTCAATGTAATTTCCTAGGTTTTTAAAATACTTACAGTTAAAAAAAAATATGTGGAATCATGTTGACATCCCACATGGATTAACAAAACAGTTGACATCTTTAAATGATCCACCACTTGAGCTAATGCAGTAACTGGTAGAAATAGAAGGTTGTTATCTTTTATAGGGACCTGCCACTACAGAAAGATGGAGACACAAGCTTTGCTAATTAGCAAAGGAATACAGAGACTTAGGACTAGGGGGTTCAATTCCAGTTTTGTAGGGGAGAGTACTCTAGTGGTTTCATACTCTTCTGCCCATTACCCCGAGCCTCTCTCCGTCTCCTACTGCACATATCCCCCTCCCCATGTCCTGCCCCTGTCCCCTCCCATGTTGCAATCCTGTCCGGCTCTTGCCTACTCTGCCCCACCTGACTTCTGGCCCCATCCCCAGCTCCTGCCCATGTTACTCCTCCCCACTCCTATGCTTCCCAACTCCTGTTGCTGTCCCCCATCACTTGTTCCTAACCCCCATTTTGTTTTACCTTTGCTCCTGGACAACAGTCACTGATTTTTTTCCAAAGTTTTAGAGCTAGGCCAAATTTGCAGATTTATCTCAAAATTTCCTCCCAAAAATTCAGCCTGAGGCATACACCCAGTATGGGAATTTTCAACCTGAACAGTTTAAGTTTGGCAAAGTTACAAATAACTGAAACCATAGTTTCATAATGGAAAGTCTGAGCATCCTTATTTATACGCAGAGCTACCTGCACTGCATATAATCAAAACAATTGATGTCAATACCATCCCGAAGTGTTGATTTAAATTATCTAGGCACAATATAGTTCTCTGGGGCACTGACCTCAATTCTAAGTAAAAGATCTTCAATAAGTGTGGTGAGCCAGTTCTTTAACCTTTGAGATCAAAGGGAGATGGAAGCTCTCAAATTGTTGAGAGTCCTTACAAAACTCTGAACCTTTTGATGTTTGCCCATCGCTAATATGCACAAACTGTATTGTTTCAGCTATCATTCTACACTTTGCATGTCATTGTGTGAAAAATTACTATTTTAAACCATTAATTTAATTGTAAAATTGAATCCGTGGGAAAATGCAGTCTCCTGACTATCAAATGTATTCAGAGATAAAAAAAAGAATCTGCATTGTTTGAGCAGTTAAACAGCTAATCAGCTTTTCAGATGAATCAGAAAAAATATATTGCCTGGCAAATTAAATCTTAAATAAAAAAGATTTGAAACCATTAATCAGAGTATTTTTGGTTCATGGTCCTTATTCGTTAATAAGTGTGGCAAGAATCCTAACAAGAGTATGATAGTCTAGTGGTTTCTTCATTCTTCATACTGAACTGAGCACATAAAAATAACCAAAAGTAAATCACCTAATGGACACTAATCATTGGCAGCCTCACAACAATACAACAAAGGAAGTGGCATTTTACTGTGATTTATGTCTTCTTTCCAGCAGCATATTAAAAACATTGCTTTTGATATTTTGCCTGAGGCCTCTGAGCTACCACCCATCTTAATAATTAAGCAATCCATTCATCATATGTTCATTGTGTTCATGACATGAATTATGAGATAAATGGTAGAATTTACATACTAACTCAAATCAATTTAAAAAGTGGATGCTAGTTAGATAATCAACATCAGAGCCCATGTAAATGTTTTTCAACACGAAGAATACAGATAGTCCAGGCATAGTTTAGGGTTACCATACGTCCGGATTTTCCCGGACATGTCCGGCTTTTTGGGCTTCAAATCCCCGTCCGGGGGGAAATCCCAAAAAGCCGGACATGTCCGGGAAAATCGGGACATGCGGGGCCGGTGGTGCTGAGCTGGGGCCGGGGGCCGGGCCGGCGGTGCTGAGCCGGGGGCCGGGCCGGCGGTGCTGAGCCGGGGGCCGGGCCGGCGGTGCTGAGCCGGGGGCCGGGGGTGCTCGGCCTGGGGCTGGCCCGGGGCCGGCACCCCAGGGCCCGAGCCGACCCAGACTGGAGACACCGGGGGGGCCACACTGGGCCGCGCCTCCTCCCCCCCCCTTACCTGCTTCAGGCTTCCCGCAAATCAAATGTTCGCGGGAAGCAGGGGAGGGGGCGGAGTTGGGGCGGGGGCATTGGCGGGGCTGGGGGCGGGGCCAGGGCCCCGTGGAGTGTCGTCTTTTTGGACACTCAAAATATGGTAACCCTAGCATAGTTGCAATAATAAATTTCACATAGATCCCAAATAGAGTATTATTGCACTAGAGTACTGTGTGAAGCAGCATAGCCTAAGCCTGTTAGGCTCTGAGTTATATACAGAGTTTGAAGTATGGAGGATTGCGCTAGTGTTGTCTGATGCTTGTCAAAGTTACCAGATATTCCCCACCACCACCTCTGGATTTCCAAAAGAAATCAACTGGAGTTAGAAATACTAAACCCTGATTCTTCCAGCTTAAATAAATAAATAACATTAAAATTAATTAGTGAAAAAGGCCTTTGAATCAAGCAGTACTGTATGTAAAATATAAGCCGCACTTAGTCAAACAGCCCTGAGTGTCAGGAACACAATGTTAACAATCTTGCTGCATCAGAAATCATTGTGATGAGGGGGAGACAGGAAGCCAAACATGTTCAGCAGCACAACACTTGTTTGACTTTCAAAACTATCTGTGGAAGGGCAAAAATCCAGCTCGCTATACAAATAAGTAGAGAAGAACAGTTGAGAAAGACAGCAGAGAATCATTCAGGCACTTGAGCCCCATGCATAAAACTGTCTCTCTCAGTAAAGATAAACATACAATACCTGGCTAGCATAAGTGATAATAATCCTGATAAAAAACCTGGGTGACAGTGATCATGAAATCATAGAGTTTGCAATTCTAAGGAAGGGTAGAAGTAGAGACAATGGATTTCAGGAAGGCAGATTTTGGTAAGCTCAGAGAGCTGATAGGTAAGGTCCCATGGGAATCAAGACTGAGGGGAAAAACAACTGAGGACAGTTGGCAGTTTTTCAAAGGGACACTATTAAGGGCCCAAAAGCAAGCTATTCCGCTGGTTAGGAAAGATAGAAAATGTGGCAAAAGACCACCTTGGCTTAACCACGAGATCTTGCATGGTCTAAAAAATAAAAAGGAGTCCTATAAAAAATGGAAACTAGGACAGATTACAAAGGATGAATATAGGCAAACAACACAGGAATGCAGGGGCAAGATTAGAAAGGCAAAGGCACAAAATGAGCTCAAACTAGCTACGGGAATAAAGGGAAACAAGAAGACTTTTTATCAATACATTAGAAGCAAGAGGAAGACCAAAGACAGGGTAGGCCCACTGCTTAGTGAAGAGGGAGAAACAGTAACAGGAAACTTGGAAATGGCAGAGATGCTTAATGACTTCTTTGTTTCGGTCTTCACCGAGATGTCTGAAGGAATGCCTAACATAGTGAATGCTAATGGGAAGGGGGTAGGTTTAGCAGATAAAATAAAAAAAGAACAAGTTAAAAATCACTTAGAAAAGTTAGATGCCTGCAAGTCACCAGGGCCTGATGAAATGTATCCTAGAATACTCAAGGAGCTAATAGAGGAGGTATTTGAGCCTCTAGCTATTATCTTTGGAAAATCATGGGAGACGGGAGAGATTCCAGAAGACTGGAAAAGGGCAAATATAGTGCCCATCTATAAAAAGGGAAATAAAAACAACCCAGGAAACTACAGACCAGTTAGTTTAACTTCTGTACCAGGGAAGATAATGGAGCAAGTAATTAAGGAAATCATCTGCAAACACTTGGAAGGTGGTAAGGTGATAGGGAACAGCCAGCATGGATTTGTGAAGAACAAATCATGTCAAACCAATCTGATAGCTTTCTTTGATAGGATAACGAGCCTTGTGGATAAGGGTGAAGCTGTGGATGTGGACTAGACTTTAGTAAGGCATTTGATACAGTCTCATTTGATAAAGCCACATCTGCTTTAGCTTTGAACATGTCCCCTTCTATATTATAGATTTATAGATTCTAGGACTGGAAGGGACCTCGAGAGGTCATCGAGTCCAGTCCCCTGCCCTCATGGCGGGACCAAATACTGTCTAGACCGTCCCTGATAGACATTTATCTAACCTACTCTTAAATATCTCCAGAGATGGAGATTCCACAACCTCCCTGGGCAGTTTATTCCAGTGTTTAACCACCCTGACAGTTAGGAACTTTTTCCTCATGTCCAACCTAAACCTCCCTTGCTGCAGTTTAAGCCCATTGCTTCTTGTTCTATCCTTAGAGGCTAAGGTGAACAAGTTTTCTCCCTCCTCCTTATGACACCCCTTTAGATACCTAAAAACTGCTATCATGTCCCCTCTCAGTCTTCTCTTTTCCAAACTAAACAAACCCAATTCTTTCAGCCTTCCTTCATAGGTCATGTTCTCAAGACCTTTAATCATTCTTGTTGCTCTTCTCTGGACCCTTTCCAATTTCTCCACATCTTTTTTGAAATGCGGTGCCCAGAACTGGACACAATACTCTAGTTGAGGCCTAACCAGCGCAGAGTAGAGCGGAAGAATGACTTCTCGTGTCTTGCTTTTAAAGAAGCCTTATTGAGAGTGCAGGAACAAACCATCCCGATGTGCAGAAAGAATAGCAAATATGGCAGGCAACCAGCTTGGCTTAACAGTGAAATCTCTGGTGAGCTTAAACACAAAAAGGAAGCTTACAAGAAGTGGAAACTTGGACAGATGACTAGGGAGGCGTATAAAAATATTGCTCGAGCATGAGGTGTGTAATCAGGAAGGCCAAAACACAATTGGAGTTGCAGCTAGCAAGGGATGTGAAAGGTAACAAGAAGGGTTTCTACAGATATGTTAGCAACAAGAAAAAGGTCAGGGAAAGTGTGGGACCCTTAATGAATGGGGGAGGGAACATAGTGACAGACGATGTGGAAAAAGCTGAAGTACTCAATGCTTTTTTTGCCTTGGTCTTCACAGACAAGGTCAGCTCCCACACTGCTGTCCTGGGCAACACAGTATGGGGAGGTGGTAAGCAGCCCTCAGTGGTGAAAGAACAAGTTAAGGACTATTTAGAAAGCTGGACGGACTTTGAAAACGTGTGGTAAGCGGGGGAGGTCCCAGATGATTGGAAAAAGGCAAATATAGTGCCCATCTTTAAAAAGGGGAAGGAGGAGAACCCGGGGAACTACAAACCAGTCAGTCTCACCTCAGTCCCTGGAAAAATCATGGAGCAGGTCTTTAAGGAATTTTGAAGCACTTGGAGGAGAGGAAGCTGCTCAGGAACAGTCAACATGGATTCACTAAGGGCAAGTCATGCCTGACCAACCTGACTGCCTTCTATAATGAGATAATTGGCTCAGTGGATATGGGGAAAGCAGTGGATGTGATATATCTTGACTTTAGCAAAGATTTTGATACGGTCTCCCACAGTATTCTTGCCAGCAAGTTAAAAACGTATGGAATGGATGAATGGACTATAAGGTGGATAGAAAGCTGGCTAGCTTGCCGGGCTCAACAGGTAGTGATCAACGGCTCGATGTCTAGTTGGCAGCCGGTGTCAAGCGGAGTGTCCCAGGGGTCGGTCATGGGGCTGGTTTTGTTCAACATCTTTATTCATGATCTGGATGATGGGATGGATAGCACTCTCAGCAAGTTCACAGATGACACTAAGCTTGGGGAAGAGGTAGATATGCTGGAGGGTAGGGATAGGGTCCCGAGTGACCTAGACAAAATGGAGGGTTGGGTGAAAAGAAATCTGTGGAGGTTCAACAAGGACAAGTGCAGAGTTCTGCACTTAGGATGAAAGAATCCCATGCACCCGCTACAGGCTTGGGACCAGCTGGGTAAGCAGCAGTTCTGCAGAAAAGGACCTGGGGATTACAGTGGCTGAGAAGCTGGATGTGAGTCAGCAGTGTGCCGTTGTTGCCAAGGCTAATGGCATATTGGGCTGCATTAGTAGGAGCATTGCCAGCAAATCGAGGGAAGTGATTATTCCCCTCTATTCGGCACTGGTGAGGCCACACCTGGAGTATTGCATCCAGTTTTGGGCCCCCCACTACAGAAAGGATGTGGACAAATTGGAGAAAGTCCAGTGGAGGGCAATGAAAATGATCAGGGGGCTGGGGTACATGGCTTACAAGAAGAGGCTGAGGGAACTGGGCTTGTTTAGTTTGCAGAAGAAAAGAGTGAGGGGGGATTTGATAGCAGCCTTCAATTACCTGAAGGGGGGGTTCCAAAGAGGATGGAGCTCAGCTGTTCTCAGTGGTGGCAGATGACAGAACAAGGAGTAATGGTCTCAAGTTCCAGTGGGGGAGGTCTAGGTTGGATATTAGGAAACACTATTTCACTAGGAGGGTGGTGAAGCACTGGAATGGGTTATCTAGGAAGATGGTGGAATCTCCATCCTTAGAGGTTTTTAAGGCCTGGCTTGACAAAGCCCTGGCTGGGATGATTTAGTTGGTGTTAGTCCTTCTTTGAACATGGGGTTGGACTAGATGACCTCCTGAGGTCTCTTCCAACCCTAATCTTGTATGATTCTTCTATGATTCTATGAATGGTTACCTGCCCTATGGGAAGGTAGCGTATGTGTGCATTCAGTGCAAGGAGCTCCTGACCCTCAGAGACCATGTATGGGCTTTGGAGACCAGAGTGACTGAACTGGAGGTGCTAAGGGAGACAGAGAGGTACATAGATGAGAACTTTCCAGGACACAGTAGAATGGTCCCACCCCCAGTCTGATGCCTCTGTGCTGTCGAGGAAGATGAAAGTCTCAGGGAAGGAGAACATCCAACTGGAGCAGAGGAAAATGATCCCATAGTTGGGACCCTTCTTCCAGATGATGCTATGGAATCCTCTCACACTGAGGATACCTCTCCAATTATTAGGAAGAGACAGGTATTAGTAATGGGCGATTCAATCATTAGAAACATAGATAGCTGGGTTTGTGATGACTGGGAAAACCACATGATATTTCATTACAGAATCTTTCCCTCATGCTGTGTGTGTGAGAATCATACATAAAGGAAGCAATGGATTGTGGTAACATTCCTCCTCTCTTTACATTCTGAAAATTAAAGATATCCACAACCACAGTCCATGGCTCCTCTGATCTCCTTTGAGAAGTGCAATCTTTAAAAAAAATCTGCTGAAAGGTGATCTTCTTGAAAGGTAACATACTCTCACTAATTAATACAATTTGCATCTGCAACCTTAACTTCACCTTCATAGTTTTTCATTTAGGAATTCCCCAAACCTTTATAGTGAAACTAATGTGACTGTTTTGGTTTATGGAATAACAGTAGAAATCAAATTAATATGATCTATAAAATATATTCAGCCAATTTGAATAGGTGAATTATTCATAGTGAACAATTAATCCAATGAATTTAGCTGTATTTTCATGTTCAATTATTCATCAACACACTAATTGTTATTAATTTATATTATGCAAACATTTCACTCTGCAGGTTGTTCACACACAATTTGCTTAGATTACGTTTTCAACTATTAGTTCTTTTATTTGTTTTCCATGGTGTGACTGGCCACCTAAGTTAGGTTGTATTATTTTTGCTTCCAGACAGGATGAGAAACACAAAACAGGAGCAAGCAATTCTGACATATATAGGGAATAACTATATTCAAACACAAATGCCCTATTTGGCATGTAAATATGAATATTTGAACAAAGAGCAGCTAATCTCCAACATTCATATAACCACAACACCATACACAAGAATGTTTGCAGAAAAGCAAATAAAAATGGGTGTGCACATGGATGTGTGATGTTATTGACAGGAACTGTGACTGTACAGATCATTGTTGCAACCAGGGTCCTATGGTTGCACCAGGTCTTGTACAGAGGAGGCCAAGTGGGGTGTCTATGGAAAGGTTGTAGTTTGCTGGTTATGATTATGCTGTCTCTATGTATGTATGTATGTATCATTTTTGTATTTGAAGTTATGAATATTGGCTATTTACTTGTTTGATTCTAAGTAGCCTCGGTGAAGCATTTGGTCAGCTTCTTGAGAAAGGACTATTCTCAGTGAGTGCCCAAATCAAGAAACACTTAACTGACAATGGACTTGGAGACGCCAATCCACATCTGAGGTTTCCTGGGAACGTTCAAACTAACATGTAAACAATGGCATCAGCCTGCAAAAAACAGAATCATCCATAGATATGTGACTTGCCCAGGTGGCTACAGACTCCATCTTGAGGTTGAGATTTTGCACAGGAGAACAAAGGGGTTTCCGCCCACAAGAGAGAAAATATAAAAGGCCCTGGAAACCCTTCCATTTTGTCTTCAGCTGGCTCAAGAGGTAGCCTCTCCACACCAAAGAGATGCCTGAAAGAAACTGGAACAAAGGATAGTAACTATGGCGGTGTTAGTGATTGCTGGACCCAGACTAGGAAGGAGTCTAGTCTGTGAAAGAAGCTTATTGGAACATCTCTGAGGGCGAGATTTGCCTGCATTTAGTTTCCTACTGTACTGGGCTTAGACTTGCACATTTGTTTTATTTTGCTTGGTAATTTATTTAGTTCTGTTTGTTTTTACTTGGAACCACTTAAATCCTACTTTTTATACTTAATAAAATCACTTTTTCCTTATTAATTAATCCAGAGCAAGTAATTAATACCTAGGGGAGCAAACAGCTGTACATATCTTTCTATCAGTGTTATAGAGGGTGAACAATTTATGAGTTTACCCTGTATAAGCTTTATACAGAGTAAAACAGATTTATTTGGGGTTTGAATCCCATTGGGAACTGGGTATCTGGGTGCTAGAGACAGGAGCACTTCCTAGGCCATCATCAGTTAAGTCTGCAGCTTTTGAGGGTCGTGGTTCAGACCTGGGTCTGTGTTTACAGCAGGCTTGCATGTCTGGCTCAACAAGACATGATACTGAAGTCCCAAACTGCCAGTGAAAACATGCTCAGAGGTAGTCTCAGCACATCAGGTGTCAGTCCCAAGGGGTCTCTGTGACCCAACCCGTCACAGGATGCATCTTGAAGCATTCCAGAATTCACAAAAAGGTTTGTGAGTAATATTCTCATACCTCCTCACTTATGGCCAGTGAATTTATTAGCCGCATTTTTGTTCAATCAGTATATTCAAATAAAACTATTATTCAAGTAAATGATTACAGTCAGCACAGCAATGTACATCTTCCCTTTTTTTCAATAAATAAATAAAATTCTAGGTGAATTCAGGTGATTGGTGCCTTTATGAAAACTGGCTTTTAAAACAGCAGTTTTTTGGAAATAATGAATGGCATACCGATGGCCAATCAGCAGACAAATAGCACTCAGGGAGGAAGACTGGTGATGCTGAATATCAGTCAGATACCTGAGTCTCTAATGACTGTGACAATGAAAAAAAATAGAATTCTAGAAGCTGTCAAAAGTAGACAAACTGCACCTACAAAGTGAAATTTGCATTAAAGGAAGTTATCTGCTCTGCATGCTAAATGCTTATCAGCAAATACTTAGGTGCCATAAATGTTACTGTGCTCCTAAGTATCTATTATCAGCTATAAATAAAATGCAATTCAGGCAGCTATTTCTTATAGCTTCAATTCCAATTCAGTTGTGTTTGAAACTCTTGTATTTACTTTCGATGAATAGTCAAGCACTCAAGATTTACTATATATGAATACTTACAAAAATGAGTGTTTAGCAAAATAGGCTTGAATATCTTGAAAGTTATTTTGTTCAATTTTGTGCTGTGGTGGGGTCTGATTCACATTCATAGAAGTCAGTTGAAAGATTCACACCTTCAGCTAACTACATAAATAATATGGTACTAATTCTGTTAATTTATTGGATAACTGATGTAACTAACCAACACAGCCAAAATTGCCAACTATAAATATTACAACTGAATACACAGCTGTAATTTCATATTGTGTCCTTTCTTTAGTTATATCATTCATAAACTCATAGATTCCAAGTGCAGAAGAGATTATATAATTTGATCTCCTGTATTGTATAGACCATTGAACTTCCCCAAAATAATTCCTAGAGCATAATTCCCCCCGTTCCCCATCTCCTGACCCCTATCCACACCCCCCACCCCCTGACAGGCCCCCCGGGACTCCCACATTGATGCAACCCCCATTCCCCATCCCCTGACTGCCCCCCCAAAAACCTCCACCCCATTCAACCGTCCCCTGCTCCCTGTCCCCTGACTGCCCTCTGGGACCCCCCGCCCCTTATCCAACCTCCTGGCCCCAGCCCCCTTACCATGCTGCTCAGAGCAGCATGTCTGGCAGCCACGCCACCTGGCCAGAACTAGACATGCTGCCGCTCTTCTCCACAGGAGTGCGCAACCCTGCTGCCCAGAGCGCTGCCTGCACGGTGGCGTGGCTGCAGGGGAGGGGGAACAGCAGGGGAGGGGCTGGGGAGCTTAAGGGTCGGGCAGGACGGTCCCGCAGGCTAGATGTGGTCCACGGGCCATAGCTTGTCCACCTCTGGTCTAGACAGAAGATGCTCAGTCTATTTAACTAAAAGAGAAAGTGAGGGTTGTCTTGAACAAATATTTAATAATGAGCACTTTAATCTAGAAAATATAAAATGCTCCAATGGGTGGAAGTTGAAGATAAACAAATTCAGACTGGAAATAAGGCATAAATTTTTAAGTGAGAGCAATTAACCATTGGAACAATTCACAAAGGGTTGTGGTGGATTCTCCATCACTGACAATTTTAAAATAAAGCTTGGCTGTTTTTCCACAGAGATCTGCTCTAGGAATTATTTTAGGAAATTTCAGTGGCCTGTGTTATACAGAAGATCAGACTAGATCAGGGGTCGGCAATGTTTGGCACGCGGCTCGCCAGGGTAAGCACCCTCGCAGGCCGGGCCAGTTTATTTACCTGCTTACACAGCAGGTTCGGCCGATCGCAGCCCCCACTCGCCGTGGTTCGCGGTCCCGGGCCAATGGGGGCGGCGGGAAGCGGCGCGGGATGTGCTGGCCGCGGCTTCCCGTCGCCCCCATTGGCCCGGGACGACGAACTGCGGCCAGTGGGGGCTGCGATCGGCCGAACCTGCCTCGTCAGCAGATAAATAAACTGGCCCGGCCCGCTAGGGTGCTTACCCTGGCGAGCCGCGTGCCAAACGTTGCTGACACCTGGACTAGGTGAATGCAATGGTCCCATCTGGTCTTGGAATCTATGACTCAAAAGTCTTTGTGCAGTGTGTTGTCCATTGTGTAACAGTTCGTACAGGGGATAGCACATTGTCACTACGTTAGGTAGGAACCTGGTAACATATGAAAATACTCAGAGAGGGGTATAATTGTGACACATTTTGTGGATGGGGTTCTTATGGACAGCTTCAACCTTGTGATTCATGCAAATCATCTTTGTCAATGGTGTGGCCATAATACACAAATGAATCTTTGAATCTTCCTCTAAAACCACACTCGGACAGCCTCACAAGTGCCTTTTTGGGACGTTCTCCAGGTGCTCTTCATTACTAGTGTAACCTTTGGGTGGGCTAGAGTTTACTGCACTGCCTTTCTCCTAGTGCCTAAAAACAACCCCCATAGAAAACCACATGGAGATCCAGAATTCAGTCACTGAGGTTTTTCAGCAAGGATTGCACCGGGTCAAATTCCCCACAATCAAGCCCCAAAAGAACAAAAGGAATTGGTACTTAAGAGTTAAATTCCAACTTTATAAAATCTTAGACTGTTTTAAAAAATCATCATAATAATAAAATAACTTAATTTGTAAAACATAACATGGCCACTTTATAACCCCCATACATTATCTTTACAGTTATACATAAACATAATTAAACAAAAAATAAATCTAACAGGTCAGTCCCCACAGAAACACAGTGAGCAGAAACTCAGAGTTCCCAAAAGCTGAGGTTGAGTTCACCTAAGACTCCGTTACAGTCTTTGATCACCAACTCTATACAGTCTGGTGAGTCAAAAGTACTGCAACAATATCTTCCCTCCACTTGCTTGCAGAAATCTTCAGTTGGAATCCATGCAGATTCTTCCACCTCCTGTGCTGAAATCACTCAGTTAGCTAATCAGCTAATTAACCAACCACTCAGTTTAGGTATATAGATTTTCTTGTAATGTTTTTTTTTTTAATTACAAACTGAGACTAGCAAAATATAAGTGACTCTTTCCCCATCATCACATTTAAATAAGAGAAAAGCTGGCAAATCATACTAGTTGAGACAATATAACTAAAACAGCTTGGCTAAAATCAAACAACATTCCAAGTACACAATTAAAATAAAAGAAATTAGTTTTCCCTTCCCATTTCCCATTTCTGTAATTAACACTGCCAGACTTTCCTGTTTGAAGCAACAGAGGGTCCTGTGGCACCTCTAAGACTAACAGAAGTATTGGGAGCATAAGCTTTCGTGGGTAAGAACCTCACTTCTTCAGATGCAAGAAGTGAGGTTCTTACCCACGAAAGCTTATACTCCCAATACTTCTGTTAGTCTTAAAGGTGCCACAGGACCCTCTGTTGCTTTTTACAGTTTCAGACTAACACGGCTACCCCTCTGATACTTTCCTATTGGAGAGTGAACAATATCACTAACCTGCTGCAAATGTTTCAGAGTTAGGGGGAAAACAGCCTCCTTTCAGTTCCAGTGGCTCAGCTACTCCAAACCCACAGAAGACACGGGGCCTTTTGTAAAGCAGCTGCCCTAATTACTTACACTCATCAACATCTGAGTCTAGCAGCAGGAAACCTATTGAGCATACCCAAACCAGCCACACATAATTACAGAAAGTTCTGAATGTGGAGTGCTAAAGGTGCATCTGCCTAGCAACAATGACCCAGATGCAACTCATTCCTACCCCCCACATCCCTCTGCAAATAGATCTCTTAAAGAGATATATCCTAATTAGGCATGTGGGTTACACTACCATGAAAGCTTATGCTCAAATAAATTTGTTAGTCTCTAAGGAGCCACAAGTACTCCTGTTCTTTTTACTACCTTCTATGACCAGTGTATAGTCCAAGTAACACTGAGTGCCAGGAATATCCTGTAACACTTGCTCCATGGCTCCCTGCCAAATGGCAGGACCGGACCAGAGGCTATTCCAAACACTAGTCTGTTATAGTGCAATAAGCCCTTGCATGCGTTAATTGTGAGGTACTGTCTTCAATCTCCATTTGTAGGTAGACTTGGGCTAGGTCCATCTTGAAGAAATGCTTACCACCAGCTAATAATTCAAGCATAGTCTCTTTTCTAGGCAAAGGATATTTGATCCATGTGCAATACTGGATTAATGGAAACCTTGAAATCACCACATATACAAACAGCTCCATTTCTTTTTCATCAATTTAGGGCTCTCACCCCCCTATCCTCTCTACTAGGTACTCAGGAAGTAAGGGACCCAACTTTACCCCTCTGTGGGCTCTGGGCTAACATCCATTCCCTGTGTACTCGGGGCTAACAACCGTTCCCGGTTGACTCAGGGCTCTATGGGTCTGTGGGACATTTTCCCAGTGAAAGAGCCTTACACAGTAATATCCTTCTTTTGTTAATTTACTACTTTTCTCAACATGGCTTTCCAGGCAGTTGCAAGGTATCAGTAGTAAAGTACAAAATCAGTTAAGCTGTTTCCCAACATCATTTTTAACTGTTCTCCCTTTCCAGGTGCTTCCTTTCCTTTGGACATAATTCCTCACTTGAGCGGGTGAACAGCTTGAGTTCTGAGTTCCAGTAATGGAATTTATCCATAAATTAACTCACAAACTACAACACAGGCACTTATAGGGAGCAAACTCACCCTGCTGTCTTTTACCTCCTATTGCAATAGGCAAACTGTTTGTACCATCTGTCTCCTTCCTCTCCACCAATCCTTGTTGGGGCCTCCAATTCTGTTACTGTGGTTTTTAAAACCCAAAGTTCTTGGTAACTATTACTCTTCACAAGGTGGTGGCAGGAAATAAATGGAGACATGGCCGTCCAACTGATAGATGGCTGGCACAAACAGTACAATACAAGAGTGCTTTTACTTAAAGCTAGACTTCACTTTTAGTCTTAATCACTTACACACATCTGCAACAGGTTAGTAAAATATCCCCAAAATCAATAATTACCGAACTCTGGAGCAGTGTTCAAGTGGTACAATGATAGTTGTCCAATTGGCCTTTCGGCTCCCATTGAGGATCCTAAACTGTGTCCATGAGGTGTCCCTGAAGAATCTGCCTACCCTGTACTTTCTCTCCTTATTTATTTAATCAGTGTAACAATAACATGTCAATAAAAAACCTTAGTAAACAAATAAATTCAAAGTTTAAGCAAGAAGTTTCCTCAAACCATTAATTGGACAGATGTGTTTTTGCAAAGTCCCTTACGAGCTGCTGTACTTGTTCCCGTTGGGTAGGGCTTTCTCAAGCATAGCAGGTCTTGGGTCCAGGGGCTCCCCCATTAGGGGCCCTAATTCTGGGTCGGGGGTGTCAGCACAATAAACAAAGCCTCCCTGGTCTTCCAGGCCTTCAATAGGTTCACATAGTATGTGCGAGTCTCCTTCTATCATCCTGGCAACCGGACCTCATAATCCACTGGCCCTACATGCCTGGACACCTCAAAAGGCCAGGAGTTTTGACTCTGTAGAGGGCAACAAGAGTAAAACCTGGTCCCATGGCTCAAAACTACATACCTTGGTTTTCCTGTTATATTGTTGTTCTTGGGTCTTTTGGGCTTTATCAGGTTCTCTTTTGCAAAGGCACCCAAGGTCCCAAGTCGCTCCCGGAGATGTAGCATGTACTGGATGGTTTCGCAATCATGCGTCTCTTGGGCCTCCCAGTCTTCCCTTAGGAGGTCAAGGATCCCCCTTGGTTGTTGGCCGTAAAGGAGCTCAAAGGGAGAGAACCTGGTCGAGGCTTGGGGCACTTTCCTTATGGCAAAGAGCAGGGTTGGCAATAGTGTATCCCAAAGATGGGGGTCTTCCTCCACGAATTTTCATACCATGGACTTCAGGGTACCATTGAAGTGTTCTACTAGGCCGTCTGTTTGGGGATGGTAGACCGACGTCCTGAGAGTATACTCAGGAGACAGCACAGCTCCACTACCAGTTTAGAGGACACGTTGGTGCCCTGATCAGTCAGATTTATTTGGATATCCCAACCCTAGCGAAGACCTTCACCAGTTTGGCGGCAATAGCGGATGCCATGGCCGATCGAAGGGGGACAGCTTCGGGGTAGCGCGTTGCATAATCAACAATTACTGGAATAAATCGATTTCCTGTTTTAATTCTCTTCAGGGGCCCCACAAGGTCCATTCTGATGCATTCGAAGGGTGTGCTGACCACTGGAAGAGGTATAAGGGGTGCTCAAGGTACCCCTTTTGGTCCGGCCCGCTGGCATTCCGGGCAAGAAACACAATAGTCCCGGACTTCTTCGTGGATACCGGGCCAAAAGAACGGGAGGGCTACTCTCTGGAGTGTCTTTTCCCACCCCAGATTGCCTACCCATGGTGTTGCATGGGCTAAGTGCAGGAGGCTCCGGTGTAATCTTTGGGGGACCAACAGCTGATGGAGATGTTCTAGTGTTTGCAATTCCTGTACTACCCGATACACGTGGTCCTGCCAGATCTCGAATCGCGGCCCCTACGGGGGTCTTGGCGTCGCATCCCCTTCCAGGCCTGGGACTATGGCCTGCACCCAGGCTCTACTCAAGGTCGTGTCTTCTCTCTGCACTTGCATGAAATCCACATCTTGCTCCAGCTCCACCTGGGCATCCCCCACGGGGTGGTCCGTACTCGGTCTGGTGTTGGCAGACGGCTCACTGGAGGCAGATGTTCCTTCCCCCGGATTGGCTTCTGGAGAATGGCTAAGTAGTTCTCTCCTTGGGGCCTTGGCCTCCTCTGCTCACAGGTCTGGCTGCTTGTATTTCTGGAAGATCCCTCCGAATTCAGGACAGTCCCACCCAAACACTATGGGGTAGGCTAGCCTGGGGGCCACACCTACATGCAGGACTTCCTCCCGGTGGTAGATCTTGATCCTCACCCCGGGGGTGGGATAAGGGCGGATGTCACCATGGACACATTACAGATGCTTCTGTATCCCAGAGAGTTTAAGGCCGGGGACCAACCCCTCCCGGATGAGCGTCTGGCTACATCTGGAGTCAACTAGGGTGGTCGTGGGGAAGCTCTTCTGCCCATATGGGGACCAGGAATTTCCCTTGGCCCTGTTTCCGTGCCCTTTGTCCAACGACCCAGACTTGGTCATAATTACAATCCACATAGGGGCACTCCTGCCAAAAGTGCTCCTCTTGGCCGCATTCCCAGCAGTGATCTCAGGCCCCCATGGGTCCGGGGCCTCCTTGTGGTGGGCTCCATCCATCTTTAGGGTGCTCTTCACTCTTAGCCTGGGTTCGGCTGGCATGGTGTCTAGGTTCAGGACTTGGGAGGTTGGCGAGTGGTGATCAGGCTAGGAACTGGGGTTCCCGCGGCTCCGTCCTCTGTGGGTCCTCCGCTGCTGGTCCTTCTCTCCTTCTTGGGCTCCCTGACCACCAGGCCTCCGTCCCATCAGCCACCAGGTAGTTTCCATTAGGCCCCCGGCTTCCATAAGCGTTGCTGGTCAATGGCGTTGTATCCATTCCTTCCCACTGCTTGGGAGGATCTGGGTAAACTGCTCAAGGACTACCACCTCCACCATTTGGATTCCCGATTGATTCTCCGGTTCCAGCCATCGCCAGGCACTATCTTGCAGGTGTTGTAGTAATAGTAATTAGTAGTTAGTTAGTTGTGCCACCATTCACAGCTGGGGCCCTGCGGGGTACCTCTCCTGGGGTAAGTGGTGTCGGTAAGTGTCGGGATTGATCCTGGACTGATCTAGGATAGCAGCCCTCACCTTCTTGTATACTAGGGTGTCCTGGGCATCCAGCCCGCAGTACGCCACCTGTGAAGGTCTGCTCAGGAAAGGGGCCAACAGAGTGGCCCAGTGTCCTGGTGGCCACCCACTCAAACGTCACCAGGAATGCTTCGGGATCATCACTGGGTCCCATTTTCATCAGCCAGAAGGGCACCCGCCAGAAAGGCACCAGAATCCGGTCTGGCAGGCCTGGGGCCCGGTGACCCAGAGGGGTGCACCAGCGGGGCTAGCTGCTCAATCAGGCACTTTTGCTGGACTTGCTGTTGTGCTGTCAGCTCCCACATTAGCTGTTGCTGCTGACTCATCATTTGTTGAAGCAGCTGCACCTACTGCTGCTGCTGTTGGGCAGCTTGTTGCTGTTGGCTCTCCAGATTGAATTTACAGGCTTTGCATGTGTAAAATTTGTGTACACTTTGTGTACACTTTGTGGCTGGTCTGAAAATTTGGCCTGTTATATCTGGATACTGAAAAAGACAGTGTAGATCCCAGTTCCATTGCTCTAGATCATGTGATATTTGAAAACAGTAAAGCTAGAGAGACAAATACCATTAATTTGACCTTACACTTCTTGCCTTTCATTCCTTGTAGTTTGTAGTGTTGTTGCTGTAGCAGCGAATGGTTCATTCGTCTATATATTGGGTTCCTTAAAAATATTAAATTGTTTCCCTTTGGGGAGGGAAAGAGCACAGTATTAAAAGATCTAAAATATTTGAGGAATAGAGTGTCTGGTCATCAGATCATAATTTTAGTTTGTGATTTGTATTGTGACTAATCCTTTAGAGGAAAAGCTGCAATGAGAGATGGTGAAGTACACAGAATATCATTGAGTGAAGAGGTAAGTCTACTCCTATCTAGCTCCATGCATTGTGATCACTTTTATCTCTTCTTTGTACTGGTAGAAATGAAAGAAGTGTTCTTTATAAATTAACTGAATATGAAATATATCAGTGGTTCTGGGATTAGTTTTATAAACCATTTTCATTGTTTTGTTGTAAATTCAGACCCTTTTTGCTCATTTTATCTTAATCTTTGTGAAGCATTTAGGGCAATTATGAGCTCCCTCAGGACCAGTGGCTTTCAGTGTCTTGGATCAGTGCTTTCCTCCTTTCCTGCCTGCCTTTTGCTGATGCATATCCAACTACCTTTAAAAAGAACAGGAGTACTTGTGGCACCTTATAGACTAACAAATTTATTTGAGCATAAGCTTTCCTGGGCTGTACTCCTGTTCTTTTTGCTGATACAGACTAACACAGCTGCTACTCTGAAAGACTACCTTTAGACTCACCTCACACACCAACCAAAATTGCATGCAAAATGAGGTCATGAGTCTCCCAGACCTCTCATTCACTATGTTGCATTTTGTTCCAGAAGTTCTGTTGACTCCAGTGGTTGGAACACGCTGAATGTCTTACTGCCCAGAGGGAACATTGTGCATTTTTATTTGAAAATTTGTATTGATTTTTCATGTTCAGAAAAGTCAATATTTCAGAATTCTTTCTTAAATAAACCTACTTTTGTTGTATCATAGGTACTCCCAAGTATCATGTGGTTTACAGGAGCATCGGTTTAAGGTAAAACTGGAAAAATGGGTTCACTGTTCCTTTGGGAGCAGAGGATCTGGAATTTCTGAGAGTAGACAGTGTCAGGGGAGGATATCACAGGGAAACGATTTAAAGGGACTCAGCAATCGGGGTGCACCTACGGTAACCTTGCAAGGCAAAGTTAGGGCTGATATAGCACAGCAGAGAATGCATGGGTGATTGAAAGGCTAGGGAGGTTAGGGAGCTGACACCCAGTTACCACAAGAAAGATTTCCCTCTTATTGGAGGCAGGTAGTATAAAGGGGACTCTCAATCTGGGGTGCTCGGAGAACTGTCACACCAACCAGTAGGCTGACACACTAGCTGTGGAGGAGTGTGTATGTGTGACTGCTGCAAATCTGAACTCTATAGGTAAGGTTGCTGACAATAAGGTGTACAATTGCCTTCCCAGCCTGACTGTGCTGACAATCCTATGAAAGAGATACACGGAACATGAAAACAGTTCTTTTGTACGCTTGTCAGGTTAATTTATTTGCTGCTAATCTAGTTTGTTTGTATCAGAATGTAGTAAACTTTCCCACAAAGCTCTGTGTCTACAACATGCTTCCCACTAGTTGTTCCAAACAGCCCATTTCTTATGCAGTGTGTTGGGACATTATAAATCACAAAGGAAATAGTGCATACGTTTTAAAACGGACTTTAAATGACATTTACTGTGTGCTAGAATGCTCTAATGAAAGCAAACTGGTAACCGCCAAATGGGGTTAAGCCTGAACAGAGGATCTAGCATGATTAAATTTTAGGAAATAAAGATCATAAAATAAAATTGTATTATTTTATAAGCAGAGCACAGAATTATATTTGGCAACTAACAGATGGTAATTTGGGGATAAACTCATGTTATTAAAACATCTTTTTAATTACTGAGAGTTCCCATTTATTATTCAAATGTAAGGATTAATACGTATTCATAATAGGTTTGAAAATATCATGTCAGTTCCCTACTTTAATATGCATATTACCCTTTCAGGGGAGTTTTAATGTATCTTCCTAGACTTGCATGGAAAAGCTTATTTTCTTCTGCTAATTAAATCATGTCCCCCACATTCCTGCAATGCCAAATGGCCAGAGTTGAAGGCCTCCTCTCCATGTTGCTCTAAGAGTTTGATATTTAGGAGCTGGAGAGAAAGGATTGAGATTGACGTAGTTCGATGTGACTTTGAAATGGCCATGTGAAAGGGGTCTCAAGCTGCAAGTTCCACTTGCGGCAGGCCCCTTGAAGAATATTCAACATTGCAGGGAAGAATTTGCTACTGTCGTGTCCCTTCCCCTTCGCTGCGTGCACTGGAAATTAAAAGGGCTTAAGAACAATTAAAATTCAGTTTGTTGCATACCACACTGACAGCACAGCCAGATGAGTTTAGAACTCAGTTCCACTTGTGGCAGTACTTATGTGAATACCTGATTTAATTATCTAAATATGGATCTGGTTTGTACAAATAGACAATGTGTTCATTTTTACAAGCACAATTTTGGAGTCTACATTTGAAAGTTTCACCTATCTCACTTCCCCAGATATAAAAAAGGGAGCTATAACATAGCAAGGCATCACCTAAACACTACTCTATCAATTTAGCCCATTAATTGGGTCCTTCTGCATCCGGTACATACCTGCAATACTGCATATACGTATATATTACATACACTTACAAACACAGTTCAACTTTTTGCATACCTTTGTGGATTTTTCACAAAGAATTTAATAAAAGTGTATGCTTTCTATAGAATTTTTAAACCAACCTTTTTAAATGGTCAGTTTTTAGAATGGAGAGAGGTAAATAGTGGTGTCCCCCAGGGGTCTGTACTGGGACCAGTCCTATTCAATGTATTCATAAATGATCTGGAAAAAGGGGTAAACAGTGAAGTGGCAAAATTTGCAGATGATACAAAAATTACTCAAGATAGTTAAGTCCAAAGCTGACTGCGAAGAGTTACAAAGGGATCTCACAAAACTGGGTGACTAGGCAACAAAATGGCAGATGAAATTCAATGTTGATAACTGCAAAATAATGCACATTGGAAAACATAATCCTAACAATACATATAAAATAATGGGGTCTAAATTAACCGTTACCATTCAAGAAAGAGATTGTGGAGTCATTGTGCATAGCTCTCTGAAAACATCCACTCAATGGGCAGCGGCAGTCAAAAAAGCAAACAGAATGGTGGGAGTCATCAAGGAACAGATAGATAAGACAGAAAATATCATATTGACTCTATATAATCTATGGTACGCCCATATTTTGAATACTGCATGCAGATGTGGTCGCTCCATCTCAAAAAAGATATTGGAACTGGAAAAGTTTCAGAAAAGGGCAACAAAAATGATTAGGGGTATGGAACTGCTTCCATATGAGGAGAGATTAATGACTGGGACTTTTCATCTTGGAAAAGAGACAACTAAGGGGGGATATGATAGAGGTCTCTAAAAGCATGACTGGTTTGGAGAAAGTAAATAAGGAAGTGTTATTTACTCCTCATAACACAAGAACAAGGAGTTGCCAAATGAAATTAATAGGCAGTAGGTTTAAAACAAACAAAAGGAAGTATTCTTCACACAATTCTTCAACCTGTGGAACTCCTTGCCAGAAGATGTTCTGAAGGCCACAACTATAATAGGATTAAAAAAAGAACTAGATACATTCATGGAGCATACGTTCATCAATGGCTATTAGCCAGGATGTCTAGAGGTGGTGTCCCTAGCCTCGGTTTTGCCAGAAGCTGGGAATAGATGACGGGGATGGATTACTTGATAACTACCTGTTTTGTTTGCATTGGCCCCTGCAGAAGACAGGATGCTGGCTAGATGGACCTTTTGTCTGACCAAGTATGGCCGTTCTTATGTTCTTAACCTAAATGTAACCATTCTGCCCATCAGAGTTGGCAGCAACAAGGGCCGGGTTCAGTATCTAGGGGTTCCGTCTTAATAACACAATGCAAAACCAGATCGAGCCCCCACCCAGTGACCTGGGACAATTACATACCACACCACCCCACCCCACCCCCCCCGGGCGCCTCTAAGAGGCAATACTTCCCCTCTCGCAAGCATGGAGTCTGAGTGTAGCAAAAGCCTTTTAATAAAGGAGGGAAACAATGCAGCATTATCTTGGGGAAACACCACAAACAGGATTCATAACACAAACCATGAACAAAAGACCCACCCCCAAATAAGTTTGGCAGTGTCCTTTTCCCCTCAGTGTCTTAAATCCAGCAACCCAACAGTCACCCCACCCACAGTTTCTGACCTTGGTCAGTGCAGCCCCCAGAGTTCAGAAATTAATCTGCAGAGTTTACCTCACAGCCTGGGTGGAAGTGGAGGGAAGTATGGGGGCATTTTACATGCTCTGCTGCTCAGGTTGACGGCCAAGTGCCATGCCTCTCCATGGTGTTCTGCTGCAATCTTCACCGCCAGCTGCACCTCTCCACCAGCCGCCCTGCTATCCGCTCCGCTCTCTGCCAGCCGCCCTGCTATCCGCTCTGCTCCTCTCCACTAGCCACCCTGCTAGCCAGTCACCAACTTGTCTTCACACACACACACCCACACACACACTTAACACAGCTCTCAGTGATCTCAGCTCTTAGTAACTTCAGCTCTTGAGTGACTTCAGCTCTCCGTGAGTTTAGCTGGTAGCAGGGGAGCCTCAGTGCTGGTGCACCACTAGCCCAAAGTAGGTCTAATGTTTAGACTTACATATCAGTGATTTCAGCTCTGCATCATGTAACAAGACTCCTAATGGAGTCAAAATTATCTCTGTTATTACACAGTGGAGAGAGGAGGGGGTCACAGTGGTGTTTAGGGCCCTCAGAAGGGGCCCACACTACCAGGTACACATATCTGTTCCCAGCCTCTCAGTTCACTGGGCTTTGGAACCCAAGTCCGTTGCCTAGTGAGTGCTGCTTAGTTGAGAGCGAGTCCCTCCATCATAAAATGCCAAGTACAGTTCTACTGTCCTGGATTCACATAACCAGGATAACAACACTTTATTATTCCTGCCTCAATAACAAAGAGACTGGAGATCCCCCAGCAGCCAAAGTGACCATTTGGGCTGGCAGTCCATCATGCTAGGATGTGCCTATGCAAACTAGATCAGCCCCTGAAGTCCTTTTCCACAGCTCACCACCAGATGTCAGGGTAGCTCTCATTCTGACTCTGCTTACATCCTCCTCCCAGCCAAAAAATTGTCGTCCTGACAAATCACACTCCCTATTATACCAACTCATTGGTTCCCTCCAAAGGGCCTCAGGAAGCCCACTATGGCTTCCACAAGCCTGTGTGCTAAACGTATTGGCTCCTCACTAATCACCCCAGATGCATCATAAGTTAACCGTTTTACTGGTCTTATTACCCTGTCCCTTCTATTGAGAATCTCTGTTGCATGGGTACGGGGGACATCCTCTTGAGCGATGGATAGAGAGGTTTCCTTTGAGGGTCCCTCAGCTACTGGCATAGGCCCCTGCATCCCTGGACAGTCTAAGGTGCCCAGGACACCCTCCACCTGTATGTCTCCACTGTCCAATAACCTGTGTGTGTCATCACAGGGGGGTCCCATCGCTGGCACAACGGTGCCAGTAACGGGCCTAAATACTTCCACCATGGGGATTAGAGCTGAGGAGGGGGAGCTCTCTCTTGGTTCAGCTGATCGAGACCGAAATCTTGTCTCCATTCCAGGATACACCATGGTCGTGTCTTCCTCTTCAGACTCACTCTCAGACGTGCTGAATAGGGGTAGGTTAGCTGCAGGGGGCCTGGCTGTCTCTGTTGGATGGCAGCTTTGGTCTAGCACTTTTGTTCTACCCGGTTGCCCTTTTGTGGCCCTTCTTATAAGGGGTGCCTACCAATTCCTCCACAGGAAGCAAAAGGTTTCTATGCACCATCTTTATTTGCCCTGGACCCATTTCAGGTTTGATCTTGTAGACCGGTAGATCTCCCAGCTTTTCCATCACCAGGTAAGGTATTGCCTTCCATCTGTCAGCTATCTTGTGTTTGCCAGCAATACCCACATTTCGCAGCAGGACTCTGTCCCCTGGCTGGAGCTCCTGCAAACCCTAGCATCATATCGATGTTTGTTGCGCTCTGAATTCTTCCGAGCTGCAGACATAGCTAAGTGATAAGCATCCTGATGCTTTTCTCTTAGTCGGGATACATATTGCTGATGAGTTTCATAGCTATCTCTATCCTCTGATACACCAAAGCACAAGTCTATGGGTAACCTTACTTCTCACCCAAACATCAAGAGATATGGGGTGACTCCCATAGCATTGTTCTTTCTGGCGTTGTAGGCATGCACCAGCAAATGCGACATGCTGGCTCCAGGTTGCCTTCTGCTTTGGTCGCAAAGTCCCCAACATATCTAACAGGGTTCAACTGAACCTCTCTGGTTGAGGGTCACATTGCGGGTGATAAGGCGTTGCCCTACACTTTTTAATTCCTGCTATCCTTAGCACCTCCTTCAGAAGGTGACTCTCAAGGTCTCGTCCCTGGTCAGAGTGTATCCGAGCCAGGAATCCATAAACTGAGAAATATTTCTCCCACAATACTCGAGCGACAGTGGTGGCCCTCTGATCACATGTGGGATATGCCTGCGCATACCGCGTAACTAAAATGTTCCCAACATTCCTCTTGCCTAGTTCTAAAGACAAGAAATCAATGCATACCAGCTCCAAAGGTTTTCTGCTGGTGATGTTCTTCAGATATGCAGCCCTCGTGGGCAAAGTTTTCCTTTGAACACATCGAGCGCATGTTTCACATTTCCTGTGAACATCTTCAGCCATCCGAGGACAATAGAACCTACTACAAATAAGTTCCAGGGTCCTCTCCATCCCTAAATGTCCAAAGTCATCATGCAGGGCCCTCATGGCCAGGGCTCTGTACTCTTTTGGCAGCACTAGTTGTGCTCATTGCTTTTGTAAAAGGTCCATGATCACTCAGTGTAGCACTCCCTGAATCATTTTTAGTTTGGTCCATTCTCTCAATAGTAGTTTACCCTCAGGATTAGGTGGGACACCCACAACTGGGCTTCGCCCCTCCCTTTTGGCAAGTAGAGCATCACAAATGTCAATATCTTGCAGCTGGGCTTCTTGCCAGTCAGCCGCATTGAGCACAGGCAACAGAGATTGGTCCAACGCAATATAGTTCACTGAGGCAGAAGGCACGCTTTCAGGGGGCAGGCCCAGAGCTTCTGCAACACATCCATGAAGGCTCTCATGGGCCTCTGGCTCTTGACGACTCACACTGCAAATAGCTCTCACTCTATCCATGGGTATCACAGAAACGTCCGGTGCCTGTGGGCGCCTGGACAATGCATCCACATCTACATTGCTTTTCCCTGATCGGTATTGAATGCAGAAGTCATAGCTAGCTAAAGCGGCCATCCATCTTTGCCCTGTAGCATCCAGCTTAGCACTTGTTAACACATAAGTCAGTGGATTGTTGTCTGTCCACACCTGGAACTGAGCATCATACAAGTAGTCTCGAAATTTCTCAGTGATGGCCCATTTCAAGGCCAAGAACTCCAGCTTGTGGGTGGGATAGCGAGTTTCACTGTCAGACAGTCCTCGGCTGGCAAAAGCTACAGGTTTATGTTTGCCTTCCACTTCCTGGGACAGGACTGCTCCCAGACCCTCCAGACTGGCAACAGTATGCAAGATAAACAGCTTGCTTGGGTCAGCAAAGACTAGGACTGGAGCATGAGTTGGGCAAGTAATGATTTTTCGAAAAGCCCTTTCACATCTCTCATCCCACTGTGGCCCAAATGGTTTGAAGGGGGCATAGTGTCTCTGCACAAGAGGCTTTGGGGACCTCCCCTTATTCTTGGTCTTAGATTTGTTCTTGCTGGACTGGTGTCCCTTGGTAAGATCATTCAGAGGTTTTACAATTGTATCAGTTTTTCACAAATCTGCGGTAGTAGCCACTAAACCCAAGAAACGTCTTGAGTTCTCTGTAGTTACTTGGACATGGCCATGTAGTGAGTGCTTTTATTTTATCAGGATCAGTACTCTCACTTTCTTGGGACATAATGTGATCAACATACTTCACTGAGGTTCTGCAGAACTGGCATTTGTCAATTGAAAGCTTCGAACCATAATCCTCCAACCTATCAAGCACTTTAAGAAGTCTTTCTTCATGTTCCTCCAAGGTTCTTCCAAACACAATCAGGTCATCCAAATAAACTAACACTTGCAGTAAATTCATGTCTCCCACAACTTTCTCCATAAGATGTTGAAATGTGGCAGGTGCTCCAGAAATGCCTTGAGGCATGCGCTGGAACTGATAAAACCCTAATGGGCAGATGAAGGCTGTCTTCTCCTTATCTTCTTCTCCCAGAGGGATCTGGTAGTATCCACTCCAAAGATCCAACACAGAGAACCACTGGCTTCCCAGTAAACAAACTAAGTCATCTTGGACTCGAGGCATAGTGTACTGGTCAACCACAGTACAGCTGTTTAGGGTGCGGTAGTCAATACACTTCCAGATTTTCCCATTCTTTTTATGAACCACCACAATGGGTGAGGTATATGGGCTGCGGGACTCTGTAATGATGCCATTCGCAGCCAGCTCCTGAAGATGATGTCACACATCTTCCATCTCGGAGACAGCAATCCTTCTAGATCTCTCCCTGAAAGGTCAAGAGTCATGTAGTCTGATGTTGTGCTCTACTCCTTCCTTTTGCACATCCCACTCATGCTGTGAGAACACCTTGGTTTTTTTCACAAAGTTTCCTCCTCAGGTGATCTTTCCACTCCTCAGACAATGGTGAATCTCCAAAGTCAAACTTTGCTGGGTGTATTGTCAGAACTTGAGTTTCACACTGGGGTTTTACAGTTGATTCAGGCTCAAAAAGGTCTGCTATCTTTTGTCCTTGCTTCACAACAACATGACAACTTGTTTCATTAGCAATCAGTATAGTCACCTTTTCCTGGGCTTCAGCAGGTAGGTTTAAGACTCCACTGGGGACCAGCACTCCTTCCGGGAGCTCTCCTTCAATTGGCTGCTCTACCATTGCTAATGCCCCTTTACTGCCTTTCAGCCTGGTACTCATGACAAGCACTTCTTACTCCATCCTTGCAGGCACTACTAAGGGGGTTGTGCCCACGTACTTCAGTGCCCCAATCGGTAGCTCAGATGTCTCCTTTTTAGCGCTCTCAATTTTCCTATAGGCTTCAGCACAAAGTGTAGGGGTCATCAGGGTATTCAAGTAGTGGTCCCCAGCCCATCATCTGCAGTAATCAGCGAGTACCTTGAAGAGACTGGAGTTGGTCCCTATCAGCACAGACACATCAGAGGTCCCTTTAGGGTCAGGGCATATTAAGGCAGCTGTGTCTACCTCTTCTCTTACCCCAGCAACCTCCTCTGGGAATTCCAGGTGCACTATGACATACCCTTGGTAGGGGTATTCATCCATGCTGAGGCCACACAAACCAAGGCCAGTCAGTGGCTGTATAGTCAGGTGCCTAAGCATCTGTTGGTAGAATGACTGAAATATAATAGTCACTTGAGATCCAGTGTGTATAACAGCAGATATTCTGGCCATAAGGGATGTTTCTGCAGAAAGAATTGCATCATTATTCAATTCTATAGGCTTTCAGAGTAACTGCTATTCAGCCTGCCACTGATGCCCATGAAAAGAAGCCATAAGGTGGTCTTTCCAATGCCACTCCCAATCCACTGGGCGTGAATCCTCAGTCTTCAAGTGGTCTTCCAATCCCCCTCTCCCCCCGCCGCCGCCACCCCCGATAGCTTCTATTATCCCCTTCAAGACAGGCCTGCATCCATTCTTGGGATGAAGGAATGATTCTCTCCTGCTACAGGCAAACGCTGCTAACGGATTTTTTCTGTGCATCAAAATACACTGATGCCTGAAGAGAAGAAGTCTGTGTGTGGATGTAATATCCAACTGGATGGGGTTTGTTAGCTAACATGGTTCTGCAACCTTATAGAATGCCTCAGCCTCTAATGGCATTTTGCAGAAATACTGTGACAAGTTAATTGAATGCTGCAAGAACCATTCTATATTATATATTACACACACACACACACACACACACACACACACACACTCATAAATATAACAATACTATAATCAAAGCCCAGTGGCAGCTTAATTAATTGGTGTTTTGGGGAGAAATTTAAGTTACCATTGGCCCAAGCGTGGCAGAGCCCTACACTCAGCTCACTGGCATTTCTCTGTTGTCCATCTGCTTGTAACATGATCAGTTTTGACCACCAGATCCAATCAATTCCAAAATTTTAGGGAATGTTCTAGGCCAGGGGTGCCCAGCCTACAGCCTGGAGGCCGTACGTGGCCCAACAGAGCATTTCATAACGCCCTCGGCCTGCTTCAAAACAATTTACTAATGCCTGATTCATTTGCATTTTGTTGTCATGTTTACATCATTTTAGTTTAAACAAGTATGTAAACATACAAGATTGTGCAGAGAAACAACCTATCTAATACATACGAAACAAGCTGAACTTAAAATATAAATCCATATAGGTAACTTAAAATATTATTGAAATATGTAGAATCTGTTTGGCCCACACCAGGTTGCGCTTAGGTGTATGTAGCCCTCCTGTGTAATTAGGGTGACCAGATGTCCTGATTTTATAGGGACAGTCCCAATATTTGGGGCCTTGTTTTATATAGGCACCTATTATCCCCCACCCCCTCCCAATTTTTCACACTTGCTATCTGGTCAACCTATGCGTAATAAGGTTGGGCACCACTGTTCTGGGCAACAATGGGCAAACAGTTAATGAAAACTGGAAAAGCCTGATTTCCAGTGGAGTACATAAGAGGAAAGTCAGGCCCACTGTGTCCTCATTTGCTCTTTTTTCTGGTACTATTACAAATTGTATTTTTTCCAATTTGATTTTTACCCATACATCAAGTTCACATACATTTAGTAGGAATAAACTGACCGCTATAAGTGTTCTACCTTCAACTTGTGGCTTTTCTTTTAGAGTTGCTAGCAGTGTTTTTTTGGCAATGTGATCAAGAGGGTTCATCTAGAACTTTTCTAGGGCAAATAAGCTCAGAAATGAAGGTTTAATAATTAATTTACAGTAAAAACATGCTGGTTGCCAGTGTACTAAGTTACTGAGAGCTACCACTTTTCATCTGATAATTGGTATCCATAAATTAATGCACATTCTTGTAGGGATAAATCCTTCAGAAATTTCAGATCACTGAAGCCTACAACTTTCAGTAATTTTAAATTATAATGTTCTGATGCAAGTATATTTGAGAAACCTAGGGATTTTCAACTTTGTTTTAATATAATAAGATATGCAAAACAAAACTAAAATATTCACCCACATGTACCCTAACAGCTGAACAGACATCTTACTCTGTAAATAAGAGATTATTTAGACTTTGAATATGCAAAATAGAAGTTTGGGGACTAGTTTTGAATCAAGAGAATTAAACATAAGGTCACAGCTCAAGTTTGTGCTATTTCAATATATTCATCTAAGAGGTCCACAAAAAAAATTCTTATAGTGAGGAATATTTTTGCAGATCTAGCCAAATAAGTAATATGATGGAGTCACAGATAATCAATTAAGATTGTGTCAGGATTTTTCCTTCATTGTGACCTTTTCAACCTAGTTCTAATCTGCCTTTTTTTTTTTTTTTTTTTTTAGAGTCCTTGAAATTACAAATTTTAGCATGTTTGAATTTTTTGAAGTACGCTTACCAACACATGGTCCATTTCATAGAATCATAGAATATCAGGGTTGGAAGGGACCTCAGGAGGTCATCTAGTCCAACCCCCTGCTCAAAGCAGGACCAATTCCCAACTAAATCATCCCAGCCAGGGCTTTGTCAAGCTGGGCCTTAAAAACCTCCAAGGAAGGAGATTCCACCACCTCCCTAGGTAAAGCATTCCAGTGCTTCACCAGCCTCCTAGTGAAATAGTGTTTCCTAATATCCAACCTAGACCTTCCGCACTGCAACTTGAGACCATTGCTCCTTGTTCTGTCATCTTCCACCACTGAGAACAGCTGAGCTCCATCCTCTTTGGAACCCCCCCTCAGGTAGTTGAAAGCAGCTATTAAATCCCCCCCCCCCATTCTTCTCTTCTGGAGACTAAAGAATCCCAGTTCCCTCAGCCTCTCCTCATAAGTCATGTGCTCCAGACCCCTAATCATTTTTGTTGCCCTCCGCTGGACTCTTTCCAATAATTCCACATCCTTCTTGTAGTGTGGGGCCCAAAACTGGACACAGTACTCCAGATGAGGCCTCACCAATGTCGAATAAAGGGGAACGATCACGTTCCTCGATCTGCTGGCAATGCAATTTCTGTAATAAAACAACCATCCTCAAACAGAATCATCAAGGTCACACCGAGGAAGTCATTTCTCTACCCCAATGTGGAATGCCATGAAAAATAGATTGTCCACATCTCCTGGATTAGAAACAAATACCAAGTAATATGCATATCAGAGATCAAGTCATCTATACGGTTGATCACCTGTATGAGCCAAAAGGCTCAGTGATATCTAGCTAAAACTATTCCTACCCCAAAAAATCTACATAATAATTCACAATGCATAGGAAAGCCTACCTGTAACAATTTACAAAGTCACAGTACAGCAATTCATGCACATATTGCTGTTTTTGTAATTACTAAAAGTTGCAAACTGAGTGAGCTGCAAACAGAGGAGAAGCAATCAGAGGTAGTTTGCCTGGGGGGAGTTCCCACAGAGTTTTTGCCTTTCAGGCTTCTGTGAGCAGTAAATATAACATCTGAAGAGGCTCTTAGAAGGAAGACTATGGATAGTGAGCAATCAGCTGTTGTGACCTGCACAGGATATGCCATGTTTGTCTTTCTCCCAGAGGACAGAAGCGACTTCGTCTGTACCAAGTGCAACTGGTCTTCATACTGGAAGAGAAGGTTAAAGGACTAGAGAGCCAAATATCAACACTGTGTTGCATCAGAGAAAATGAAGACTTTCTAGATAGAAGTCAGCGTTTAGTACTGGAGGCACAGCATGCTGAAGAATCAGAGAGGGCAGTGCAGAACGGGAAGAAAATTGGCAGCATGTGACCTCCAGAAGAAGAAAGAGGAGAACCCATGTACCCCCAATACAGATAGAGGTAAGAAACCATTTTCAGGCTCTCTGCATAGGTACTATGGCAGAGAGTGGTTTGAAATAGTCATCTGAGGGAAGAGATCAGAAGAAGACTCCATCGACTGGAAGGCCTGGGATGCATTGTCCTAGTGACAGGGGTTCCATGACTCCCAAGAGAAGGAGACGGAGGGTGGTGTTCAGGGACTCCCTCCCACGGTGGATTTGATTTAAATCATGATTTAAATCATTAGTCAGGAAGATCTGATTTAATCATGGTTTTCTACATAAAAGTGCTTTCTTGTTGGTTGTTATAACCTTAATACATATTCTTCACAACTCATAGATAGATGTAGGTTTCATTTTTAAAAAGTACACACTATACATTTTTAAACAGTGATTTATTTTGAAAACTTTTCAGATTAGTTTTACAGCTATATCAGAAAATGAATGATTGTTTGGTTATTTCATTTACCAAAGGTAATTGAAGCAGATATTTATGAAGTCATTGGGAGGTGAACTATTTCCAATTCAAACAGGTTAATCATTAATATTTGGAGGATTTTCTTGCCATGCTGTATTAGGAGGAGAACATCATCAGACAGACATTTAAATTGTTTTATTTAACTAAAACAACAACATTAAGTATTCTGGATTTTTATCTTCAACGGCAAACATATAATATTTTAACAAAACAAGCATATGTCCCTCGCTTCTCACATTTACCTCCAGACTTCTTCTCCTTGTCCAGATCTATTCCACCCCCAACAATCTTCTATTCATTGAACTTTTTGAAACTTTGCACTTTTAGAGAGAGGTAAGGGATTGACTCTGTGTACACAAATTTGCAGAGGGACAATAGAGTTCAGGTCTGTTATTGCTCACCTCTATATATTATTTATTTATTTAAAAACATTTTCGCTATTAACAAGCCCAAATCCACAGTTTGAGAACTGCAAAACTAAGCATCTCTGATGGTATCTTCTAGACTGAGCACTGAGTCCCATTGGGTAGATAGAAAGATTAACCTAAATAATCTATACAGAAGCCTGTGGAACCCCATAAGATTGGGTCCCTAATCCATGAACTATTGGAACCCATTTACAAAACTTTTCTTAAACATTACATGAAGGATTGCTAGGAAGAGATGGGATCCACCTAACGATGAGAGGGAAGAGCATCTTCGCAGACAGGCTTGCTAACCCAGTGAGGAGGGCTTTAAACTAGGTTCACCAAGGGATGGAGACCTAAGCCCTGAGGTAAGTGGGGAAGTGGCATACTGGGAGGAAACACAAAGAGGAGGGTGTAACAAGGAAGGCCTCCTGATTCATACTGAGAAAGCAGGGCAATCAGCTAGTTATCTTAAGTGCCTGTACACAAATGCAAGAAGCCTGGGAAACAAGGAGGAAAAATTGGAAATCTTGGCACAGTCAAGGAACTATGATTGGCCTAACAGAGACTTGGTGGGATAACTCACATGACTGGAGCACTGTCATGGTTGGGTATAAACTGTTCAGGAAGGACAAGCGGGGGAGAAAAGATGAAGGAGTTGCACTGTACATAAGAGAGCAGTATGATTGCTCAGAGCTCCAGTATGAAACTGGAGAAAAGCCTGTTGAGAGTCTTTGGGTTAAGTTTAGAGGCGAGAGAAACAAGGGTGATGTTGTGGTGTGCGTCATCTATAGACCACCAGACCAGGAGGATGAGTCCCATGCCATATCCCAAGCAGGGCCGGCTCCAGGGTTTTGGCCGCCCCAAGCAGCCAAACAAAACAAAACAAAAAAGCCACGATCGCAATCGCGATCTGCGGCGGCAATTCGGCGGGAGGTCCTTTGCTCCGAGCAGGAGTGAGGGACCGTCCGCTGAATTGCCACCGAACAGCTGGACGTGCTGCCCCTCTCCGAAGTGGCCGCCCCAAGCACCTGCTTGGTAAGCTGGTGCCTGGAGCCGGCCCTGATCCCACAACAGGGGTATTCCCTGTCTTGGGATATGCCAGGCATTCAGCCACTGATAACTAGAACTGGACAAACATTTTCTTCAAATTGTTTACTTGACAAAAACTGCATTTTTTGTCAACTCAAACAATTCACAAATTCACTGAATAGTTTTGACTGAACCAAAAAAAAAGAAACATTTCAGGTATGTCAAACTGATACATTTAGTTTTAACTCTACTCAAAATTTTTCATTTCTATTTTGGGCATTTTGACACAAGTAATGGAGGACTAGATTTGCAAAATGTTGGGGGTGGTAGGGAAGAAGAGGGCCTTGCTTATAACTCTTGGTATGTAGAAGACCGAAGTTAAATTGAACCTGAGGTGGAAAAGCAATTTGAACTCGGATCTCCCATGTTGCGAGAAACAACGTAGCCACTAGGCTATTCTGGCATGGGATTGTCAAAGTTTCCCCTGTTGAAGCTGTTCCACCTTTTATAAACAGTCATTAGAGCAGTGACTTGAACTGGGTATTCCCACATCCTAGAGGAGTGCCCTAACCGCCAGGCTATAGAATCATTCTTGCTTGCATTTCCTGGACCAATGACTGTTCGTTGTCATTCACTGTGGCAGTTCATAGCCATTCATAATGACAATGAATGATTATGAATTGCCACTATGAATGTTCATGGGGGCAGCAACATATCAGATGGCATTGTTGAAATTGACCTGGGAATACTGCATCAAGTTCTGAGGTCTGCATTTTAAAAATAAAGTTGAAAAATTGGAGAGAGTGCATAGAAGAGCCACAAAAATGATCTGAGGACTTGGAAAATATGCCCTATAGTGAGACACTGAAGATGACTTGATTACAATGTTTAAGTACCTTCACAGGGAGAAAGTAGCAGGCATTAGGAGGTTCTTTAATCCAGTCAAGAAAGACATAGCAAGAAGCAGTGGCTGGAAATTAAAAACCCACATTTTTGTAAGAGTGATTAACCATTGAAACAAACTGCCAAGGGAAGCAGCACTTGATATCTTTGCAGGAGTAACTGGGATAGAACAACTGGCACAGGAGGTGGCAGAGCCACCTCCACCAGCAGAGAGGTCCCTTGAACACGAGGAATTCCCCACTAGCCATCTGCAGCCATTTTAAGTGGAAAGCACATGCATCACAAATTGACCTTAGTAGATCACAGAATTCGGCCATTAGAGTCTCATCTGCAATATGTCATATTTCAATAAAAAATAAAGTTCTTCTGTGGAGCTTAGATGCCACCTAGAGAACAAAAAGCTACATCAAGGCTTCAGCTTTGTACAGTTATTGAAGAGTTCTTTCTTAATTAGCTAAAAGACCTTTTCATTTATGAAAAAGGGAGCTATAAAATCTTGATCAAAAGGTCAGATTGAAACAAGCTCCTATTGCATGCCTCAGAGGGATGCATTATATCTATCTCTTCTCTCATTTGTTTTGCTAGGGGAATGATAAATAGCTATTAGAAAGAAAGGACTGGGGACAGAATTAAACAGAGAAAATCTACAAATTAAGCTGACCCATCTATAGCAAATAGCAGCAATAAAAGTCTACTTACAGTGCAGAGACCACTTACTGTTATCCAAGATTGGGCATAATTATGCTAATTTGTTATTTGGTTCATAGCTATAAACCTGACTTTCAAATACTATGATGATGTGGCAATGTCAGAACCTAGAATGGTAGGCACTGCATTACCTGATAAAATCTAGCATTTGATTGAATGTGAGTGAAAACACCTACAAAAATCTGTATAATTGTTGCACACCTGCTGTGTCCTCCTGTGAAAACCTTGCTCTATTGGGAAAGAACACAACTAGCTCTTTGAGAAAAATACCTTTGAAAATTTGGCACCAGGTGTCAAAGGAAAATAAATTGAATCCTTAACTATTCCACTTGCCCTATTATATCCTGCTAGGCTTCAAGTGACATTTCAGACGCTGAATAATGAAGGAATCCAGATAAGGCCAAGATCTCTGCTGAAGGCAAGAGGAAGGATATTGTCAACAATCTGCAGAACCAGCCATGAGCCGCATGACTCATTTAAGTTGAGTGATTTGTGACAAAGTTCCTCCTCTACCTTGGTGGGTCCTGCGCTTATTGGCGGATTTGCTCGCTTCACAGATTCACCCTGTGGGTCAGGAAACAGTCCAGAGACCTTCCCCTCTGGTAGAAGCTACAGTCCAGGTCAATTCCTCCTGTGTTTGATCAGGAGTTGGGAGGTATGGGGGGAACCCGGGCCCACCCTCTACTCCGGGTTCCAGCCCAGGGCCCTGTGCAGGGCCGGCTCCAGGCACCAGGCAACCAAGCACATGCTTGGGGCGGCACCTGGTAAGGGGCGGCCAATCTTGGGGTGGCAGGGGGCAGCATGGTGCGGCATTCAGCGGGGGAGGGGCGGCGCGGAGCGCAGCGCTCGGAGGGGGGGGTTCCGGCGGCACGGCGCTCGGCGGAGGGGGAGCTCGCCAGGGCGGCGCTTTTTTTTGCTGCTTGGGGCAGCAAAAAAAGTTAGAGCCGGCCCTGGCCCTGTGGACTGCAGCTGTTTATAGAGTGCCTCCTGGTACAGTTGCACGACACCTACAACTCTCTGGGCTACTTCCCCATGGCCTCCTCCCAACACCTTCTTTGTCCTCACCACCGGACCTTCCTCCCGATGTCTGATAACGCTTGTACTTCTCAGTCCTCCAGCAGTACGCCTACTCACTCTCAGCTTCTTGCACACCTCTTGCTCCCAGTACCTCTCACACACTTCCGCTCCCTGGCTCCCCCTGGCTTGACTGGAGTGAGCCCTTTTATAGCATCAGAGGGGCCTTAATTAGAGTCAGGTGCTTAACAGCCTCACCTGACTCTTAGCAGGTTAATTGGAGTCAGGTGATCTATTAGCCTGGAGCAGCCCCTGCTCTGGTCACTCGGGGAACAGAAAAGTACTTATCCAGTGGCCAGTATATCTCCCTTCTGCTACTCTGCTGTTCCCAACTGATCTAGGTATATCACAGATTATACATCACTACAGTAGTAGAACAATCAGCAATACTTTGCCTGATTTTCAGAAGTTTACTTTTGTTGATGTCATTTAGTCTAGGCCATTAAAAACAAAAATATAAGAGTAATTTTCAGGGAAATCACCACTTCTGAAGGGTGCAGCCTTTGAACACTGCATAGTACTCCTGCCCCATAGTCATGCTTAGATCCTTGGGAACAGAACTCCTGAAGAGTGGCTGGGCAGCTATTCTTACCTCTCTTCTGAGCTGTGCAAAAGTCATGGAGCCTTGTTAATGACTCTCAGCAATGCAGGCCTGTTTACACTGAAAGAAGATTTCAGAATTGCTGAAAGACTGCTGAGATCTAGAAAACAGAAGAAAGTTGCTGTGTAATTTTGTGTGTAATTCTGACTTCAATTTATAGGCTGATAGAGTAGAATTTGAGACTGTGTGATGCTCTTCTTAATTTTGAGCAATATGCTAAGATGCCAAAAAGAAGAAAATGCCAGAGAAGTTTAATTTTTCACCTATTAATACAATAGTGAAGAACTGTTTTTCAGGCATGAGGACTTTGCAAAGGCTAATTAGGACAAGATCAGTAAAAGCACAATCTCTTGTAATCATAAGGAAATGTAAAACTACATGAAATTTAATTGGTGTCATTGCAAACTCAGAATTAAAGATTGAACAAGCCTGAAAAATCATTTGAAATTCACAATTTCACTTTTTGATACAAAAGTCTAATGAAATGCTGATTTTGGCTGTGTTGATACTCTAAATGAAATGCAAGGTAAAAGAGAAGTAGCATGCAAGTATTAACATACACTTTGATGAAGAAAACATTTGCACTAATCCTTGTGAAATGAAATTGCTGATCTGAGCTTTTCATAGATTCATAGATTTTGAAGGCCAGAAGGACCATTGTGGTCAACCCAGGCTGTAAAAAGTTAACCAAGTAGTTCTTACATCAAATCCAGAACTTCGGGTTGAAGTCCTCCAGCCAAGGCCGTGCAATCTATTAGGTGACCTAGGCGGTCGCCTAGGATGCTAGCATTTGGGGGGTGGCATTTTCTTTGGAGGCGACCGAGGCGGCCGGATCTTCGGGCGCCCCAATCGTCATCGGCATTTAGGCAGAGGGAGCTGGGGCAGGGGGGCACGGGGAGAGCTGCTTGCAGCAAATAAGGGGGGGGGGGCGGCACGCAGGGGAACTCCCCACCCCAGCTCACCTCTGCTCCGCCTCCTCTCCTGAGCACGCAATCCCACTCTGCTTCTCTCCCTCCCAGGCTTGCGGCGCCAAATAGCTGATTGGCGCCGCAAGCCTGGGAGACGGGAGAAGTGGAGCAACGATGGCGTGCTCAGGGAGGAGGCGGAGCAGAGGTGAGCCGGGGTGGGGCGCTGTCACACTGCTCCCCGGGCCGAGGGGGTGGGGAGCTGCCGCGGGGGGGCACCTCAGGGCAGAGGGGGGATGGGGAGCTGCCGCGGGGGGGGGTGCCTCAAGGCGGGGGGGGGGGGGCTGCCACAGGGCTCAGGGAAGGGGGAGGGCGCAAGGTGGAAGTTTCACCTAGGGCGCAAAACATCCTTGCACCGGCCCTGCCTCCAGCTTTATGAATCTCCAGTTGTAAGATCTCAAACCATATTAATGTCAATTAAAAACTGTAAACAGTACAAAATACAAATATATTTCAGGAAAATGTGACAAAAACCTGAATCTTGACTAATCTAGCTTTTCTGACTGAGATTTTCTTTAATTCTCAAATAGCAGGCACTTATTCCCATTAAGGAAACAAGATGCCTGTGTTGTTAAGTGAGGATATAAAGCATTGGTTAAAGGGGGAGTGGTGAAAATGCTAGAGATGCTGCTAGTGTAATGCTGACAGACCTTGGTCATCGGCAGACAGGATCGAACCAGGGACCTCTGGAGCTTAGGACATGAGCCTCTACCGCATGAGCTTAGCGGTTAGCTAAGGCTGTAGAGCAAACTCATTAATCTCTCTCTAAGTGGTCTCAGTGCCACTAGATGGGACAGAACACCACACACAGGAGGTGTGTGGGTTACACTAGCAATAGTTGTTCACTGATCCACAGTTCTGAAAAAGATTTGTAAGAATGTAGGAATTGCTGGGAGTGAGGAGCTTCAACTCTTACCAGCCCAGGAAACCTTCAGGGGAGCAAAATTCCATAAATACAGGAAGAGAAACAGTTTTCATCTCCAAGTCACCATATTTCCAAAAGTGAATAAGGCAAAAAATCCTCCCCCAGACGGATGCATTTCCTGAAAAGCAGCAGAAGCAAGAAGGGGAGCCCAGCTGTGCTTAGGTGATTTAGAGGACTCTGCAACCCACACTTGCAGCAGAGCTGTGCACTATAGTGGCTCTCTGTGAAGGAGAGGGAAGAAGGACATTGTAGGAAGGCCAGAAAAATGGCAATGGTGCTGTCAGTGGGTGCACATAGTACAGATTCACTGATGCAGAACTCCACAGGGACAACAGTGGGCCCCTGCCATTTTCCTGCCAGCTGGTATGTTTACTGTTATGTGGATGCCTCAACATGGCACCTCAGGGTGGGGAAGCAAAATTCCTTCCCTAGCTCTGATGTTTGTGCACGTCCCATGAGCAAAGTCCTTTCACTTGACTTCTGTGCTCAAGACCAGGATTTGGCTCTTGGAAATTGGAACCCACACATGTAAAATTTAAGTTTCTAACGGTGCATACAGTGTAATAATGTTCTGCCTACAAGGCATTTCATCTAAGGATCAAATATTAAGTGCTTAAAACTTTGACACACTATGAGGTAGGTAAATATCCCCATTTTATAGATAGGGAAATCCAAGCAGAGTACAAAGTCAAAAAGGGAACAATCAATTTAAATGTATTATTTGTATTACTCACAGACTCATAGACTTTAAGGTCAGAAGGGACCATTATGATCATCTAGTCTGACCTCCCACATGATGCAGGCCACAAAGCCGTCCCAACCCTTTCCCTTGACTCTGCTGTTGAAGTCCCCAAATCCTGGTTTAGAGACTTCAAGTAGCAGAGAATCCTCCAGCTAGTGACTCCTGCCCCATGCTGCGGAGGAAGGCGAAAAACCTCCAGGGCCTCTGCCAATCTTCCCTGGAGGAAAATTCCTTCCCGACCCCAAATATGGCGATCAGTAGAACCCCGAGCATGTAGGCAAGATTCTCCAGCCAGACCCTCATTGGCCATTGATACTATTTACCAGCGATGGCACACTGTTCATTTGACTAAAATAATGTTATCCCATGATAATATGATTTTAAACCATTCCCTCCATAAACTTATCTAGCTTAATCTTAAAACCAGACAGGTCCTTCGCCCCCACCGTTTCCCTCGGAAGGCTGTTCCAATATTTCACCCCTCTGACGGTCAGAAACCTTCGTCTAATTTCAAGCCTAAACTTCCCCACGGCCAGTTTATATCCATTCGTTCTCGTGGCCACATTAGTACTGAACTGAAATAATTCCTCTCCCTCCCTGGTATTTATTCCTTTAATATATTTAAAGAGAGCAATCATATCCCCCCTCAGCCTTCGTTTGGTTAGGCTAAACAAGCCGAGCTCCTCGAGTCTCCTTTCATACGACAGGTTTTCCATTCCTCTGATCATCCTAGTGGCCCTTCTCTGTACCCGTTCAAGTTTGAGTTCATCTTTTTTAAACATCGGAGACCAGAACTACACACAGTACTCCAAATGAGGTCTCACCAGTGCCTTGTACAACGGAAGCAGCACCTCCTTATCCCTACTAGATATACCTCGCCTAATGCATCCCAAGACCGCATTGGCTTTTTTCATCGCCACGTCACATTGTCGACTCATAGTCATCCTGCGGTCTACCAGGACTCCAAGGTCTTTCTCCTCCTCCGTTACTTCTAACTGATGTGTCCCCAGCTTGTAACTAAAATTGTTGTTAGTCATCCCTAAGTGCATCACCTTACACTTTTCAGTATTAAATTTCATCCTATTTCTGTTACTCCAATTTACAAGGTCATTCAAGTCTCCCTGCAGAATATCCCGATCCTCCTCCGAATTGGCAATACCTCCCAACTTTGTGTCATCCGCAAACTTTATCAGCCCACTCCTACAATTGGTTCCGAGGTCAGTAATAAATAGATTAAAAAAAATTGGTCCCAAAACCGAACCTTGAGGAACTCCACTGGTGACCTCCCTCCAACCTGACAGTTCCCCTTTCAGTACGACCCGCTACAGTCTCCCCATTAACCAGTTCCTTATCCACCTCTGGATTTTCATATCGATCCCCATCTTTTCCAATTTAACCAATAATTGCTCGTGCAGTACAGTATCAAACGCTTTACTGAAATCAAGGTATATTAGGTCCACCGCATTTCCCTTATCTAATAAGTCTGTTACTTTCTCAAAGAAGGAGATCAGATTGGTTTGACACGATCTGCCCTTGGTAAAACCATGTTGTAATTTGTCGCAATTGCCATTGACCTCAAGGTCCTTAACTACTTTCTCCTTCAGAATTTTCTCCAGGACCTTGCACACTACAGATGTTAAACTGACAGGCCTGTAGTTACCCGGGTCACTTTTTTCCCCTTTCTTGAAAATAGGAACCATATTAGCTATTCTCCAGTCCAACAGTACCACCCCCGAGTTTAAAGATTCATTAAAAATTATCGCTACGGGGCCTGCTATTTCTTGCGCCAGTTCCTTCAATATTCTTGGATGAAGATCATCCGGTCCGCCCGACTTAGTCCCGTTAAGGTGTTCAAGTTTGGTTTCTACCTCGGATATGGTAATCCCCCCTCCTGTATCCCCCTCTGTCACGCTGCCAATATTCCTAATCCCTTCATTGGCCTCATTGAACACCGATGCAAAATATTCGTTTAGATATTGTGCCATGCCTAGATTATCCTTAATCTCCACTCCAGCTACAGTCTTCAGCGGTCCTACTTCTTCTTTCTTTGCTTTCTTCCTATTTATATGGCTATAAAACCTCTTACTATTGCTTTTAATTCCCCTTGCAAGGGCCAACTCTACACGGCTTTTGGCCTTTCTCCCTCCATCTCTACATGCTCTGACCTCAATAAGGTAAGTTTCCTTACTGATCCCTCCCCTCTTCCACTCTTTGTATGCTTTCTATTTTTTCCTAATCGCCCCTTTGAGACGGTCGCTCATCCAGCTCGGTCTAAATCTCTTGCTTACTAACCGTTTTCCCCTTTTTGGGATACAGGCCTCCGACAGCTCTTGCAGCTTTAACTTAAAATAATCCCAGGCATCTTCTGCCTTTAGATCCATTAATATGTTTGCCCAATCCACTTCCTTTACCAGTCCTCTTAATTTATTAAAATTAGCCTTTTTAAAATTGTAAACCCTAGTCTTTGATTTAATTCTGTTAATCCTTCCATTTGGTTTAAACCGAATTAGCTCGTGATCACTGAAGCCAAGGTTGTCCCCTACAACCATTTCCTCAACGAGGTCCTCACTACTCACCAAAACCAAATCCAAAATGGCCTCCCCCCTCGTCGGTTCAGCTACTACTTGACGAAGGAATTGATCAGCAAGCACATCTAGGAACATCTGAGCCCTATTATTGCTACTAGCATTTGTTCCGCAATCTATATCTGAGAAGGTAAAGTCCCCCATAATTACACACATTAAATAGTTCTTTATCCATATCCTGGGTAGATCCCGGCGGTCTATAGCACACCCCAAGCATTATCCCAGGGGAGGCTCTAGTAGTTCTTTTACCCAGTGTGAGTATTGCCCAGACGGACTCCGTCTTATCCATTCCATCAGTTATTATTTGTTTACAGCTTACCTCATTATTGACATACAGTACATAAGAGCTCTATTCATGGACCAGAAACTGTACTAGACACTGTACAAGTACAGAACAAAAAGATAGTCCCTACACCAAGAAGCTTCCAGAACTTTATAGAAAGATTGCTGGTGCTCATACCTCCCTCTGACCACTACCCAATGCTGCTCATCCACGTGGGCATTAATGAAACCTCCAGCTACAGCCCTGAGCAGATCAGCAGTGACCACAGAGCCCTGGGAGAGAGGGTGAAAGCATCGGAGGCACAGATTGTGTTCTTGCCCATCCTCCCAGCTGAGGGTAAGGGACCGAGCAGGGACATGCAGATCCTGGAGATGAATACATGGCTACACAGATAGTGTTGACAGGAGGGCTTTGGCTTCCTTGGCCATGGGATGATGTCTCAGGAACAAAGACTGCTGGGAGGAGATGGGGTCCACCTGACCAAAATGGGGAAAGAGCATCTTCAGACACAGACTCACCAACTGAGTAAAGAGTGCATTAAATTAGATTCAAAGGGGCAGACGATTAAAGCCCACAGGTAAGCCTAAAAAAGGTGACTTTAACAGAGGGCTAGATGTCTGGGAGGGAGGGGGGAAATGGAAAATTACAATAGGTTAAAAGGAGCAGCAAGAGGGAAAACAGTGGAGGAAATCTGCTCAGCATCTTAGATGTCTACACACAAATGGGAAATAAACATGAAGAATAGGAAGTATTAGTTCATAAGATACATTATTACTTAATTAACATCATAGAGACTTGGTGCACTAGTTTCCTCTCTCCCCCTAAAACAAAAAGATTTGTGAAATGTTGCCAGGACTACAGTACTGCACTGATCAGCAGAAATCACATAAAAGTGCTCTAATTAACAACTACAGATTAGCTTGCAAAAATACATTGGTCTAGATTTCAAGGCAGGCAGAGTATTAATACATTACTTTCAAAATAAGGGCACCATCTCATTATTCCTTCAGGGTCTCTTGTATAACTCTATCTCTGAGAGAAATCAAACTGGAATCTTCAGTGACCTGCAACGGTTGATCATTTATATTCATTCTGACAGTAAAAATTTATACACAGGTGTCAAAAGTTACTCTTTAGCTATCTCTATATAAAGACACTTAATAAGCCTTCCCATTCCTATAGTATCTCAGCTCCTCATCCTCACAAAACCCCTGTGAAATAGGGAGTACATTCTCCCCATTCTACAGATGGTGAACTGAGGAAGAGAGAAACTAAGTGATATAAAAAGTCTGTGGTGGAGCAAGGAGTTGGGTCTCCCAAGTCATAGACTAGTGCCCTAACCACTTGACCACACTTCTCTCCACAGCTATAAGGCTAGCTACAGGTCTGTGCCCTTTCTGGTCTCTGAGTGCACCCACCTCAGGAGTTCAGCTTCTTGAACCTTACCTATCTTGTAGTGGAATCTCATTATTCTTTCACTCAAACCAGCACACAGGTATTCTACACTGTATACCAACCACTTATTAGCATGCAAATCTGACTGGGGTTTGGGCATCTATGACATTCCCTGTCTTCAGAAACTAGAGACCAATGATACACTGGCCAACAGCTTCCTCAAAACAAAATGTCTTTATTTAGGCCTGGTCCCCACTAACCCCCCACTTCGGACTAAGGTACGCAAATTCAGCTACGTTAATAACGTAGCTGAATTCGAAGTACCTTAGTCCGAACTTACCGCGGGTCCAGACGCGGCAGGAAGGCTCCCCCGTCGATGCCGCGTACTCCTCTCGGCGAGCTGGAGTACCGGCGTCGACGGCGAGCACTTCCGGGATCGATTTATCGCGTCTTAACCAGACGCAATAAATCGATCCCAGAACATCGATTGCCTGCCGCCAGACCCTCCGGTAAGTGAAGACGTACCCTTAGTAACACCCCTTTCATTCCACTAGTATCTCTGGAGGATGTTAAACGGAAGCTACTAAAGTTAGACATATTTAAATTAGCAGGTCCAGATTGATTGCATCCAACAGTTTTAAAAGAGCTGCCTGAGGAGCTCGTTGGATGGCTAATGATTTTCAGTAAGTCTTGGAGCACTGCGGAAATTCCAGATGACTGGAAGAAAGCAAAGGTTGGGCCAATTTTTCAAAAGTGTAAAGGGGACCACCTGGGTAATTATAGGCCTGTCAGCCTGACATGGATCCCAGGCCAAATAATACAGTGGCTGACAAGGGGCTCAATTAATAAAGAATTAAAGGTCGGTAATGTAATTAATGCAACATGGTTTATGGAAAACAGATCCTGCCTAACTTGATAATTTGTTTTAATAAGATTATACGTTTGGTTGACGAAGTTACAGATTTGACATAACATACTTAGACCTATGTAAAGGTTTGATTTGGTACTCCATGACATTTTGCTTAAAAAATTAAAACAATATAAAATTAACATGCCACACATTAAATGGATTATAAATTGGCTAACAGATAGGTCTCAAAAATGTAAATGTTTCCAGCGGGGTCCGCAGGGATCAGTTCTTGGACTTGTCTGGCTTTAAGATTAAGTTAGATAAGTTTATGGAGGGAATGGTTTAATGGTAAAACATAGTTGTCAAGGAAAACCAAGCAATGGTAGGTAAATAGCATAATGGCTAAAAGGGGTCAGGATGGAGACTCTTGCCTATATGCTCGGGGTCTTACTGATCGCCATATTTGGGGTCGGGAAGGAATTTTCCTCCAGGGCAGATTGGCTGAGCCTCTGGAGGTTTTTCGCCTTCCTCCGCAGCATGGGGCAGGGATCTCTAGCAGGAGGGTCTCTGCCGATTGAGGTCACTAATAACAGGATTGGGGACTTCAGCAGCAGAGTCCAGGGAAGGGGCGGGGACGGTTTTATGGCCTGCAGCGTGCAGGGGGTCAGACCAGATGATCATAATGGTCCCTTCTGACCTAAAAGTCTATGAATCTATGAATTATGCTTATTTTTATCAATGGCCTAGAAGAAAACAAAGTAATCACTGATAACGTTCGCAGATCACACATAAATTGGGGGACCGATAATGAAAAGGGCAGGTCACTGATACAGAGCAATCTGGATCGCTTGGTAAACCTTGGTAAAGCAAATAACATGCATTTTTAATATGCCTATATGTAAATGTATACATCTTGTAGCCAATGATTTTAGTTTATTGTTCATTTATTGTGTGATGTTATGATTAACTAACATGTTATATCATATATAATCACTGTATGCTAAATAGAGTTAAATTGTAGGATTATAGACGTATAAGACTGTCAGTAGTCAGAAGGGATAAGTATGCATTAGGTATCTAAGTAATTAGGACTGAAACACAAGGTCTACAGGCTGAGGCCTGTAAGATTTTTTAGCTTAGCCATACTTGGCCATAGGCTTAAGAAAAGCTTGACGTAAGTAAGTGACCCCTAATCATTTTTGTTGCCCTCCGCTGGACTCTTTCCAATTATTCCACATCCTTCTTGTAGTGTGGGGCCCAAAACTGGACACAGTACTCCAGATATGGCCTCACCAGTGCCGAATAGAGGGGAATGATCACGTCCCTCGATCTGCTGGCAATGCCCCTACTTATACAGCCCAAAATGCCATTAGCCTTGGCAACAAGGGCACACTGTCGACTCATATTTAGCTTCTCGTCCACTGTAACCCCTAGGTCCTTTTCTGCAGAACTGCTTCCTAGCCATTCGGTCCCTAGTCTGTAACAGTGCATGGGATTCCTCCGTCCTAAGTGCAGGACTCTGCATTTGTCCTTGTTGAACCTCATCAGGTTTCTTTTGGCCCAATCCTCTAATTTGTCTAGGTCCCTCTGTATCCTATCCCTATCCTCCAGTGTATCTACCACTCCTCCCAGTTTAGTGTCATCTGCAAACTTGCTGAGAGTGCAGTCCACGCCATCCTCCAGATCATTAATGAAGATATTGAACAAAGCCGGCCCCAGGACCGACCCTTGGGACACTCCGCTTGAAACCGGCTGCCAACTAGACATGGAACCATTGATCACTACCCGTTGAGCCCGACAATCTAGCCAGTTTTCTATCCATTTTATAGTCCAGCCCATACTTCTTTAACTTGCCGGCAAGAATACTGTGGGAGACCATATCAAAAGCTTTGCTAAAGTCAAGGAATAACACATCCACTGCTTTCCCCCATCCACAGACCCAGTTATCTCATCATAGAAGGCAATTAGGTTAGTCAGGCATGACTTCCCCTTGGTGAATCCATGCTGACTGTTTCTGATCACTTTCCTCTCCTCTAAGTGCTTCAGAATTGATTCCTTGAGGACCTGCTCCATGTTTTTTCCAGGGACTGAGGTGAGGCTGACTGGCCTCTAGTTCCCCAGATCCTCCTTCTCCCCTTTTTTAAAGATGGGCACTACATTAGCATTTTTCCAGTCATCCGGGACCTCCCCCGATCACCATGAGTTTTCAAAGATAATGGCCAAGGGCTCTGCAATCACATCCGCCAACTCCTTTAGCACCCTCAGATGCAGTGCATCTGGCCCCATGGACTTGTGCTCATCCAGTTTTTCTAAATAGTCCCAAACCACTTCTTTCTCCACAGAGGGCTGGTCACCTCCTCTCCATACTGTGCTGCCCAGTGCAGCAGTGTGGGAGCTGACCTTTTTTGTGAAGACAGAGGCAAAAAAAGCATTGAGTACATTAGCTTTTTCCACATCCTCGGTCACTAGGTTGCCTCCCTCATTCAGTAAGGGACCCACACTTTCCTTGACTTTCTTCTTGTTGCTAACATACCTGAAGAAACCCTTCTTGTTACTCTTAACATCTCTTGGTAGCTGCAACTCCAAGTGTGATTTGGCCTTCCTGATTTCACTCCTGCATACCCGAGCAATATTTTTATACTCCTCCCTGCTCATTTGTCCAATCTTCCACGTCTTGTAAGCTTCTTTTTTGCATTTAAGATCAGCAAGGATTTCACTGTTAAGCCAAGCTGGTCGCCTGCCATATTTACTATTATTTCTACACATCGGGATTTTTTTTCCTGCAACCTCAATAAGGATTCTTTAAAATACAGCCAGATCTCCTGGACTCCTTTCCCCCTCATGTTATTCTCCCAGGGGATCCTGCCCATCAGTTCCCTGAGGGAGTCAAAGTCTGCTTTTCTGAAGTCCAGGGTCTGTATTCTGCTGCTCTCCTTTCTTTCTTGTGTCAGGATCCAGCATCATAAAGCCCAGTGTTTTCTCTGTAATCTCATAATGAAGCATTCAGCCAAATCTCGCTAGGTGTTAACAGTTTCTGGTTTGTTGAGAGCTAATACCTCAGCTAGATCATCTGTGATTGCTATTCTGCATGAATTAATTTGCTTTTTGCCTGTCTTATATTCACTGTTCCCTCACATTCAAACATTGATTGTGGTATCACGGAGCATTCGTACTCTCCCAAATTCTCACATAGATTAACATCAGTCTGTGAACTGGACATGACCAGGAGATGAGCAAACAATGCCCTGTCTGTGGTTAGCTCTGTAGTACTCCTTGCCACTATCACACTGACATTTTTCTCCATATTCCACTGGAGCCCACAGAGTGATGGAGCCTTGGTGAATTCTTTGGGTTTTAATACTTCATACAAGTCATGGCCCAAAGTATCTATTTGACGGACATATTTAGCTATAACTGAAGACTGTTTTTGTCATGATATTGATGAGTTTCACTCTGTCATATGCAAATGGGTTGCCAGTGTGAGTAAGCTCATCCTGTAGCCATAAAACTGTCCCGTCTTGGCATTTAACAGCACCTAACGAGTTTCAGTGGTGCTTGGTTACTTCTGGGGAAGTCATCCCAGCCACACTTAATGTTCCGTTTAAAATTCAATGGAGTTCTGGGTCATCATAAATACCTGAAAAGAGCATTTGTTATGCTCACCAACCACTCCCCACCAACTTCCACTGCTCTGTTTGTGTGTTCAGGGCTTCATCTGAACCAAGTGCACAGAAGCTGAACTGGTGACCTTTTAACATCCCAGTGTCAGGCTAACACTTTTCTACACCATTGCAAGGTACCATGCAATCATCACAGAATAGTTGGTTAAATCTAAAGCAAAAAAGGATTTCACAAAGTCTTCCAGTGCTGCAAGGTGCAAATTCCAATTAGCAATCTTGACAGATCAAATAAAGAGCAGCAAAAACTCAGCTAACTCCATGAATCACCGCACCATTCTGAAAGTTGACTTTGTCATCAATTCAACCTCACAGAATTGCTTAATCTTTCCTGTGATATTCCAGCCCTCCATCATGCACAATAGGCCATTGAGAGTGGAATGTACACTGATGTGTGGAACTGGTCTCACAAGTCCTGTACCAAATTGGGAAATGACTTCAAATACATCAGTATGTCTACACTACCTGCCAGATTGGCAAGCAGCAATCGATCCAGCGGGGATCGATTTATCGCGTCTAGTCTAGACCCGATAAATAGATCCCCAAGCGCTCTCCCATCGACTCCTGTATTCCAGCTCGGCGAGAGGCACAGGCGGAGTCAACGGGGGAGCGGCAGCAGTCAACTTACCGCAGTGAAGACACCGCGGTAAGTAGATCTAAGTACGTCGACTTCAGCTACGTTATTCACGTACCTGAAGTTGCGTAACTTAGATCGATTCCCCCCCCAGTGTAGACCAGAGCAAAGACAACATAGTTAATCATTTTATATAATCATCTAATTCAGTTATCTATTGTTGCGGTTAACTCATATGCAATCAAGGTGTCATGAATAGATTTAAGTTGTAGGTATAGGAATAAATCAGATAGTATTATAGCTCCCAGTTAAGGGTCAGCAATAAGCACTCATCATTTAGGAGTTAGTCGTAAATGCTCAATGTTCAGGGGCTAGGGGTTATTGTTCATGGCTGAGGGTTCATGGTGAGGGTTTAGCTACATGTTCCGGCATCAATGGCAGGGTTTAGGCTGACAAGCATTTATGCGTGAGGAGTGTTTACTAGGTATATAAGCGAAATAAGGTTGTAATGCAAGGCCTGCAGACTGAGGCTTGTAAGACTTCAGTTTAGCGACATTAGGCCTTAGGTCTAAGAAGTAGAGTTGCCAACTTTCTACTGGCACAAAACCGAACACCCTTTCCCACCCCTTCCCAGAGGCCCCACCCCCCACTCACTACATTCCCCCTCCCTCAGTGGCTCACTTTCCCCCACCCTCACTCACTTTCAGTGGGCTGGGGCAGGGGGTTGGGGTGTGGGAGAGGGTGGCGGCTCTAAATGGGGGTGCAGGCTCTAAATGGGGCCAAAAATTAGGAGTTCAGGATGCGGGAGGGGGCTCAGGGCTGGGGTAGGGAGTTGGTGTGTGGGAGGGATGAGAGCTCTGGGCTGGGGCCAGGGATGAGGGGCTTGGGGTGCAGAAAGGGGCTCAGAGCTAGGGCAGAGGGTTGGGGTGCAGGGGGGGTGAGGGCTCTGGCTGGGGGTGTGGACTCTGGGATGGGGCCGAGGATGAGGGGTTTGGGGTGCAGGCTGCCCCGGGGCTGTGGCAGGGAGAGAGGACTCCCCCCAGCCCTCTCTCACTGCAGCAGCCCGGGGCTAGGGGAGAGCACCTCTCCCCAGCGCAGCAGCTCCAGTGGGGCTGGGGCTGGGGAAGAGGCTCCTGTCCCCAGCTGCAGCAGCTCCCAGTTAAGGGTCAGCAATAAGCACTCATCATTTAGGAGTTAGTCGTAAATGCTCAATGTTCAGGGGTTAGGGGTTATTGTTCATGGCTGAGGGTTCATGGTGAGGGTTTGCTACATGTTCCGGCATCAATGGCAGGGTTTAGGAGAGCCCTACTCCTAAAACAGACAACAAGGAGCTGTGTTAGGAAATAAAAAATGACCAGTCTGGGTCTGACACACCAGTTTCCACATGCCAACCCCAATGGATCAGTGCCATGGACTTGGCATGGGTCTGACATTTACCAGACTGTGAGAAGAAGAGCACACAGCAGGGATGGGAGTTGAAGCCAGACTGCCCTGACGAGAGGTGTTGCCTGAGATGCAGCTGTTGGGAGGGTACCACAGCCTGGGCAATGAAGGAGAAAGGACACAGTGACCCAAACTCTCAAATATCACAGGGTAGATATCCAAAACAACAGGATTCCCACCCACTCCTGCTACAGGAGCCAAGCAACCTGCACATCAGCCTCAGGGCATGACACCTCTGCAGCAGCATCTGGACCCGTACACAAAAAGAAATCCCATCTCCTGTTCCCATCCTCCTAGGCTGTGGCCTATTAGCAGGAGCCAAGGTAATCACCCTACCAGTCATAGTAATCCAGCTGGAGGAGTACCTTAAAGAGGAAGCCTAGTGTCATGGGTGGATGGCTAACCCAGGGAGAGCGCTGCTGCTGGCCTTTCACAATGGATCCCTACATGGAAGCCACACTGCAGAAGGGAGGGGGCAGCTTTGCTGAGCAAAGCCACCAGCATCTGCCTCTCCACCCTGTCCATTTCCCAGCAGTGAGCTGGTACAGGCCTTACATGCTTTCCCACCCTAGTGTGGGGGAGGGTAAGTAGCCCTAGATCCCCAAATGCAGTACCTCACTGGAAGTCATCTTCAGACATCTTTCCCTGCCTCTAGGAGATGGACAGGAAATGACCATGTAGGGCTCAAGTACAGTAAGAAGACACATAAGGGTCCCTGCCTGACTACATAGAACAGAGAAGGTGGTGCAGCTAATGACTAGTACATCTCTGCTGCCACCTGCTTCATGTCCAGCTCACACCATCTTAACAGCTGGGAGAAACAGATATGCATGCTAAGTGGACAGACCTACACAGGGTCATGCATGGCTCTTGGGCCAGAGACTGCCTCTCCCAGCAGAGAGTGTTAGTCCCCAGCAATTCTTCCCCTGAGTCATGAAAGACAAGAATGACCAGTGTGCACATCCAGCCTGTGAAGCAGGCACATATGCCTGTCCACCACAGTTGCCAGGTCTCTACCACCTCCCCCTGCAAGGGTCTGCACACTGGGTCCCATTCCCTGTAAATGGCATCTTGGTGCACCAAGCACTTAATACATAACTTCAGAGAAGCAGGCAGCTCCTGTCAACTCCAGATCACGCCCACTAGTCTAGAGGCGACAGCAAGTCACAAGTACCCAGAAATCACCTACTACAGGACAGGCCCAACAAGGACAATAACAGAACACCACTGGCCATCACATACAGCCCCCAGCTAAAACCTCTCCAGCGCATTATCCACGATCTACAACCTATCCTGGAAAATGATCCCTCACTCTCACAGACCTTGGGAGGCAGGCCAGTCCTCGCTCAGACAACCCCCCAAACTGAAGCAAATACTCACCAGCAACTACACACCACACCACAGAAACACCAACCCAGGAACCTATCCCTGTAGCAAACCTCGTTGCCTACTCTGTCCCCATATCTACTCTGGCAACAGCATCAGAGGACCCAACCACATCAGCCACACCATCAGGGGCTCATTCACCTGCACATCCACTAATGTCATATATGCCATCATGTGCCAGCAATGCCCCTCTGCCATGTACATTGGCCAAACCGGACAGTCCCTCCGCAAAAGAATAAATGGACACAAATCAGACATCAGGAATGGTAACATACACAAGCCAGTAAGTGAACACTTCAATCTCCCTGGTCATTCTATTACAGATTTAAAAGTCACTATCATTGAACAAAAAAACTTCAGAAACAGACTTCAAAGAGAAACAGCAGAACTAAAATTCATTTGCAAATTCAACACCATTAATCTAGGCTTGAATAGGGACTGGGAGTGGCTGGCTCACTACAGAAGCAGCTTTTCCTCTCCTGGAATTGACACCTCCTCATCTATTACTGGGAGTGGACTACATCCACCCTGATTGAATTGGCCCTGTCAACACTGGTTCTCCACTTGTGAAGTAACTCCCTGCTCTCCATGTGTCAGTATATAATGCCTGCATCCGTAACTTTCACTCTATGCATCCGAAGAAGTGAGGTTTTAACTCACGAAAGCTTATGCCCAAATAAATCTGTTAGTCTTTAAGGTGCCACCAGACTCCTTGTTGTTTTTGTAGATACAGACTAACACGGCTACCCCCTGATACTAGGCATAATTGGACACTACAAGGCGGAGGTTCCTAGGGTTGTTTCTGGGACCGGAGATATTGGCTAGTGTCATTCGCTTGCAAGTAGCTGGGAGCAGCTTACATGCCAGAGGCTGTGCGTGAACAGCCCAGGAGTGGGGGTTCTCACGTAAGGCTTGCTCCCAGAGTCAAGGATTGGAGAGGCCTAGCAGATCACTTGTCCAGATAACACCAGCAGGGAACATCACACAAGGTGAGGCAGTGAAGTAGCTGTCTACTCCATAAAGCCCCCATCACACACACCACGTACTAGGAAATGGCTATGGGGGAAAAATCCTGTGCTTGTTTCCCCATCTGTAATATGGGGATGATGACATATTCCTTCCTTTTAATTAGTGAATGAAAAGCCATGCCTAGGAGCTAATCAAGCTATTCTGATGATGTTAACACACCACCCCAGTTTTCACACACATGCTTTTGAAAGCTACTTGTCATGGTGCAGTTAGAAGCATCAAATACTAATTAACATTTACTGGAAAATGTGTTTGCATTGCAGACTTTCAGTTCAGTGATTCCAAAAAGCTCTGATCTATAAAGTCAGAAATCTGTCCTTTATTCTACTGGACCAGTAAAGGGTTTGGCCCTGCTCATGCACACACTGGTACACGTGAGCAGTGCCACACCCACACATGCAATTGCTGGGCGATTCTGGACCCAGGTCTGTCGCCAGAACCTGGGAAACATGGAGAGAACAGCCTTAAAGCCAGCTGTTCACACGGTATCGTTACCAGGGGACTGCTGGGGCGACACTCTGGGGAGTGACTCTGTCCCCCTGGCTGGGGCCTGCAAAACCCCAAATAACCTGAAACCACCGCCGGAAACAACAACGCGGGCATAGGGTGCGGACTACACAACTCCCGTGATGCACCGGGGGATGGGAGGGGGGGACTGCAACTCCCGTGATGCATTTCGGCACGATGCTCTAACTGCCAGGAGATAGCGGGCGCCGCACCTTAATCTGTTCTTCTCATGTATAACTTACGGTACAACAAACAGCGTCAGGGCGGGTGCCGCCTGCTCCTCCGACCTTGTTTGATGGCGGCACCACCTGCCCAGGCTACAGCGTCTCACGGCGACCTTCACCTCCCAGTCTACTGACCGGAAGTGAAATTGACATAGTACGTCTCTAATAGGC